>NC_091137.1:42095211-42409086 GCF_041381155.1 Argopecten irradians | reverse complement strand
TTTCTTTATTCAAAGTTTGTTTTTTTGGCAAATACTATTTTATTGCCTTAGTTTTAAAAAAATACAATTTTGCTTCAATTGAAACAATTTTAAACCAGTGTTTCTTTTTGTTTAATTTTATAAACGGAAGCTCCGTGTTGAAGATCAAAGGGATCCATATCCCTTTGATGTTTACCGACATTGGATGTCCGACGAAAGTAGTTCCGTAGATTTTGTAGGTGGCGCTTATTTTTTTTTCATAGAGGTAGAGTGAGGGTACGTAATTTCGCACAGTACGTAATTTCGCACACCTGACGATTTTTCGCAATCTTCCTTTAAATGTCAGAAAGATTTGCTCTGTTGTTTATGTTGTGACTAAAGGAGGCCTCTCACTGTGATTTTGTCATATTTAGTTAAACTTTTCAGGATAAGTTTGTTTTGAAAAAATGAAATCGGAACAATACGGCCCATCTCCGTAAAGAAATTTATAGAAAATAAACCACTTGACATAAAATAATTCTGGGTGATAAATAACTGATTCACGTACAAATATGTAGAGAAACTATCCTTTTTTAGAATATATCGAAACCCGTATGAAAATCCATCAAATATAAGCGGAAAACAGATATTTTCTGCGGACACCCTATGACTTTCTTGACCTCGTTTACATTGTTTACTATAGGGAGCGGTCATTTTTCATAACGAAAATGGCGGCGAAATGTCACTTTTTCATTTAGAAATATAATTGTGTTTTGATGTCATTTCAAGATTGGAACTGTACTTAATCTTTGTTTATGATGTTGTTGGTCCATGAAATGTTTGAAAATAATTATTTTCTCCAAAAACAAGAAAGTTTGAGGGGTGTGCGAAATTACGTCCCCCAAACCCGTTCAACTACAGGTTAACATCAAGTTAATAACAGCTCCCGTGCGCAGTGATACGTCTGCGCATATCCGGTTACATACTCGTGTGTTGTGAAGCACTTGTACGTCTGCCGATTTAAGTTCAGCCTTTTTGGTTCGGAATGAAAGTATTTGAAATTCATTAAAATCAATGCCAAAAGTGTGCGAAATTACGTACCCCCACTCTATGCAAAAAAAATATCGGCCAATCAGAAAGTCGGATTAAGTATGAAAACAAAGAAAAATTAATTATAATAAAACATAATCATGAAAAAATCGTAATCAACTCAAAATTTGATACCGTAAACAGTATTACCTTCCATAAAGCTTTATTTATAATTTGAGCATTGACAGACAGCCAGTAGTTAATCAAACGTGACTTTACATTTTGTATTGAGTTTGCTATGACATAATTAACTCAGCCATGGTTACCTAAATTGCATGGCGATCGGTGGATTGATGGTCATTCAAAATATGTACTCAATCATTACTAATTCCACCGAAGAATTTTCATGTTGAATCGTAACTTAATCAGAACAAAGGGTTAATTGTGCATTTTTTCTGTACAGATTTTCACTGAAAATGAACAACACGCTCATAAACAGCACACCAAATAACGAACCTTTGTCGCTGACCATCAACCAGTCGGTGGTGTTGTGGAGTATTAGTGTGGGTGCAGTATTTGCCATTGCTGAACATTCTACTATACTGCTTCTGACATGCATGAGTAAAACCGTAAGACAGAGACCTTTTGCTGTGTCCATTCTGCTGCTAAGCTATAGTGACATTTTACTGGGTCTGGCTTTGCTTCTTTCTTCGTTGATTAATCTTGCATCCTTGCGACAAACCTGGTTATGCGGATCATTATGTTTCTTGCAGCAGTTAGGACTGATATTGTCCCTTGTGCATATCTAGGTAATTTGTATAGAACGATATATAAGTACTCGACCCATTCAAATGAGGACTTTCTCTGTGGGCAAGCGTCAACTGCTTACAGTTATAAGTATGGGGATATGCTTTCTGATTCTTGGAATACCTTACCTGTTCACAGTTAAAGAAGCTACGGTAGTACTACCGTGTACAACCGTCACTTTATTTCAGAAGAACAGGCTGTACACTGTTATGCCTGTGCGGTCTGTATCTTTCCTGATATGGATATGCACAGTTATTGTTTACGGTGCAACTGCTAAGAACACAGGGACCTGGCACGAAAATTTTTAAACTAACAGTATACATATATATATATTATAGTATCAAGGGTATGAACTCGGCAGTAGAGAAAAACGGACCTATTTTTTTTAAACCGTGATTATTTTAATAAATGGTAATATACAACATTGACTGATATCTTACCTTAAAGAGAAATAATTTATCTTTCCATTGAGTGCTTGATGAACAAAATTGGCCAAGTACTGACGAAGGTATGGCTTGATGAATCGGGAAATTTATGAAAAATATGCCAGGTAGACATTTCCCTGTCCGGTCTAAATGTCGTCTCGGCTCTAATGGGCACCTCAAAAAACCAAGCCAAAATCACAAAATCTACGCTTGTGGTGGTAAACAGTACCCATAACTGTGTTCATCCACAATCTCCTTTGGAGGTGTCATGACCCGTACTTTGTAGAAACTCCATTTAAACATCATGTAACTCACTTACTTTAACCGTCACCGCCATGTTCATTTGTTTTTCGGAATGCTTCTCGAGTTTACGCATTAGCACAACATAACATAATTTGCATAATGTAGTCACGATATGTAAAGTCGAGAAGCGTCCCGAGAGAAAAAAGAACATGGCGGTGACGGTTAAAGTAAGTGAGCTACACGATGTTTAAATGGAGTTTCTACAAAGTACGGGTCATGACACCTCCAAAGGAGATTGTGGATGAACACAGTTATGGTACTGTTTACCACCACAAGCGTAGATTTTGTGATTTTGGATTGGTTTTTGAGGTACCCATTAGAGCCGAGACGACATTTCGACCGGACAGGGAAATGTCTACCTAGCATATTTTTCGTAAATTTCCCGATTCATCAAGCCATAACTTCGTCAATACTTGGCCAATTTTGTTCATCAAGCACTCAATGGAAATATAAATTATTTCTCTTTAAGGTAAGATATCCGTCAATGTTGTATATTATCCATTTATTAAAATAATCACGGTTTTAAAAAAATAGGTCCGTTTTTCTCGACCGTCGAGTTCATACCCTTGATACTATAATATATATATGTATACTATTGGTTAAAAAATTTCGTGTCAGGTCCCTGTGGCTAAGAACATTCGAAATGAGCGGATACATCAAAAATATGGTAATGGTCGTATTGCACACATTTCTCCTTCAACTAAAGATGCAGACGACATCGGAGCGAGTACATCTACTGAAACCAACAAACCAGGGCTTAACTCAAAAGTAAATTTTGGGGATCAATGTATAGCTAAGCGATCCTCTGGTAAAATTATGATAAAGAGCGATTTTGGAACACGGGGCACGCTTCTCACGATATCAGAAAACAGGTTCCAAACTGATGAGAAAAACGTCGCCTATACACAAAATGCAACAGGTGTAAATAAACGAAAAGAATGTACCCTGGAAACGGACCAAATTGAAAACATTTCGGCCAAACAGAACTTAACACGACCTAAACCATCAACCGACAAACCAAATGATACCGATTTTTTTTAAGTCTGCTCGTTTCCAGAGGCAGATGAACTCCAAATTACCTCCCCCAGCGCCGGAAATGAAAGCTTTTCGAATCGTGTCGGTCGTTTTTTCTGGTTTTCCTTATAACTATGACTCAGCAATGCGTTGCTGAACTTGTGATGATATTTTTTCCTGTACAAGAAAAGGTCGATTTTACTTTTAACTTACTAGCAGTATCTTCTATTGTGACCAACCCATTCATGTATGCATTTTTGTTAAAAGATTTCAGAAAAATCCTCAGATGCAATTGCAAATAAATATCAATCGGGAACCTTCGGCAATTCCCGTACACGAGATTATATTACGGAAAATGCCGAAGGTTCCCGATTTTATTAAAAACTCTGATCATACGGTAAAATCTCTATGATTCGAACTCCGATTAATCGATTTTCGACTTTTTTGCTTGGTGCCGAATGTCCTCGCTATATAGCTCTACTTACGAACCCATCCATGATTTGAATATTTTGTTGTCGCGAACATTTTTCATGAACCGTTTAGAATGATATGATAGATAATCGACACCATTTGATATTCGATCCAACTTGCATTTATACAACCCACCAGACAGGTGTTTACCGTTAATTAAAGAAAAATTGCAGTAAGAACGTTTTATTTACTACCGTACGTGTGCAGGTAAAATCAGCAGTGTCATCAATGGCTGATAATAACAGACTTCATTAATACCTGAGGCCAGCTGTAATTGTTATGTCGACTTATATCTTATTCACTGATCAAAGTACAATGTATGGTCT
This sequence comes from Argopecten irradians, assembly GCF_041381155.1. Lineage (NCBI taxonomy): Eukaryota > Metazoa > Mollusca > Bivalvia > Pectinida > Pectinidae > Argopecten > Argopecten irradians. Next base: position 42,404,753 of record NC_091137.1, on the reverse strand, counting down.
ATAAAACAAACATTTAGGAAGTTAAACACATTTTCCATTTCTTTATACATTAAAATGCGTGATATTTCATCCAATATTTTCCCTATCTCCATGATCCACGTACGTGGTGCATTCATGGATCTAAACCAACATAGATATACAGGGGCGTAGCTTGCTCTTTAAAAAAAAAGCCCGGGCTTGCACATAAAAAATCCTAGTATGGGTTACTCATTGTCTTGTAAAGTTAAAACATCTATGTACATTGTAGATCCGTCAAAGTCTTGAATGTAAATTAAAATCAAAGTAAAATAACCTAAACGTTTACGTAGATGATTTATCTAAAATTAATAGTACTGAAATATACGTTATGCGTTAATATGAATCTTCTAAGACACAAGATGGCTTGTTCAATATTAAAACGAAAGACACGCAAAGTCAAAGGACGACAGATGAAATATCGAAAGTGACACCTCGCAAATTATAGTGACACAGAGTAGATTCTACTTAGATAGTCCGCTAAAACCTGCTTATATTATTAGGCTTTTTATTTATTTTTTGCCAAATATAAAGTCTATATATTAGACCAAAAAAAACTTATAATATAGGCAGGCTTAGCGGAAAAGATTCTATTTAGTAAATGCACAATCTACTGACACATACTCTTGTTGGAGCGATACATTGTATAGAGAATTAAAACTTCCCGTCAAGAAAGACTTTAAGAAGACAAAATACTATTTTTTCAATCAGTGCGACTTTTATGCCTTACAATATGAGGCGCTGTTTTTATATTCATTCATTTTTTCACATATATGTATAATTCGATTTTTACACATAAAAAAATTCGATAACGTAAGAAAGTTCCGTCAATCTATCATCAAATCCCATTAGAGTCACTCAAGATACATGCAGGACTTATCATGAGATTTTCATATACTTTTTAAGTACTAAACATTAACCCATAATTATCAGGTACAGGTAGAAAACAGTCCTATACCTTTGATTTTAATAAATATAGTTTAGCAATACCAAGCATTATCAAATATCATTTTCGGTGCTAAACATTTCCTTAAAACGATTTTCCGTCGGGGGGCTTCGCCCCCTGAACCCCCTAACCAGGGCGCTGCCCTGGACCCGCTGGGGGCCTAGGCGGCCCCCAGACCCCTCGCCTGGGCTTGCACATGTAAAAGACTCTAGCTACGCCCCTGATATACATCCATATCCACACCTTGTGTAATTTCACAACAGCTTGGAATAGTGAAAATCGGATGACACTTCCATCGGCCACGGTGTAGAGATCAAGACATGATTAATCAGATTAAGATATTATTAATTCATCAAATTATAACTACTGTATTGATGTAAAAAAAAATTGTGTACATCATTAAAATATGTTGCATTTTATAGTGTGATGTTATTTTTGTGTGTTTAAATCCTTTCAATTTTAATAATACTAGAAAGTTAAGCGTAAATCTGGGATCCATTATCCAAAATATTCAATTCTACATAAATTAGTTCTATACTTCGGTGCGTTCAAACTTCCACGATAAGAGATGAAGTACTTACCGTAAACCTCGTTTTGGCCAATATTAGGTTCCCGATTGGATACGTGTATATGCTGTAAGGGAGGGGGATAACCTGTCTGTATTGCTACCACTAATTCCTTTGAATTAATTTAGAATTCACGTTCTGCTCGCTCCATCAGTTTTTATCAAATTTCAACAAGAGATCCCAGAGGGATCTTGGCGCCTACCAAAGAATGATCTATGTCCGACAAACGAAAGAGGGATCTTTTCTCTGCTTTTCAAACTTTTGCTACTTACATTGAATTGCTACTTATGAAATTTGAGAAACATCCTTCCAGTAATTTCTGAGTAACAAACTTCAATTATCAAAATCCAAGATAGTTACCTGATGGCCATCTTTTTGACTGATCAGTCCGAAAATGCAATATGCACAAATAAGGTCCTAGGGGAACTTACATATGAATTTGAGATACCGGTAGATCACTTCAGTATTGTCTGAGCAGTAGTGGTAACAAGCTTTAACTATCAAAATCCAAGATGGCTGCCTGTCGGCCATCTTGTTCATCGATCGGTCTCAAAATACAATATGCACAACTAGACCCCTAGGGGAACCTGCACATTCAATTTGAGACAGATCCATTCAGTACTTTCTGTGAAATAGCAATAACAAACTTCAATTGTCAAAATCGAAGATGGCAGCCTGTTGGCCATCTTGTTCATCGATCAGTCCGAAAATGGGATATGCACAACTAGAACCCAACGGGAACCTGCACATGCAATTTGAGACAGGTCCATTCAGTACTTTCTGAGAAAAAGCGGTAACAAACTTCAATTGTCAAAATCCAAGATGGCTTCCTGTCAGCCATCTTGTTCACTGATCGGTACCAAAATGCAATATGCATAACCAGGAACCTAGAGTACCATGCACATGAAATTTGAGACAGCTCCCTTCAGTACTTTTTGAGAAATAGCGGTAACAAACATCAATTGTCAAAATCCAAGATGGCGTCCTGTCGGCCATCTTGTTGACTGATCTGTCCCAAAATGCAATATGCACAACTAGGGCCCTAGGGGAACATACATGTGAAATTTGAGAAAGATTCCTTCAGCACTTTCTGAGAAATAGCGGTAACAAACTTTAACTATCAAAATCCAAGATGGCTGCCTGGCGGCCATCTTGTTAATCAATTGATCCCAAAATGTAATATGCACAACAAGGGCCCTAGGGGAACCTACATATGAAATTTGAGAAAGATACCTTCTGCACTTTCTGAGAAATAGCGGTAACAAGAATTGTTAACGGACGGAAGGAAGGATGGACGGACGGACGGACAACGGACCACGGATGAAAAGCGATTTGAATAGCCCACCAGAGCTGATGATGGTGGGCTAAAAATTGAAAAAGGTTCATTTCAAATATCCCCCGTTTGGTCAGACGCTTATGTTACACACAAAAAATAATTTCTTCAACAGAAATGAAAATACATATACAGATCATATATCTAAATACTGATACTAAAAAATATATACTACATCTACCAAAAACTTTATCAAGATTCCTATTTCAAAAAGACAACATAAACGATTTATTGTAAGGTATGCAATTTTTTTTATTTTATATTAGTAAAGCAAGGTAATACATGAATAATACTTGTTAACAATACAAATGCTACCACATATAACAGTTGTTAAAATACAAAATGTTAATCTTCTTTTGTAGGCTACAGATATGGCTATCAGTGCAGCTGATCTAAAACCAGTCATAAAAATATATGTATACAGAGAAAAAAATATTCCAATATATTCAGCAATACATCAACCTTAGATCTGGAATGGCATCCTATATAGAAACGATAGGCACAATTTAAAGTATACATTCATGATAAAAACTCGTGTTGATATACAATGATAACGAATAAAACAAAATATTAAAAGAATGACAATGTTCGTCAACAAATTAGAGTAGTCTCCCTTAGGTTAGTACTTTGGGATACAGTAGGGATAGATCTACCCACATCATAAAATGAAATAAATGTTATAAAAGTATCAATACCACTCAGCTTTATCAAAAACACTTTTAATATGTACAGTATGTGCCCAAACTTATTAATTACAACTTGTTAAGGTAATGGTATGGAATTTGGTCAATACCAAAAAATTAATAAAGTACTTTTTAGTCAAGCTAAAGTTTTTATCATAGCTTAAAAGATTTACTTAATAGCTAGTAATGTACAATTTTTTTAACTCCAAAATCAAAGAGGGCTACATATATATTTCAAAAACAAAATCATTCTATTTCAGAAGTTAGATTTCAAAATATACAAATTTCCTGTCGACTGCAATATGACTGTTGAAGTCAGTTCAATAGCAATACTAGTACTGTTATGCATGTAGAAGTGAATGTTTGTTTATGTGTGAATTTATCATCACTCTTTTCTCTGCATTACTGTTTTGGCTCTAAGGTTTTGTCATCAATGGGTCTATTAGTACTCTTTTGTGAGTCGAATGTAGTTCTTGCTTGACGGAACGTTCTTAACTTCATGTTTGGGGAACATGGCCTTCGCATCCTCCGGTGACAGCGATGGCACAACCATTACCTCGCCACCAGGCTATGATGATAAACATAAAAACATATAGTTACTGTACACCTGCTTATTTTCATGGGGATGATTTTTTGGTCTGTGCAATGATAAGCATAATGGATTAATTTCAAAATCTTAATTTGTTACATCCATCACATTATACAGTACTTAATGCGTCTAACATTCCCTCAAACGCGTTTTAGATTCGTTTGCGTTTCTTTCGTTTAGTTTCGTCGAGCGTTTTTCGTTTGCGTTTCGCGTTTTCGTTCGTTTGCGTTTTGATTCGATTTCGTTTGCGTTCCAATTCGTTTTGGCTTTCGTTCGTTTGCGTTTGCGTTCCAATTCGTTTACCGGATGTTATTCATAGATATTTGATTAGGAATGGTTGACTGCGCATGTGTTAGCTAAACTAAAAGTGGAGTCAAACGACGGTGTAGGCCGATAAATTTACGTGTTCTGGACAATGTAGTAAACATACACAAATAAATTTTAAAAAATCCTTTTGTATCTAGACATTAATTACATTTGATACATATAACCTACACACATTGTTTGATAGTAAGGATCATTTGTATACCTTTCTGCAAGGTCTTATATAGTACTAGCTATACACGTGTATGTGCTACAGGGGGGCAGGTACAATATACACTTGTAACACCCGCGGGGCTCGATAAAGTGGACTGAAGTATTACAGACAGGTGTGAACTCACGCCACAGGACGCCGTACTGCTGGTCATAATATATATATAACTCACTGGTGCATACATTATAAAAAAAAATAATATCCGACTCATCACTGTTAGCATTGGATCACATTATTTTCTAGTGATACACACTATTCTAATAATAAAATAACACAATTAATAATATCTCAACCATCGCTTAATACAGTATTTAAAACGAATACTTTTTTTTTTACATATTTTATGTGAAATTAAGAATGTGCCGACGTCAATATATATATACATAATCGTCCAACAGGAACTGACAGTTGATACATGTACATTCAACTGTATCTCTGTATTTACACGTATTCGCCATTGATATAATTGATCATGTATTTTATTGGTATGTTGATGTAACAAAACACACGAGGAATAAAACACCATAGAGCTGGTTTTGTACATGCACGGTGTCACGTATGCGTATTATACATCGTAGTCTAAATAAACATGTGAGGGGCCGTGCGCGTCTGAGGCGATCAGTGAGCCATTGTTCATGGGTGACTGCACTTGACCAGGTGTGATACAAGTTGACACAAAATCAAAATATGCCGCTGTCAAATAACAAATGGTATAAATGAAAGCAGGTAAATCGAGAGGGGGAGTGGGGATGGAGAGGGGTAGAGTGTTGTACATGTGTTGTCCGTGAATTATAAAGCAAATTTATATAAGACCTCCAAATGGGTCGGGTAAATGCTACAGATGAGTGTCCACATTGATATCTATATAACGGGTACGGTACGGGGACCTCCTCTGGAGTCATATATATACATTGTACATGTAATATATAACTACCTAACCGCTAGACCTAGTTTATACTTGCAGTAGTCAAACGTGCATGTTCACAATACCTACACTAAAATAAGAAGTTCTTCTAAAGTGTTTTCTTTTCTGAAACTGATCATTTCTATAAAACAGTACTAGTATGTGTGACAAATTCAGAGCAGACTTATAGATACTAGCATTGATTGACTATTTGTACACATGCATGTTTTATAATTATTTTTAAAATCTCGCTTTATAAGTTAAAAAATGTATTAATGCTTGGATATATATACGTAATCATATACTTATTGGTAATATATTTATAACAATTGCATATTTTCTAAGACAAGATATATATTTTTCATAATGATAAATCGTACTAAATCAAAATTGCGAACGTAAAATAGACATCGCTTTCAGAATCCGGATCACTAAGCTACCGGAGTCCCGATCGACATTTATGATTGCATTCTGGTCTTCCGGTCACGCTTTCACTTCGTTTACGTTTTTCGTTTTTCGTTTGCGTTTTTCGTTTTGCGTTTAGCGCTTGACGAAACGCGTTTTTCGTTTTACGCTATTCGTTTTTCGTTTGCGTTTTTCGTTTTTCGTTTGCGTTTTCGTTCGTTTTCGTTTAACATTTCGTTTGCGTTTTGCGTTTCGCGCTCGTTTCGAGGGAATGTTAGACGCATTAAGTACTGTACATGCATGCATGAAATCATTTGATCACATATACGAGGTAATCAATAAGCCCATGAGCCAATCAGCCATGTTATCAATATCAATTGTTATGTACATGTGTAATTAAATGACATTATCAGAATAATCATAGTAGTAATAATCAATTTGAGGTCACATAATATAGTATTCTGTATTTGCATATTGCAGAGTTATCTGCCCTTGCGGGTAGGTATTGATTGTGACGTCATGTGTTTGCGAGCGTAACATCATACTTTTCGGATAAAACAAAGTAAATTGCGCTCACAAAATAATGACGTAATAATCAATACACATGTACCTACCCGCAAGGGAGCTAACTCTGTAATATGCAAAGACGGAATTGTCATTGTAGAAAGAGAAGTCACTGACATCTGTAGACCTAGAGGTAGACATATTTGGTTCATTACATTTACGTCCTACTTAAACAGTCAAGAGGCCGTCGAAAGGACAAAAAAGCTAAAGTTATAACTTACAGTCCAGTTCACGGGAGTGGCAACTTTTTTGACAGCAGTCAGCTGGAGCGAGTCAACGACACGTACAATCTCACTGTGGGTAAAAGAAAACAATTGTTACTGTATGTCAGATCTTGATTTCTTGTTGTTGCTAAACTACTTCTCTTAACCGATTCATCCCTACAAAATGCATGTAGACTCTTTTAGTTAAAGGCTGGAATAGTCCAATTTTGAAATTTTGGGGGTGAATGAGTTAAGACAAAATTGGAAGTGTACCTGCACCCTTATGGACACATTTAGTCTTCTAAATCAAGACAGGACTAGTCCATTATGAAATTTCAGGGAACATGAGAAGTAGTTTGTTTAATTTAATCTTTCACCCCCTAGATGGTGAGACAAGGAAATCTCAACCCAAGTGGTAAGATTCCTTAGATGACAAACAAAACTTTTGCCAAATGTCAGCTAAGAATCTTATCCTCAGGTATGAAATTTAATTTATATTTATCAATGTGCCTTGTTAACAGTATTAACTACATCCGTCGCCAGAGTGGACGACTAATACCCCTCTTGCACAAATTTAGTAATAACTCCATCAATAGGGGACATTGCAGAACCCTATTTATATTGTTCTGTGTACCAAATTTTATCAAACACTGTCAAGTAGTTTACAAGAAGTTCACAGGACAAAGTTGTGTCTGCAGACAGACAGACGGACAACCCCATCCCAGTATACCCACCACTCCCCTTAACTTCGTTGCAGGGGATATAAAAATTTTCCAAATCTCGACTTACGCAAAGTTTCTGCCTGTGGTAGCTGGGTAGAGGAAGGAGAGCTTCAACTTGTGGTCTGGGCCAATAATGAATACCTAAACAGAAAACAAAAACATTTTATTGGTACAGCACCCTGTCAACCAACGTTACAAAATCAAAACAAGAGGACATCAACACGCAGTAATGAATTTCTTCTCAAAACTTTATTTATGGTGTTTTTCATAGATTTTGAATGAAACCCACGTCTTCTTTTCTTGCGTGTTTGTCTGCAATGGGACTAATTAATTGTAAAGTGATACCAGATCACTTTTGTGCAGGAACGTAATATTTGTAATCTTCCCGCTGAAATGACGTTACCACGGGAAATCATCTTTTGATGTCCTCTCATCACCGAAAGAAACAATAGTCTCCCATATTTCATAGGGATATCCTGTGGTTTCTAGGGAAAGGATATCTCTATCTTACACAGGGGGTGTAAGACAGCTCATCCGTGCTAGACAATAACGTGACGTCATCAATACATGTGGCATAACTGCAGTGCTTTGTAAATGACGTCATCAATTTTGACGCATAACGGCGTTCCTGCGATAATGGCGCGATAAAAAAGCTGGAAACCAAGGGGAATTTCAGCAAATTTTCTTCTAAGTATGGGAGAAAAAGAATCAAACATGGGTCTGTAGAGTAGACAGGGATATCTCGACCCTCGTGAAAGATTTTGGCCGTCAACCCATGGCAAGCCTCTGGTTGACCGGCCAAAATCTTTCACTCGGGTTGAGATATCCCTGTCCACTTCACAGACCCATGTATGATTCTATTAGTCCCCCACAAACGTTATCAGGTTTCACATGGTACGTAAATTATTCCCATTTAGTGTTGTCTTGCTAGTTTTGTATAATATTTTGTGACGGAGTGATACCCTATACCATAGTGACTGATTTATTTCTATAATTATATCGCTTTGTCTTGGTTAATTTAACTACCAAGAGATTAGTTTTGTACTTGTGTTTGTTTTTTTGTCTGTTTTTGATTGTTTGTTTGTTTGTTTTTGTTTGTTTGCATTCTGTGTCCTATTATAACCGCCATGGCCATATAAGGACATGCCAGCCAGTAGGATTAGGAGACGGAGGAATACGGGAGTACCAGGAGAAAAACAACAACCTGCAATAAGTACCTGATGGGAACTGCCACACATGGGATTCAAACTTGAAATCCAGAGGTAGAGGACTAGTGGTCATATCTCTGAACATCTTAACCACTTGGCTAACACAGCCTCCAGTAGCTACCCAGAGGTAGAGGACTAGTGGTAATATCTCTGAACATCTTAACCACTCAGCTAACACAGCCTCCAGTAGCTACCCAGAGGTAGAGGACTAGTGGTCTCTGAACATTTTAACCACTTGGCTAACACAGCCTCCAGTAGCTACCCAGAGGTAGAGGACTAGTGGTCTCTGAACATCTTAACCACTTGGCTAACACAGCCTCCAGTAGCTACCCAGAGGTAGAGGACTAGTGGTCTCTGAACATCTTAACCACTTGGCTAACACAGCCTCCAGTAGCTACCCAGAGGTAGAGGACTAGTGGTCTCTGAACATCTTAACCACTCAGCTAACACAGCCTCCAGTAGCTACCCAGAGGTAGAGGACTAGTGGTCTCTGAACATCTTAACCACTTGGCTAACACAGCCTCCAGTAGCTACCCAGAGGTAGAGGACTAGTGGTCTCTGAACATCTTAACCACTTGGCTAACACAGCCTCCAGTAGCTACCCAGAGGTAGAGGACTAGTGGTCATATCTCTGAACATCTTAACCACTTGGCTAACACAGCCTCCAGTAGCTACCCAGAGGTAGAGGACTAGTGGTCATATCTCTGAACATCTTAACCACTTGGCTAACACAGCCTCCAGTAGCTACCCAGAGGTAGAGGACTAGTGGTCTCTGAACATCTTAACCACTTGGCTAACACAGCCTCCAGTAGCTACCCAGAGGTAGAGGACTAGTGGTCATATCTCTGAACATCTTAACCACTTGGCTAACACAGCCTCCAGTAGCTACCCAGAGGTAGAGGACTAGTGGTCATATCTCTGAACATCTTAACCACTTGGCTAACACAGCCTCCAGTAGCTACCCAGAGGTAGAGGACTAGTGGTCTATCTGAACATCTTAACCACTTGGCTAACACAGCCTCCAGTAGCTACCCAGAGGTAGAGGACTAGTGGTCTCTCTGAACATCTTAACCACTTGGCTAACACAGCCTCCAGTAGCTACCCAGAGGTAGAGGACTAGTGGTCATATCTCTGAACATCTTAACCACTTGGCTAACACAGCCTCCAGTAGCTACCCAGAGGTAGAGGACTAGTGGTCATATCTCTGAACATCTTAACCACTTGGCTAACACAGCCTCCAGTAGCTACCCAGAGGTAGAGGACTAGTGGTCTCTGAACATCTTAACCACTTGGCTAACACAGCCTCCAGTAGCTACCCAGAGGTAGAGGACTAGTGGTCTCTGAACATCTTAACCACTTGGCTAACACAGCCTCCAGTAGCTACCCAGAGGTAGAGGACTAGTGGTCTCTGAACATCTTAACCACTTGGCTAACACAGCCTCCAGTAGCTACCCAGAGGTAGAGGACTAGTGGTCTCTGAACATCTTAACCACTTGGCTAACACAGCCTCCAGTAGCTACCCAGAGGTAGAGGACTAGTGGTCTCTGAACATCTTAACCACTTGGCTAACACAGCCTCCAGTAGCTACCCAGAGGTAGAGGACTAGTGGTCTCTGAACATCTTAACCACTTGGCTAACACAGCCTCCAGTAGCTACCCAGAGGTAGAGGACTAGTGGTCTCTGAACATCTTAACCACTTGGCTAACACAGCCTCCAGTAGCTACCCAGAGGTAGAGGACTAGTGGTCTCTGAACATCTTAATCACTCAGCTAACACAGCCTCCAGTAGCTACCCAGAGGTAGAGGACTAGTGGTCTCTGAACATCTTAACCACTCAGCTAACACAGCCTCCAGTAGCTACCCAGAGGCAGAGGACTAGTGGTATTTGAACATCTTAACCACTTGGCTAACACAGCCTCCAGTAGCTACCCAGGGGTAGAGGACTAGTGGTCTCTGAACATCTTAACCACTTTGGCTAACACAGCCTCCAGTAGCTACCCAGAGGTAGAGGACTAGTGGTCTCTGAACATCTTAACCACTTGGCTAACACAGCCTCCAGTAGCTACCCAGAGGTAGAGGACTAGTGGTCTCTGAACATCTTAACCACTTGGCTAACACAGCCTCCAGTAGCTACCCAGAGGTAGAGGACTAGTGGTCTCTGAACATCTTAACCACTTGGCTAACACAGCCTCCAGTAGCTACCCAGAGGTAGAGGACTAGTGGTCTCTGAACATCTTAACCACTTGGCTAACACAGCCTCCAGTAGCTACCCAGAGGTAGAGGACTAGTGGTCTCTGAACATCTTAACCACTTGGCTAACACAGCCTCCAGTAGCTACCCAGAGGTAGAGGACTAGTGGTCTCTGAACATCTTAACCACTTGGCTAACACAGCCTCCAGTAGCTACCCAGAGGTAGAGGACTAGTGGTCTCTGAACATCTTAACCACTTGGCTAACACAGCCTCCAGTAGCTACCCAGAGGTAGAGGACTAGTGGTCTCTGAACATCTTAACCACTCAGCTAACACAGCCTCCAGTAGCTACCCAGAGGTAGAGGACTAGTGGTCTCTGAACATCTTAACCACTTGGCTAACACAGCCTCCAGTAGCTACCCAGAGGTAGAGGACTAGTGGTCTTTGAACATCTTAACCACTTGGCTAACACAGCCTCCAGTAGCTACCCAGAGGTAGAGGACTAGTGGTCTCTGAACACCTTAACCACTCAGCCACTGTGGTCACCTTTGTACATTATTTTGTGATGTTATGGTATGAAATGCACATATCATATGGGGAGCAAACATCGTTAATTAAGGAATAATTTCTATTTATGTTGTTTACTAGTCCATAAACTGTATTTTTTGTACAGATATTTTAAATGCCGCACATAAATGTTGAGAAACCGTGGTTGTGACAAATGGGTTTTGTAATATATTGGTTAAGATACTCACTGCTCTGCATGTAAGAGGGAGTCCTGCTTTATCCTTCTCATCTGGATCTACCATTCCTAACTGGACAGCAAGGTCCCTATTGGAGTCGGAGATAATAGGGAATGATAACTCCTTACCCTGGCAGTTTCCGTATGCAAGCACATCCTGTAAATGTATAGATAGAGTAAAAACAAAACCCTTACAATGATTTCCATGGTGATATAACACCATCATAGTGATTCCAATGGTGACATAACACCATCATGGTGATTCCCATGGTGACATAACACCATTATAGGGATTTCCATGGCAACATAACATCACCAGTGATTCCCATGGTGACAAAACACTATCATAGTGATCCACATGGTGACATAACACCAACCATAGTGATTCCCTTAGTGACATAACACAACCATATTGATTCCCTTAATGGTTCCCATGGTGACATTATACAACCATAGTAATTCCCATAGTGACATAACACCATCATAGTGATTCCCATAAAATCATAACACAATCATAGTGGTTCCCATGGTGACATAACACAACCATAGAGATTCCCTTAGTGACATAACACAATCAGTGATTCCCATGGTGACATAACACCATTATAATGTTTCCCATGGTGACATAACACCATCATAGTGATTCCCATGGTGACATAACACCATCAGTGGTTCCCATGGTGACATGATACCATTATAATGTTTCCCATGGTGACATAACACCATCAGTGGTTCCCATGGTGACATGATACCATTATAATGTTTCCCATGGTGACATAACACCATTATAGTGTTTCCCATGGTGACATAACACCATCATAGTGATTCCCATGGTGACATAACACCATCAGTGGTTCCCATGGTGACATAACACCATCAGTGGTTCCCATGGTGACATGATACCATTATAATGATTACCATGGTGACATAACACCATCATAGTAATTCCCACTTACAAGGGCCCAATGAGCCTGAATCACTCACCTGCTATTTGATAATCATGGTCCATACTTATGACATAAGAGAGTCAAAAAGAATTTCTATGTATGACTCTGCAATATCAGGTGTCTAGGCCTCTTGTCTTGACTATTGTGACCTTGAATGAAGGTCAAGGTCATCCATTTGAACAAACCTTGTAGCCATTAATCACAACATGTCACAGGCCCAATATCAGCACCCCTTCTGACATCAGAACCTAGGACCTCTAAACACTAGCCAGAGATTCTACAAATTAATCTTGATGGTCAATGATGATCAAACAGTACCAGGACTACACAGTCAGGAGTCTAAGATATACACTTACCTTTGACCTAAGATTATAAACTTTGACCTAAGATATACACCTACCTTTGACCTACGATATACACCTACAAATGTATCTTTGACCTAAGATTATAACCTTTGACCTAAGATATACACCTACCTTTGACCTAAGATTATAACCTTAGACCTACGATATACACCTATCTTTGACCTAAGATTATAACCTTTGACCTAAGATATACACCTACCTTTGACCTAACCTTTTATCTACGATATACACCTATATTTGACCTAGCTAAGATTATAACCTTTGACCTAATATATACACCTACCTTTGACCTAAGATTATAACCTTTGACCTAAGATATACACCTACCTTTGACCTAAGATTATAACCTTTGACCTACGATATACACCTACAAATGTATCTTTGACCTAAGATTATAACCTTTGACCTAAGATATACACCTACCTTTGACCTAAGATTATAACCTTAGACCTACAATATACACCTATCTTTGACCTAAGATTATAACCTTTGACCTAAGATATACACCTACCTTTGACCTAAGATTATAACCTTTTATCTACGATATACACCTATATTTGACCTAGCTAAGATTATAACCTTTGACCTAATATATACACCTACCTTTGACCTAAGATTATAACCTTTGACCTAAGATATATACCTACCTTTGACCAGTTCTTATGAGACTCAGTGTCATCACAAGACAAGGCTATCAGCTTTACACCACGTTTTTTAAACTCTGGTGTCATTTTCTGGACCTCGGCCAGCTCGGTTGTGCAGACGGGGGTGAAGTCGGCCGGGTGGGAGAACAAGATGGCCCATCTGAGGAACAGTAAAAACATGTCAGTGTCATCGTGATCATCATCATCCTCATCATCCTTTTACCATCAACATCATCATCCTTTTACCATCAACAACATTAACAACATGTTACACATTACATGATGATAACAAAACTCATTACACTCATTTAGCATATATCTTCCACATCATATCCATCAGTTTCGTATTCATAGTATTGGCCAATACTTGTAATATGTGAAGTTTTGTGACAATTCATAAGATTGTACTTTCATTCAAAAAAGTTTGAAAAATCTTATTTTATTGGAAACTTTAATAGAATTATATTAATGACTAGTGATAAAACTTGTCAGCCGTTCCTCTCCCTTAATGATGAGCCTGTTATACATGTATTATTCTATGAAGCAATCATATGATAGTTCTTCAAGTGAACAAATTAAAGCTTGCTGCTAACAAGGGATGTTGTCAACAGTTTCTTCAAGAAGGTTGAAAGTAATTTAGCAGTTTTATGTAAACTAATTGCAATAAAGGCAAACCTGCATATAAAGAAAATCCTGGGGATAAAATAATAGTGGCGCGTTATCGACTATACGGTTTGACTTGTTGGACCTAGTTGTTTGTTTATGAATTAAAGATAGACCTGGTGATGATTTTATAGTGTTTTCAGATGAGCCTTGACAAAGCACTCATAGTCTTGTATCAAAACCTGCAGCTAGGTGGGTCGGGATTTAAACTTGAAATAATGACTTCAACAAATATGTTACAGATTTATAATACTTGAAATAATGACTTCAAGAAACGATACAGATTTATACTTGAAATAATGACTTCAAAAAATGTTACAGATTTATACTTGAAATAATGACTTCAACAAATGTTACAGATTTATACGTAAAATAATAACTTCATAATAACTTCAACAAAAATAACAGATTTATACCTGAAATAAAAACTTCGACAAACGTTACAAATTTAAACTTAAAGTAACAACTTCAACAAATTTATACACAGGTCAAAAAGTATGATAAATGGCCATTTTGATTATAGCTCTATAAAAAAATGGTCCTAATTAACAAGCATGCAGACTTTATACAAAAGTGGTCACTAAGGCATATTTTACTGTCTTTATCCATGCGTGAGAATCGGAAAACTTTATCATTTAGACAATGCTCCTTCCGATAGATAAAGATGTTCAAATTCACACACACGATCTGTGTATTTATCAATGAATATTTACACTGACTATGATAACATGTTCACACACACACCACCACCACTAGTACATGTATTAGCGTATTTATATCAGAGATAGTGTAGTGTCCTTTCCAAGGGCAAATTACCCTAGGTCGATCTTCAAATATTTACACAAGTCCAGTTTTGTAAGATTTTATATCCTTCTGGCACCGATTTCTCGAAACAATTTACTTAAGTCAATTTTATCAACATAAGTTACATAAGGAGACTTTTGTTTCGAGAAATCGGAGTCTGGACTTTTTCCCTATCAAAAATGACATCTAACATATAGATGAACCCCACTCGTACAAAGTAAAACAAACTCTTTATGACAGTTATGACATATTCAGGAAAATTTATACCTGGCAATCAAATTATTAGTTCTTCTCTCTATTAATATAATAAGAAAAGATCCGGGAGCAAATTCATCTTCTTTAAGTACATACTAACTACCTGGTACATGTATGCCTATACGCTAATAACCTATAGAGAGATGTTTTGAACATATGACAATTTAATACATTGCCTGTATATAGAGAACTGTAATTTATTAAGTCTGTCAACTTTCCAGTGAAAGATTCTAGGTTTTTTTTTATTCTATTAATCATATTTGACGTAATTATTTATTGTTTTTCCAGGGTTTTTGTAAAGGTTTTTATAATTATTTGTTTATAAATCCAAATGCTTTATGTGCCTGCATTAAAGGAAATGAGAACAAGATCTTTGGGAAGAATAAACTGCTACTGTAGTAAAGCCCAATGATAACTTATAACTATCTCAAGTGACCAGCTTGATAAGATAAAAGTACAGAGGTACACGTGTACAAACATCACGTAGGTCACTCAGGTTCTTGTATTCTTGTTACCCATTGATTTCCAGATTATATAAACACATTGATCAGCCCAATGACACAGACCTTTTATAATTTCTGCCCACTTTCATTCTGTTTTCCTCAACAATTCTTCAGCTTAATGAGAGATTAAAAAAAAAAAATATGCTCCCTCCAAACATCGTCTGATTTTAATTTTTGTTCACACACTTCATTCCAACAAGGCTTTTTCCTACTTGATATTTCAGGAGTCTGTACCTTTCATATTGGGGAAAAGTGTATTTTCTTCCATGAACTATGTACATCAAATATCTAAAAAACTGACATTAATTTGTATTTCTTAATTTGGGAAAATATTCACAAGGCATATTCATATGGCAAACTAATGCAAAATTTCTCAAATTTCCAAGTTAAAAAATCACGGATTACACACCACAAAATATGACATACCGGTACATTATTCAAGAAACGGTGTGCATGACCCATTTAATTCTTATTATGGGTGACTGGCCAACTGGAGCAGTCATTCATGGCATCTTTGCCATACAGGTGAATTAAATGGGTCAAGCACACCTTTTACCGTCGCCGTAACTCTGTCAGGAAGTATACATGTTACCCTGACAGACCCATTTAATTCTTATTATGTGTGACTGGCCAACTGGAGCAGTCATTCATGGCATCTTTGCCATACAGGTGAATTAAATGGGTCAAGCACACCTTTTACCGTCGGTTACCGTAACTCTGTCAGGAAGTATACGTGTTACCCTGACAGACCCATTTAATTCTTATTATGGGTGACTGGTCAACTGGAGCAGTCATTCATGGCACCTTTGCCATACAGGTGAATTAAATTGTCAAGCACACCTTTCACCGTCGGTTACCGTAACTCTGTCAGGAATTATAGTGTTACCCTGACAGATCCATTTAATTCTTAATATGGGTGACTGGTCAACTGAAGCAGTCATTCATAGCATTTTTGCCATACAGGTGACTTAAATTGGTCAAGCACACCTTTTACCGCCGGTTACCGTAACTCTGTCAGGAATTATACATGTGACCCTGACAGAGTTACGGTAACCGACTCCTTTACTTGAGTGTAACCATAAAACAAGAGGCCCAGAGGGCCTGTATCGCTTACCTGGTATGTAATGCCTAGTAATGTTCTGAATACAGGTTCATTGTTTCTTTTCTGAAGGAATTTGAAGATGTACCTCTAATAACCCTATTGGACCCCACACTTTCTGCTCCAGGGGGTCACAGCCCAAAATTATACGAATTCTGTTAACCCCAAGGATGTTTCTGGGCAAAATTTGGTTAAAATCAAAGCAGAGCTTTATGACTAGCAGCGATTTATAGTATTTACCGCTATTTCCCATATTGGGCTGCCCCTCCTGCCCCTGGGTATCAGAGCCAATAAATTTATACAAATTATATCCCCCTTCCCCCAAGGATGTTTGTGGTAATATTTGGTTTCAATCCATGCAGAACTCTAGGACAAGAAGCGATTTATAGGATTTACCTCTATTTCCCCTATTGGGCCCCGCCCCTCCTGCCCCCAGGGGATCAGAGCCAAAATTTATACAAACTCAGTAGTTCTTATTCTCCCAAGGATGTTTCTGGCCAAATTTGGTTACATTACATGCAGAACTTTATGACTAGTAGCGATTTAAAGGATTTACCTCTATTTCCCCTATTGGGACCCGCACCTCATGCCCCAGGGAGGTCAGAGCCAAAATTTATACAAGTTCTGTTCCCCTTCCCCCAAGGATGTTTCTGGCCAAATTTGGTTACAATCCATGCAGAACTCTAGGACAAGTAGCGATTTATAGGATTTACCTCTAAATTCCCCTATTAGGGCCCCACCCCTCCTGCCCCAGAGGGTCAGAGCCAAAATTTCATACAAGTTCTGTTCCCCTTCCCCACACTTCCCCTAAGGATGTTTCTGGCCAAATTTGGTTACAATCCATGCAGAACTCTAGGACAAGTAGCGATTTATAGGATTTACCTATAATTCCCCTATTGGGCCCCGCCCCTCCTGCCCCCCGGGACCAGTGCCAAAATTTATACAAGTTCTTTTCCCATTCCCCCAAGGATGTTTTCTGGCCAAATTTGGTTACAATCCATGCAGAACTCTAGGACAAGTAGCGATTTATAGGATTTACCTTCTATTTCCCCTATTGGGCCCCACCCCTCATGCCCCCAGGGGATCAGAGCCAAAATTTATACAAGTTCTTTTCCCATTCCCCCAAGGATGTTTCTGGCCAAATTTGGTTACAATCCATGCAGAACTCTAGGACAAGTAGCGATTTATAGGATTTACTTCTATTTCCCCTATTGGGCCCCACCCCTCCTGCCCCCAGAGGTCAGAGCCAAAATTTCTACAAGTTCTGTTCCCCTTCCCCCACTTCCCCTAAGGATGTTTCTGGCCAAATTTGGTTACAATCCATGCAGAACTCTAGGACAAGTACCGATTTATAGGATTTACCTATAATTCCCCTATTGGGCCCCGCCCCTCCTGCCCCCGGGGACCAGAGCCAAAATTTATACAAATTCAGTTCTTATTCGCCCAAGGATATTTCTGGCCAAATTTGGTTACATTCCATGCAGAACTCTATGACAAGCAGCGATTTAAAGGATTTACCTCTATTTCCCCTATTGGGGCCCCCCCCTCTCCTGTTCCCGGAGGGTCAGAGCCAAAAATTTATACAAGTTCTGTTCTCCTACCCCAAGGATGTTTTTAGCCAAATTTGGTTACAATCCATGCAGAACTCTAGGACAAGTACCGATTTATAGGATTTACCTATAATTCCCCTATTGGGCCCCGCCCCTCCTGCCCCCCGGGACCAGTGCCAAAATTTATACAAACTCACTTCTTATTCTCCCAAGGATGTTTCTGGCCAAATTTGGTTACATTCCATGCAGAACTCTATGACTAGTAGCGATTTAAAGGATTTACCTCTATTTTCCCTATTGGGCCCCACCCCTTCAGCCCCCGGGGGCCAGGGCCAAAATTTATACAAGTTCTGTTCCTCTTCCCCCCAAGGATGTTTGTGGCCAAATTTGGTTACAATCCATGTAGAACTCTATGACTAGTAGCGATTTAAAGGATTTACCTCTACTTCCCCTATTGGGCCCCACCTCTCCTGCCCCCGGGGGTCAGAGCCAAAATTTCTACAAGTTCTGTTCCCCCTCCCCCAAGGATGCTTGTGGCCAAATTTGGTTACAATCCATGCAGAACTCTATGACTAGTAGCAATTTAAAGGAAATGTTGAAGGACGGACGGGACGGATGACGGATGACGACGGACGCCGCCACGCCATGACATTAGCTCACCGGCCCTTCGGGCCAGGTGAGCTAAAAAGTCATGACCCAATGCAATATCTAAACGCGAAAAGCAACGACTTACGATTAGTAAAACCTTAAGTTTCCTTCTTGTCTAACTTTTTCAATTGTGTCAAATAAGTTTTTGTGTTTGCGTGCATGGTTCATACCTTAGTATCAAAGAAATTCTCTACAATTTGCCAAATCTAAAATATATGTTCATTTAGCAAAATGATCAATCTTGTTTTTTGTTACCTTTAAAGAGTTGACTAAAAGTTTTGACCTTCACAAGTCTTGATATTCAAGGTCTTAGCCTACATCATCTACGAAACAAGAGGCCCAGAGGCTCTGGGCCTGTATTGCTCACCTGGTTTGTAATGTCAAGTAATGTTCTGAATACAAGTTCATTGTTTCTTTTCTGAAGGAATTTGAATATTTACCTCTAATTCCCCTATAGGGCTGCATTCTTTCTGCTCCAGGGGGTCAAAGCCAAAATTTATACGAATTTTGTTAACACCAAGGATGTTTCTGGGCCAAATTTGGTTAAGATCCAAACAGAACTATACATGGCTTTTTCTAGATAAAGTGGGAAAAGGCCACTGAGTGAATTTGGGAAAAATCATCGACATATCCACATAAGATTCATAAATCCATGTTCTTCAGTAGGTGAAAATACTAAAATCATCATATATCTTTAACATGTAATTTAAACTGCATAATGTTACAAAAAAAAACCTTTTTAAAAAGAAAAGTATTCTGTCCTAAATAAAAAGCAAAGGTAACTGATTTTTTCAGGCGCGTTCGATCGCAATTAGTCTCAAAAGTCACGGGACTTTGCCACAATTTTCTGATTAGGAAAAAACCCCAATAAAATTGGGATAATTCTAGTCTAAATCTCCTTAGGAATGGGGCAGAATATCGGCCACTGAGAGACCCTATAGAAAAAGCCCTGCTATATGACTAGTAGCGATTTATAGGATTTACCGCTATTTCCCATATTGGGCCCTGCCCCTCCTGCCCCAGGGTGTCAGAGCCAAAATTTATACAAACTCTATTCCCCTTCCCCGAAGGATGTTTGTGGCCAAAGGAGTAGATATGATAGGACTAGTATTTGGCCTTAATTTTTCAAGTCGAAAAATATTAACTCTAGTCCACATCCTTTGGGCCAGGTGAGCTAAAAATCTTTAAAAAAAAAGTCCTGCTTAGCCGCTTAAAATGGCAGTTTTGCATGCTCTTCAGTTTTGTGGTGTTTGTGGTTTTTTTCCTTCTTTTGTATTTAAGATTTAATCCAACACAATGAATCAAGTTATCTAAATAGATACAATTGTAGAATTTTTCAACCAGAATCGAGGTATTCGTTACAGTAGCTATATATGTTGTTAGTACTAGAGATGTACTAGCCCTTAATAAAACTGTAAAAGAACAGGGAAAATACACACGATTCCTGTGAAGTGCCCCGACCGACCAGGAATCGAACACCGGTCTCTGGTGTGAAAATCCACCGCTCTACTGACTTAGCCAAACCAGCATGCTCCGTGAGTGACAGAAACTGTATTTAACATTATTTACAAACCATATCGACCCACTCCTTTCACAAAACAAAAGAAAACAGAGTGTGCACGTCAGTAGAATATGTTAGTACTGACAGGAGATAGAACCAGACCTGCTATAATTAACCAAAGAAATGGAGCAGAACATATATACCATTTTGAAACTTCATAAGTACATTAATTTTGTATGTTACAAGGACGGAAGAAGCAACAGGATTTGGTTTGATTACATTTAGCATCCTATTAACATATTAACAGCCTTAGTCATGTAAGGACATGCCAGGTTTGTTATTGGAGGAAAACTGGAGTACCCAGAAGAAAAACCACCGACCAGCAGTCAGTACCTGGTACGTGCCCAACATTAGATTCGCAACCCAGAGGTGGGGGGCTTGTTGTAATATGTAGAGACATCTTAACCACTCACTCAGCATGGTGGAGGAAAGCCAGAGTACAAGGGGAAAACAACCAACCAGCAGTCAGTACCTGGCAACTGCCC
The DNA here is from genome assembly GCF_041381155.1 of Argopecten irradians. Lineage (NCBI taxonomy): Eukaryota > Metazoa > Mollusca > Bivalvia > Pectinida > Pectinidae > Argopecten > Argopecten irradians. Next base: position 42,383,625 of record NC_091137.1, on the reverse strand, counting down.
CACATGGAATTCAAACTTGGGGCTCAGAAGTGAAAGGCTTGTCACAGGTAATATGTTGAGACATCTTAACCACTCGACCATAGTGTCCCAAAACATGGGGTGTTTATCGTCAACTAAAGCAAGGACTGTATTACAGTAGCATTGTCAAACCAACGGAAAACTCGGGGTCATCAGACAGTTCTAGATCACCTTGATGAATGACTTGATAGAATATGCCTGGCACAAAATTGTCCCCATTGTCAAAGCAAACACTAGATAGAAAGCTAATATCAGATTTGGCCTGTCTGTTAAATTCTTTTTCAATGACTAACATACAAAATCTGTCAATAAAATCCAAAGCAGATTATCTGTGGGGTAAAAATGCATTTTAAAACATGTGTCACCAAGTTGTTTGCTGGGGTTTTGGGTATTTCCCCAATTCTGTGATTTGGAGGTCCTTCGAGGATGTGGCTGTTTAGTTTGGGGAATTAGCATGGTATCGCATAAGCCACACCCTTCTGAAACCTCCCTTTTGGTCTATACACTTGGTGAACTGTTCATTTGATTTGTTGATAATAAACAAAACACAGTTGATTTCCTCTTCAGTATTTATTTTCCGTTATTGTCATTCTAACACACATTACATATTGGGATGCTGGCCTGAACTATAAATTTGTCTATAATGTCCATTGGTCCTGTGCACAGGCCAAGCACACCACTTGCTCTCGGGTCCACACTCTTTTTCTAACTAACACACTTCATATCATTATCCCCTATGTTACAATTAATTACTAAAGACACAAAGTTATACTTTGATTGGCTATACAATTAATTAGTGGGCAGAGTTACCCTAAAAATCTTACATTACAGTGATAATCTAATATGTCCTTACAGTAAATGCCTATGGTCAACATTGTACAATAGAACACAAATTAAATGGACATGTTTATTTTACTAGTTACAATATTAATTAGACTGGCTGAGCCAGCTTAGGGGCTTGTCACCTGTCTACCCTTACAGTAAATGCCTATGGTCAACATTGTACAATAGAACACAAATTAAATGGACATGTTTATTTTACTAGTTACAATATAATTAGACTGGCTGAGCCAGCTTAGGGGCTTGTCACCTGTCAACTCCCTTTACATGCCAAGATTGGTCACTGCATGGTCAACCTGGACTAATGAACACTATTCAAATCCAATTATCTAATCTTAGCTCTATTCAAATCTAATTATCTAATCCTAAATCCAAAATCTGAATGTAAACCAACTATAATAATCTCCTATATTTGAAATACAATTGATACTGAAATATCTGAACAAATGTTTGAAATATGAAAATTACTATTTTTGTACCGTGACACATGCACATGTAGTAAATTGTTACCTTCTTCATGTGGATATACACGATTCAGAATCTATGTACGACAATATATTTAATATGCAACAAATTATTATCCAGGGCCCCAAACCAACAGAGCCGTCATCCATCCAAGAGATGATCGCATTTAACTATAACACATAGATACAGATACTCATCAGCATTATAGCCACAAAAAATAACTACCAGTATTCGACTGTATATACTGTTGGTATCATCATCATACCATAATTTCCTGCATATTGCCTGCGGGCTATACAATTTTTCACGTCAGAAAATGCCTAATGCGGGCTATCTGCTAATGCAGGCTGTGTCTGTGGAAACTATTACCAAGTTTGAAAAATATGCAGGCTATATATAGTAAACTATTTCACGCTACTATGCCAAAGTATTTTCATATGGGCTACATATTTCTTACATTTATAATAAAACATATTTTCAAACAAACTTAAAGGGATGTTATATGATATAGCGATAACTACTGTGTGTGTTTAACATATATACACTGGGTGCTCCCACTTCTTCTGAATGACATCACTACAATTTTATAAACAAGACTCTATTCTTACATACCATTATATATTTTTTATTAGTACTTACTACATATATAGTGTACTTCCAAGGTTTACAATGACGTATAACCCCTGGGCAATCTGCCGGTGTGCATGGGTTATTTTTTTATAATTTTTTTTTACAAAATCATATAAATTGCATGATTTTGCGGGCTATGCACCAGTGCAGATTATACGCATGAAATTACTTATTCAAGGAAATTTCAGGGGGCCTACACCTTTTGAATTGGGAAAACACTACAATTAAATTTCATCTTTATTGAAAACATGTACATTAAATTTGTAGAGTTTTTTCTTAATTTGTAAAAATACTTATAACAAGAGGCCCAGAGGGCCTATATCACTAACCTGGTTGGTAATTGCCAAGTAATGTTCTGAATACAGGATCACGATTTCTTTTCTGAAGGAATTTAAAGATTTACCTCTAATTTCCTTATTGGGCCCCACTCTTTCTGCTACAGGAGTCAGAGCCAAAATTTATACAAATTCTGTTCGGGTTCCCAAAAACATACAAGACTTAGTTGAAACTAAGTTAGGATTATTTCAGACAAGTTTCAGCTATATTGCACAAGCAGAACTAGAAAAAGAAATTCAAAATGTTCAAAATGACCATAGGTCATCATGGCTATTTGAGTCAGATGATAAAAAAAAATCACTGTCGGTCGCACTATCTTTATGTGTAACAAAATGTTATCAACATTGTAAGTAAATGCAGCTAAACTTTCATTTTCAAACCGAAAATCCTCATTTAAAACCATATTGGAACCCCAACTAACATGCCCAAAGGACATACAAATAGAGACTAACAAGATTTACGACGCCTTTAAACAAAGGCTCATACAAATAGAGACTTTCCAATACAAACCTCCGATTTACGAACCCTTAATGACGCTACACAAATCCAAATTGTATAACAGATTTAAACAAGCCAATCACTAAAAATTGAAAAATAGCATCATTAACATTTTTCAACCGAAGTAGAATATAAAACCACAATAGAACAACAAATACATATCAGGACCAAAAAATCCAATATATGTAGTGATTTCTACGCAGGAAATGAAAAAATCGGATTTAAAGCTCAAAAATGGCGATTTTTCAGCAAATTTTTCATATTTTGTTTGACGCAGCAAAAATGTTTCCCAACAGCAATCTATTATTTCTAATAAGTTTTTTGACCACTTTGTCAATCAGTTTAAGCAACAAAAACAACCAAAACCAATGTTAACATCGTATAAGTTCCGGTTATGACGTCATCAAGATGGCCACCATCTCGAATTTCACTGAAAAATGAAAAATAGTCATAACATTGGCATTTTTCAACTGAAGTAGACAAATGAAGTATCAAAATGACCACAATAGAACAACAAATACATGTCGTGACCAAATAAGCCAATATATGTAGTGATTTGAACGCAGGAAATGAAAAAAAAATAATATTTTAAGCTCAAAAATGGTAATTTTTCAGCATTTTTTCATATTTGGCTTGACGCAGCAAAATTGTTTCCCAACAACAAATTGTTATTCACAATCAGTATTTGAACTCTTATCAATCTGTTAAAACAACAACAACAAAAATATATAGAAAATATGCAACAGAGATTGTTATACCATCATTTGTTTACAAAACATCACTGGATGCGGCATATGATTGTTATTTTTTTTCCAACCGCTAACACTACAGTTTCCTGGTGTATTGGAATTTCCTGAATATAACATTGGCTATTGACGATTTATATCTTAACAAATTTGAATTTAAAGTTGGCTGAATATCTAAGTGGGACTTCAAAATAATCCATTTTCATGCTCGAAATTTTGTAGACTAGTAGCCTCTCAAACTGAATTATTACAGCAAAACGCTAACTAATAGCTATAGGGTATACAAATTAAAGTTCCGTAAATACCATGACACTTTTTCGAAACATATTGTGTCTTTTTTAGAATGAGCACATCCATTGTTTATTTCCTGTGTAAATAACGCAAGATATAAGATGGTTACTACAGTGTCACATATTTCTTTCACTAGTTCTTAATGCTAATCATTTTCGTTGTGCGTGCTTTCTCGCCAGAGTGTCGTCTTCGACCTCGGTGACCTGATGTGACATTACATTACCGGGTTAGCATCGTGGTTTCTAACTTGTCATCCAACTGTCCATGGTCAGAGTTTAAGATCAGAAACATCGGCTTCAGGGATGTGGGAGCTCTTCCTGTTTCCAACCTAGTTTCACCTAGATTCACATATCGTATATGATGTTCCAGACTTCCCCGGCATGATGGAAAAGACACCAGATCAACATTCTGTGGAGGGTTGAGTTGGTTCTCCTTAATTCGTATGAAGCACAATTTCCTAATTCTTGTGAACCTCAGTGACCATAGGTGGCACAGGTGGTGGGGGATTCTTTGAGGTCATAAATGAGGTCTGCAGTGAAGTTTTCATCTCTTTGCCAATTCTGGAAAGCACTTTAGAGAAACTTTTTACTGGAGAGTCCCTTCAATGGTCTCTTTGCGCATACACCAGATGTGACACAACCAGCACCTTCAAGGGAGTGGGAAAAGTCAGACCAATGAAAAACATTTAACATTTATGCCCTCATTAATGACCTCGATGATATCACCAGTGCCATTTATGGTTGCACGAGGGTCCACAAGATTGATGAATAGTAGTACTTCATACGAATTATGGAGTTATGTGCTTAAGAGAACCAATTCCACCATTGAAGAATGTGCATCTGGTGTAATTTCCATTATGCCGGAGAAGTCTGAAACAGCATATACGTAACGATATGTTAGAATCTGAAAGAGATCCCCACATCCCTGAACCTGTTGTTCCTGATATGAAACTCTGGTCATGGATGGGTCATAAAAGGCTAGAACAACACTGGGTTATGCAGTGTCACATTTCGTGACGAATTGAATACTGATATCTCGAGTACTCTGATTCGGACTGCATGTACCAGCTACCAGAATATGCCGCGTCTCTTCATGTGGATAGGCGTCAGTGAGGCTAGAAAGCACGCACAATGATAATGGTTATCATTGAGAACCAGTGAAAGACATATTAGTGATATTGTAGTAACCATAATGGCTGCATTTTGCTTATGCTATGCATAGGAAATAACTACAATGAATGTGCTCATTTTCAAAGACACAAACCTTTTGGAAACTGTTAATGATATTAATGGATGCACAGGCTTAGCTTAGGTTACATTTGTTACGCTATCAGTAGGTGTTGTGTGTTATTTTTGAGACGCTGCTAATCTATCAAATATGAGGGTAATAAATAATAATTCTTTTTTTTGCATTCTATATATTTTTGTTGTTGTTGTTTTAACAGATTGATAAAGAGGTCAAATAACTGATTGTGAATAACAATTTTGTTGTTGGGAAACAATTTTAGCTGCGTCAATGCCAAATATGAAAAAATGCTGAAATAATTACCATTTTTGAGCTTAAAATATAATATTTTTTCATTTCCTGCGTTTCAAATCACTACATATATTGGCTTATTTTTTGGTCACGACATGTATTTGTTGTTCTAATTGTGGTCATTTTGATACCTCATTTATCTACTTCAGTTGAAAAAGAAAGGCCAATGTTATGACTATTTTTCATTTTTCAGTGAAATTCGAGATGGTGGCCATCTTGATGACGTCATTTACCGGAACTTATACGATGTTAACATTGGTTTTGGTTGTTTTCTGTTACAGCTTAAACTTGATTGACAAGTGTCAAAAAACTTATTAGACATAAATAGATTGCTGTTGGGAAACATTTTTGCTGCGTCAAAACAAAATAATGAAAAATTTGCTGAAAAATCACCAGACTTTTTGAAGCTTTAAATCCGATTTTTTTTCATTTCCTGCGTAGAAATCACTACATATATAATGGATTTTTTACGATGTCCTGATATGTTATTATGTTGTTCTATTGTGGTCATTTTTTGGTACCTCATCTTGTCTACTTCGGGTTGAAAAAATGTTAATGTTATGACTAATTTTCAATTTTTAGTGAAATTCTAGATGGCGGCCATCTTGATGACGTTCATAACCGAAGTTCATCCCCAACTTATAGCAATGTTAAATTTGGATTGTGATCAGTGGGTATAAGGGTTCCAGAAAAATATTGGTTCGGAGGTTGGGGGGGGGGTGCATGTGGGGACCCTCCAAGCCATAGTGGCCTATTTCCTGTATTGTGAGCAGGTAGCTATATAGAGGATCATATAAGGCAGGACAGACACAAGCTGAACAGTATCGAGACAACACCTGTATAGATCATATATAGCTTTAATCAGGTACACTAGATCATAATCTACTCTAGTACACCGAAAATAAAATCTGCTGCGGGTTTTTCCATCTCTGATCAGGGCAAGGGACAGGTTTAAAAGAGCCACAATAAAGTAAAGGTTTATAGACTAAACTTATTTGTAATGTTGACTTGAATTTATATCATCATAGAAAAAAGGTCCTTTCCAACAGCCATGGATGCCCTCTCCTGTATACAGTGTGATGTCAATGTAAAATTGGAAGTGCATGCAGTAAGTTTGTAACTTATGTCTCTTTCTAATAGTGGAATTCTTTCCCATTTTACAGTTCCATACCTCACAAGACAATAATATTTATCCACAATCACACCCAGTCACAATCCCTCCTCATTCTCATTATGCTTCCTTCCTCTAACCTATTTTCTCCACCCCACACCCACCTCCCCATCCTTCTAATGCTCCCTTCCTCTATCCAATTTTTTTTCACCCCCCCCTGTCTCCTCCCTTAATCCTCTTAATAACCCCTCAGCTTTTTCCTTTCCTCCTCACAATCCATTTCCTCTCCCTCTTCCTTCTTCATTTTTCTTCTCCAAACATCTGAGTCATGTCCCTCCTTAACACTCCCCATCCGTGTTTTCATGCCCCTTCCCCCTCCCCAATGCCCTCAATTCTCCTCACCCCCTATCCTTTTCATGGCCCTCCCCCTCTCTTCTATCCTATTCATGGCCGTCCCCCTTCCTTCTCCATCCTTCTTATGTCCCCTTCCATTCCCCAAAATCCCCCCCCTGACCTCCCTTCACGACACTCCCCCAATCCCCTCCTTCCCTCCCTTCGACCCTCCCCAAACCTCCTAATGCGCCCCCTTCCCCTCCATAGCTCCTTTTTCCACCTCCTCGATCCCTATCCCCAATTGTCTCCTTTCACTCCCCCTACCCCCTTCCCCCCCATTTTGCCCCTTCATCTCCCCCATCCTCGTCATGAACCCCCTTCCCCCATCCCCCATATCCTCATCATGACTCCCCCCTTCCCCCTCCCCTCATCCTTATGCCCCCTTCCCCCCCCCCTCCTCAAGAAGCATCCGAGACTGTATTTAGCATTATTTACAAACCATATCGACCCACCTCCTTTAACAAAACAAAAGAAAACAGAGTGTGCAAGTCAGTAGAATATGTTAGTACTGACAGGAGATAGAACCAGACCTGCTATAATTAACCAAAGAAATGGAGCAGAACATATATACCATTTTGAAACTTCATAAGTACATTAATTTTGTATGTTACAAGGACGGAAGAAGCAACAGGATTTGGTTTGATTACATTTAGCATCCTATTAACATATTAACAGCCTTAGTCATGTAAGGACATGCCAGGTTTGTTATTGGAGGAAAACTGGAGTACCCAGAGAAAAACCACCGACCAGCAGTCAGTACCTGGTACGTGCCCAACATTAGATTCGCAACCCAGAGGTGGGGGGCTTGTTGTAATATGTAGAGACATCTTAACCACTCACTCAGCATGGTGGAGGAAAGCCAGAGTACAAGGGGAAAACAACCAACCAGCAGTCAGTACCTGGCAACTGCCCCACATGGAATTCAAACTTGGGGCTCAGAAGTGAAAGGCTTGTCACAGGTAATATGTTGAGGACATCTTAACCACTCGACCATAGTGTCCAAAACATGGGGTGTTTATAGTCAACTAAAGCTAGGACTGTATTACAGTAGCATTGTCAAACCAACGGAAAACTTGGGGTCATCAGACAGTTCTAGATCACCTTGATGAATGACTTGATAGAATATGCCTGGCACAACATTGTCCCCATTGTCAAAGCAAACACTAGATAGAAAGCTAATATCAGATTTGGCCTGTCTGTTAAATTCTTTTTCAATGACTAACATACAAAATCTGTCAATAAAATCCAAAGCAGATTATCTGTGGGGTAAAAATGCATTTTAAAACATGTGTAACCAAGTTGTTTGCTGGGGTTTTGGGTATTTCCCCAATTCTGTGATTTGGAGGTCCTTCGAGGATGTGGCTGTTTAGTTTGGGGAATTAGCATGGTATCGCATAAGCCACACCCTTCTGAAACCTCCCTTTTGGTCTATACACTTGGTGAACTGTTCATTTGATTTGTTGATAATAAACAAAACACAGTTGATTTCCTCTTCAGTATTTATTTTCCGTTATTGTCATTCTAACACACATTACATATTGGGATGCTGGCCTGAACTATAAATTTGTCTATAATGTCCATTGGTCCTGTGCACAGGCCAGCACACCACTTGCTCTCGGGTCCACACTCTTTTTCTAACTAACACACTTCATATCATTATCCCCTATGTTACAATCAATTACTAAAGACACGAAGTTATACTTTGATTGGCTATACAATTAATTAGTGGGCAGAGTTACCATAAAAATCTTACATTACAGTGATAATCTAATATGTCCTTACAGTAAATGCCTATGGTCAACATTGTACAATAGAACACAAATTAAATGGACATGTTTATTTTACTAGTTACAATATTAATTAGACTGGCTGAGCCAGCTTAGGGGCTTGTCACCTGTCTACCCTTACAGTAAATGCCTATGGTCAACATTGTACAATAGAACACAAATTAAATGGACATGTTTATTTTACTAGTTACAATATAATTAGACTGGCTGAGCCAGCTTAGGGGCTTGTCACCTGTCAACTCCCTTTACATGCCAAGATTGGTCACTGCATGGTCAACCTGGACTAATGAACACTATTCAAATCCAATTATCTAATCTTAGCTCTATTCAAATCTAATTATCTAATCCTAAATCCAAAATCTGAATGTAAACCAACTATAATAATCTCCTATATTTGAAATACAATTGATACTGAAATATCTGAACAAATGTTTGAAATATGAAAATTACTATTTTTGTACCGTGACACATGCACATGTAGTAAATTGTTACCTTCTTCATGTGGATATACACGATTCAGAATCTATGTACGACAATATATTTAATATGCAACAAATTATTATCCAGGGCCCCAAACCAACAGAGCCGTCATCCATCCAAGAGATGACCGCATTTAACTATAACACACAGATACAGATACTCATCAGCATAGCCACAAAAAATAACTACCAGTATTCGACTGTATACTGTTGGTATTATCATCATACCATAATTTCCTGCATATTGCCTGCGGACTATACGATTTTTCACGTCAGAAAATGCCTAATGCAGGCTATCTGCTGATGCAGGCTGTCTGTGGAAACTATTACCAAGTTTGAAAAATATGCAGGCTATATATAATAAGACTCTTTCATATGTGGATATGAAGGATAGGGATATTCTACCCGAGGGTCACAAAATGTAGTAAAGCCCGAGGCTTGCTGAGGGTTTTGCAACATTTTGTGATCCCGAGGGTGAATATCCTTATCCTTCATATCCACTTATGAAAGAGTATTTTTATTTCATACCTCGACGTTTTATTGCAATGTTACAACTATAATATCCTGCCATTTCGAAGTAAATTCGAAGAAATCCACAGCTGAAAGTCAATTATCTATACATGAAAAATTATTTGACATTTTCAAAAAAAATTCTGTTGTTTGCATCTTTTATAGTAAAACCAGTCAAGTTTGTGAAAAAAATATTAAAATTTTACCGAGGAAATAGAAATTTTGTTGACTCTGTGACATCACAAGGCTTTATTGCATGGGTAGCCATGCAATACAGCCTCAGGAGGCATGAGTGTATTGCCCTAGACCAGCCAATTCTACACCTGTAGATATGAAAGAAAGTAAACTATTTCACGCTGCTATGCCAAAGTATTTTCATATGGGCTACATATTTCTTACATTTATAATAAAACATATTTTCAAACAAAATAAAGGATGTATATGATATTGATAACTATATGTGTGTTTAAATAAACATGTACGTGCTCCTTTCTGAATGACATCACTATTTTAAAACAGATAATCTTACATACTTTATATATATTATTAGTACATACTACATATATAGTGTACTTCCAAGGTTTACAATGACGTATAACCCCTGGGCAATCTGCCGGTGTGCATGGGTTGTTTTTTTATAATTTTTTTTTACAAAATCATATAAATTGCATGATTTTGCGGGCTATGCACCAGTGCAGATTATACGCATGAAATTACTTATTCAAGGAAATTTCAGGGGCCTCACACCTTTTGAATTGGGAAAACACTACAATTAAATTTCATCTTTATTGAAACATGTACATTTGTAGAGTTTTTCTTAATTTGTAAAAATACTTATAACAAGAGGCCCAGAGGGCCTATATCACTAACCTGGTTGGTTATGCCAAGTAATGTTCTGAATACAGGATCACGATTTCTTTTCTGAAGGAATTTAAAGATTAACCTCTAATTTCCTTATTGGGCCCCACTCTTTCTGCTACAGGAGTCAGAGCCAAAATTTCTACAAATTCTGTTCGGGTTCCCAAAAACATACAAGACTTAGTTGGAACTAAGTTAGGATTATTTCAGACAAGTTTCAGCTATATTGCACAAGCAGAACTAGAAAAGAAATTCAAAATGTTCAAAATGACCATAGGTCATCATGGCTATTTGAGTCAGATGATAAAAAAAATCACTGTCGGTCACACTATCTTTATGTGTAACAAAATGTTATCAACATTGTAAGTACATGTAGCTAAACATTCATTTTCAAACTGAAAATCCTCATTTTAAACCATATTGGAACACCCCAACTAACATGCCTTCACAAAGGACATACAAATAGAGACTTTCCAATACAAGATTTACGACGCTACACACAGATTTAAACAAGCCAATCAGAGCTCATGAATATAAAACTTCCTGTATTGTGAGCAGGTAGCTATATAGAGGTCATATAAAGGCAGACACAAGCTGAACAGTCGAGACAACACCTGTATAGATTCATATATAGCTTTAATCAGGTACACTAGATCATTATCTACTCTAGTACACAAAATAAAATCTGCTGCGGGTTTTTCCATCTCTGATCAGGGCAAGGGACAGGTAAAAGAGCCACAATAAAGTAAAGGGTTTATAGACTAAACTTATTTGTAGTGTTGACTTGAATTTATATCATCATAGAAAATGTCCTTCCAACAGCCATTGATGCCCTCTCCTGTATACAGTGTGATGTCAATGTAAATTGGAAGGCTGCAGTATGTTTGTAACTTATGTCTCTTTCTAATAGTGGAATTCTTTCCCATTTTACAGTTCCATACCTCAAAAGACAATTGCACAATCACACCCAGTCACAATCCCTCCTCATTCTCATTATGCTTCCTTCCTCTAACCTATTTTCTTCACCCCACATCCACCTCCCCATCCTTCTAATGCTCCATTCCTCTTCCAATTCCCCCCCCCCCCCCTTCTCCTCCCTTAATCTCTTAATAACCCCTCAGCTTTTTCCTTTCCTCCTCACAATCCATTTCCTCTCCCTCTTCCTTCTTCATTTATTCTCCAAACATCTTCTTCATGTCCCCTTACACTCCCCATCCTGTTCATGCCCCTTCCCCCTCCCCCATGCCCTCATTCTCCTCACCCCCTATCCTTTTCATGGCCCCTCCCCTCTCTTCTATCCTGTTCATGGCTGCCCCTTCCCTTCTCCATCCTTCTTATGTCCCCTTCCATCTCCCCAATCCTCCTCCTGCCTCCCTTCACCCTCCCCAAACCTCCTAATGCCCCCTTCCCCTCCATCTCCTTTTCCACCTCCCTTCCCTATCCCCCATGTCTCCTTTCACCTCCCCTACCCCCTTCCCCCTCCCCCTTCCCCCTCATTTTCCCTTTTCTCTCCCCCATCCTCGTCATGCCCCCTTCCCCCTCCCCATTCCTCATCATGCCCCCTTCCCCTCCCCTCATCCTCGTCATGCCCCCTTCCCCCTCCCCCCATCCTCGTCATGCCCCCTTCCCCCTCCCCCATCCTCGTCATGCCCCCTTCCCCCTCCCCCCCATCCTCGTCATGCCTCCTTCCCCCTCCCCCATTCTCCTCATGCCTCCTTTCCCCTCCCCCATCCTCTTCATGCCTCCTTCCCCCTTCCCATTCTCCTCAAGCCTCCTGCCCCCTTCCCATTCTCCTCATGTCTTCTTTTCCTTCTCCTACCCCCATCATGCTTCCTTTCCCCTACCCTACCCCTAATGCCTCCTTTCCCCTCCCCTACCTCCCTCATGCCTCCTTTCCCCTCCCCTACCCTCTTCCCCATCATCCTCATACCTCCTTCCCTTTCCCCCTCCCCCCATCCTCGTCATACCCCCTTCCCCCCTCCTCGACATGCCCCCTTCCCCTCCCCCAATCCTCGTCATGCCTCCTTTCCCCTTCCCCATCCTCTTCATGTTTCCTTCCCCCTTCCCATGCCTCCTTTTCCCTCCCCCTATCCCCCTCATGCCTCCTTTCCCCTCCCCTACCTCCCTCGTGCCTCCTTTCCCCTCCCCTACCCTCTTCTCCATCATCCTCATACCTCCTTCCCTTTCCCCCTCCCCCCATCCTCATCATATCCCCTTCCCCCCTATGACATGCCCCCTTCCCCTCCCCCAATCCTCGACATGCCCCCTTCCCCTCCCTTAATCCTCGTCATGCCTCCTTTCCCCTTCCCCATCCTCTTCATGTCTCCTTCCCCCTTCCTATTCTCCTCATGCCTCCTTTTTCCCTCCCCTACCTCCCTCATGCCTCCTTTCCCCTCCCCTACCCCTAATGCCTCCTTTCCCCTCCCCTACCTCCCTCGTGCCTCCTTTCCCCTCCCTTACCCTCTTCCCCATCATCCTCATACCTCTTTCCCCTTTCCCCCTCCGCCATCCTCCTCATTCTTCTCTATAATATTGTATGATATCCCTATGAAACATTATAGAAGTTATATATTTGTGCAAGATAAAGCTAACCAGATAGAGAAGATAATGGATTTTGACCTTTTATCACTAACCATGTGATTTATCTTATTCTCAAATATCCTATCTTTTGTCAAGATCTACAGGCTTAGACATGTAGGACACAGAGACCGATCGTCTCCCTAAAGAAAGAAAATGAGGACCCCGGCAAAACTTTTGGGACCCCAAACTCTGGACACTCAACTTCTTCATAGCTGACGTATATAGGTTCATGACACTGTTCAAATGTAAGTTTATTTTAACTGATAAGTGAAACAAATGAAAGTATATTTATTTTTCAACAAAATTATAATAAAAACCCAAATATAAACAGACAAAAACTCAGTGACTTATGACCAGTGGACCCTCTGTAGCACAAAATTAGGGGGCTGTCAAGACTTTTAGGGGTCTCGTTCCCCTGGTCTTACTTATCCAATAACAAACTTGGCTAGAGTACAGACTGTTCGCCGGCCGGGGTACATGTCATTTTCAGAAATTTCTAAACCATACATTCACAAGTCAGACGTACAGAATTCATATTTACAAAATAGAAATTAGTAGTTTTGTTATCCTGTGAACAAACTTCATCCTAAATATAATTTTAGCAAGAAAAGTAGACCTAGATTCTATATTTAACCACAAAATGCACCAGAATTAGCTGACACGGCTAACCATTGACATCGGAGAAGAGGTTAAAATTAAGTTTAGTTTTGTTATCCCAGATTTGGTTTTAAATTACAATATTTATAACCACCTAAAAATTAAGATTCAAAGTTTTTTGATATACACGTATATTCTTCTATCCTTGATGTCGTAAATATTTAAATGTTGACATAGTACACACAATTTTAAATATGCTAACCCAGTTTCATAAAGATTCATTCTGTTTACGACTCAACGACTTTTCAAAATTGAATGTCAAAATTATATACATGTATCTCTGTAAGCTTAAAACCAGCTTTAAAATATGAAAGTACTTTGGAAGCTATTTACAAAATTTGCATTCTATTTCTAAAAATCCTTCACTTTTTTTTTTTATTACATGACTTATGTTCAATTTCATATTAAAATGTAACTGCCTGCTAGTAATTTTTTTTTAACCAAATCGTATTTGACTCAATAAAATCTTATGTCCCTATAAGTTTTTTGCCATTATGGGAAAATGTAAGTTTATTTTAACTGATAAGTTAAACAAATGAAAGTATATTTATTTTTCAACAAAATTATAATAAAAACCCAAATATAAACAGACAAAAACTCAGTGACTTATGACCAGTGGACCCTCTGTAGCACAAAATTAGGGGGCTGTCATGACTTTTAGGGGTCTCGTTCCCCTGGTCTTACTTATCCAATAACAAACTTGGCTAGAGTACAGACTGTTCGCCGGCCGGGGTACATATTTCTAAACCATACATTCACAAGTCAGACGTACGGAATCCATATTTACAAAATAGAAATTAGTAGTTTTGTTATCCTGTGAACAAACTTCATCCTAAATATAATTTTAGCAAGAAAAGTAGACCTAGATTCTATATTTAACCACAAAATGCACCAGAATTAGCTGACTCGGCTAACCATTGACATCAGAGAAGAGGTTAAAATTAAGTTTAGTTTTGTTATCCCAGATTTGGTTTTAAATGACAATATTTATAACCACCTAAAAATTAAGATTCAAAGTTTTTGATATACATGTACATTCTTCTATCCTTGATGTCGTAAATATTTAAATGATGACATAGTACACACAATTTTAAATATGCTAACCCAGTTTCATAAAGATTCATTCTGTTTACGACTCAACGACTTTTCAAAATTAAATGTCAAAATTATATATCTCTGTAAGCTTAAAACCAGCTTTAAAATAGTAAAGTACTTTGGAAGCTATTTACAAAATTTGCATTCTATTTCTGAAAATCCTTCACTTTTTTTATTACATGACTTATGTTCAATTTCATATTAAAATGTAACTGCCTGCTAGTAAATTTTTTTTAACCAAATCGTATTTGACTCAATAAAATCTTATGTCCCTATAAGTTTTTTGCCATTATGGGAAAATGTAAGTTTATTTTAACTGATAAGTGAAACAAATGAAAGTATATTTATTTTTCAACAAAATTATAATAAAAACCCAAATATAAACAGACAAAAACTCAGTGCTTATGACCAGTGGACCCTCTGTAGCACAAAATTAGGGGGCTGTCAAGACTTAGGGGCCTCGTTCCCCTGGTCTTACTTATCCAATAACAAACTTGGCTAGAGTACAGACTGTTCGCCGGCCGGGGTACATGTCATTTTCAGAAATTTCTAAACCATACATTCACAAGTCAGACATACGGAATTCATATTTACAAAATAAAAATTAGTAGTTTTGTTATCCTGTGAACAAACTTCATCCTAAATATAATTTTAGCAAGAAAAGTAGTCCTAGATTCTATATTTAACCACAAAATGCACCAGAATTAGCTGACTCGGCTAACCATTGACATCGGAGAAGA
Source organism: Argopecten irradians (assembly GCF_041381155.1). NCBI lineage: Eukaryota > Metazoa > Mollusca > Bivalvia > Pectinida > Pectinidae > Argopecten > Argopecten irradians. The sequence continues at coordinate 42,368,055 of NC_091137.1, read as the reverse complement.
GGTTAAAATAGGTTTAGTTTTGTTATCCCAGATTTGGTTTTAAATGACAACATTTATAACGGCCAAAAATTCGAGATTCTGTTTTTGATATACATGTACATTTAAATGTTGACATAGTACACACAATCTTAAATATGCTAACCCAGTTTCATAAAGATTCATTTCTGTTTATTATTTTACTATGAATGAATAAAAATTCTGTCAGTGGCATGTTTGCAACGAGTGTAGGAAAAAAGCCCCCCCCCCCCCCTCCTGGACTTAAGCCCCTAGGACAAAAGCCCCTCTGGACAAAAGCCTGTTAGAATAAAAAACCCTCCGGACAAATGCCTCTTCTTTATAAAATAATGTATTTTTTCTTATTTCTATCTTTTTTTAATATTTATTTGCTATTTGATACATTTTGGTATTATTAGAGATTTTTAGAGAAGATCGAGTGTCAAACATAACAAAAATGCATAATTATGATGTGATCATTTGAATTCTTTTAATTTTTCAGTTATTGATATCAAAGAAAGAATAAAAAACATGTACACACATGTATACATAGACATTAGAATGTTATATATACAAGAAGCCATTAATGTTTTCTTTATAATAACACACCTACCAGGCAAACAGCTTGATGTTTGCATTGATTATATATAGATAATTAGGAAAGTATGTTTAATTACAAAATATTTCTATCATATAGAACATGTCATAATTAGATTAACATCAATATATTTTTTAACATTTTTTTTCTATAAATTATTAAATCAATTTATCAATTTTTTTAGTAAAATCCCAATAATCCAGTTAATTATTACATTGTGTCTTATTTTGAACTACATGTATATTTTAAGAAAAAAATGATACAAGAAAATATTTTTTTTTTACTATATTTTTGAATTTAATCTTTTTTTAAAAATGAAGGGGCTTTTGTCCTCTTTCCATTAGTATGGAGGGGCTTTTGTCCAAGGGGCTTTTGTCCGTACATGTACCCCGTTTGCAACCTTGCAATTTGTGCTTAATAAGCACAAATTATATGAACATTGATATGCACCAGATGAGAGTTGCAGTTGCAATTCATTTGCAGGTAAATTCCAAGAATTGACCAACACCTACTGTCTGATATCCGAAGTAAATTTTTGATCCCTGTATCTTGAGAAGACCAAAATGCACTTTCCTTGTACAGAAAACAGCGAAAACGTGACTTGGGGCAGCAAATGGCTGGGAGCCAAAAATCACAACTCAACCAAGACAGAACACACAAAACAGCAAAATTAACTGTGCATGATCATGTTGTTATCAAGATCAACAAGCACATTTCAAGGTGATTTTGGTCGTTGCACTTCCTGGATCAGAAATCATAACATACCTACTTAAAAACTGGAAGGTTCAAGTATTTTTCTGTGCGTTCTATTGTGACCCGTCTGTTATGTTAATTTTTTTCGCTGATAGTCATTTGGACTGGTAAACCCCAAAATTTTACTAGTTAGACTATTTAATCATTTGTCCAAATTAAATATACAGCTGTTTTGCTTCAGCACTTCAATTTCAGTCATGATGAGTTTACAATTTTTTCACCTAAACTGCAATCTGGATGCTTTTATGAACACAAATTCTCACAATATGATGCATTAGGACTAAAATAATCGCATTAAGAATGCACTCAAAATGTGTTGAAAAATGCAATTGACCATCGCTCTTGTTACAGCCATCAACACTGATGTAAGACTGAGGGCCAGAGGCCCTAAAAAATGTGGTTTTCTGATTTTGTGTTGCAGAGGTCCCATTGGGCTAATAATTTTTTGCCTGTTATTTGTTTCACTTATTTGTAAAAATAGACTTATATTTGAACAATGTTTTTTGAGACAAATAACCAATCAGCTTCAAATTAGTAAGGTGTCAAGATTTTGGGCCCCGATAATTTTGCCAGGGCCCTCCTTTTCTTATTTTAGGGAGACCGATGGTCCCCATTTCCAGTGAAGTTAGTATCTAAAGCCTGTTGTAAATGCAGCATTTAACAATATTTATCGAATGGGAAACCACTGGTCCGATCAGACTTGTTCATTACAATTAATTGGCACTAGTCCGGCTGTAAAATTACTAGTCATGGGCATCGGACCAGTGCTTAAAGTCGCAAAGTACGCAAACTGTATATGTCAATACCCGGGTATATGCTCCAATGAAACAAAAACTTAAATCATAAGTAGGATTTGGCTTATATTGATGCATTCACAAAAAGGAATCCCCCCTCCCTGAAAAAAAAAGAAGAAAAAAAAGTAAGATCGTGGTGATATCAATGTAATCATATTGTCTCCTTCAGATATGAAAAACTCTTGTCTTTACCCAATTCACCCCTGTAATTTAATAATGGACAGTTCAAGTTATTAAAGTAGAATAGTCTAAATGTATCTTTAGGGGTGAATGAGATAAAATGTGACTATGCTAAACAATACTACCGGAGATTCTGAGTAGAATACCTCACAATATTTTGACAATTGACAATTGTATTGTTCCAGTTTTTATTTTAATAAAATTGTTTAGATGGTGATGGTGGAAGTGTAGTATTAACGGTATGCTACTGTAATAACTTTTGCAACTCAAATTATCAATCTCGTTTTACATTACCATTTTGAAAAATAGCAATTTTGAAAAAGTAGTGGGTCTTTAATGTAAAATCAATTTGTTGATAATAAGTAAAAACACAAAAATGTACTACCTAATTACCAGTAATTCATGAGTACTTCATATAGATGCTTTAAATTGAGAAAAATTATTCTCGATATACAGTGTATCTTTTGCAAATCCAAAATGCTGAAATGTTTACAAAAATGTAACTTTTTTATGGATGATGTTTTTAAAGACATTGTTACATTGATATATTGTAACATTAATTTTACATAGTACATGTATCACATCTGTATTCTGCACCGCTGTATCAATCTTATTGTTGAATCATCATTTTATTTTAAATGTAGTCGAGGTTTTACATAAATTTAAAGATACACTTTTGCTAAAACGCCGGTAACCGTCTGTCTGTCAGTGACAGCGTCAGTGATAGGAAAAATATAAGTTCAGTCATACATAGGTATTAACCACACTTCTAAGTCCAAATCCCACTAGATCTAACTATATATCGCCGGTCTTGACCTGCCAGCGTGCTCCATACCTATGGTTGATATAATCATATAACGGTACTTTGTGGTACATGTGTCTGTGATCGAGCCGCGCAAATCTAGAAAACTACGAGTTGACAACTTACGAGTCTCCTTGCCAGTCGTGGAATTTGATAGGTCCCTCAGTTGTGTCGGCCTTAAAATTTGGGAAAACGTCTCCTAGATTCACCATTTTGATATTTCTGTGATGTTCAGGTGTGTCCTGTCCCGAGCCGTCTGCACTATACGCTATCCCACGATCTTGTGTAATGAGCCCACGTGATACACCGGATGCAAGCTCTGCTATATGCTATATGATCAAGAATCCATACACACATCACACATGTATGTGTATATTTTCATGCCGCCAATATATATTTAAAACCAGCCAGTAGTTGTTGTTCTCAATATTTTGTAACCCCCTTCCCCCGCCCTACACCCTTTATACACTTTTTTCATAAATCATTACATATAATCCTTGTACACATCTATAGACCACAGGGCCATGTATAGTTTCTATATGAAAAAATAGCCAGAAATACATGTAAATGTTTAGTTTCTCTATGAAAAAATAGCCAGAAATACATATTTCTGGCTATTTTTTCATACAGAAACTATACATGGCCCTGTGGTCCAGGGGTAGCCCCCGGGAAAAATATTCCGATTTAGAATGACTGAGATCAGTTTTACGATGTGTTTTGATGATTTTGCCAGCGCCGAAGGCGCGAAATTCTGGTGTTTGAGGGGTCCGGGGGTCTCTCCCGGGAAAATAATATTACGATTTAGAATGACTGAGTTGAGTTTTACGATGTATTTTGATGATTTTACGAGCGCCGAAGGTGCGAGACTTTGGTGTTTTGGGGGTCCGAGGATCTCCCCCGGGAAAAAATATTACGATTTAGAATGGCTGAGATAAGTTTTACAATGTATTTTGATATTTTAAAGCGTTCTTAACACGGTAACTTTTCGATTTAAAGTTACCTGAATTTAGAAATGATAATTGTGAATATCGTCATACCATTATGCAACCATGCTCGATATGAACATACGTATTATATATATATACCGGAATCACACCATCGGCACATTGTGACGGATTTATATTTCAAAGGAATATTGTGAAAATAACACAGGGATATGGGAATTAGTTATGTAAGTTATAATGAATATGGATTTGAACCCACCAGAATGCCCATAGGTTATTTTAGACATTAAGGAGTATATATAAAAATAAATGATTTTCAGACCTCTGACAGTTTGTATGTAAAAATGTGTAGAATAGGCCTGTGATGTTACTTATTTTTTTACCTAGACCCTAAAACGTCTAAAAATGGTCTATGTTCACTCTGGTGCGTCCAAATTGATATACCTGTAACTAATTGTCAGATCCCTGTGAATTATATCGGTAATATGTTTTGTGTCTGAGTTATTCTCAAAACATCCTTATCCATGTAATGTTGTTCATTTTAATGAATATTTAATAACCCTCATTTGTTTTACTCTTTATACAAGCATCGACGTTCATGAAGTCGACTTTCAGGTCCCTTCTTATTCCTTGATGTAAGATATAGTTTTAGATAAAAAAAACCCATAGCATACCAGTATATTATCATACATATTCTCGAAGATTGTTGTCAATGTAACGGATTAATTTGCCCTTTTCTGTATTGAATTTCACCCTAAATACGCTTTTAACAAGTTGCATTGCAGGTGTATAAGCTAAATTAAAACGATGTATGGTGAAATTTCCGCACAGGTACTGTTTAACATGCGTTTTTGTAACAATTATGTGTACATGTTTACCCATCAACAGGCATTGGGTCTTTATTATGTGTTACATAACTTACAAACCGGTAATTGTGATCACAGTTTTAATGCATTTTTTTAAATGCACAGTATTCTTACTGAACGCAGTTAGAGCATATCGCATTGCAAGTATACACCTAAGTCGCGCAAGGGCCCCTATGATTGTGTGACAACGAGTCTAAATTGAATTTCAGGCGCATTCTAGCGCTGAACGTCATCAATAGAAGGAACCACCATATTACATAATGTAGGTCTTTATGGCAGAAACCAGCATGTTGGCCAGCATGAATGGCAATGGTCGTGACCTAAAGGTGCTCCACCGCCGACAGAGCATTAAGTGGTTTTCAATCGTGTATATATATGTCTGATTAATACAAAAAATTTTTTACTAGTAAAGTAATTTATTTTGCTTTCGTTGCTTGCGCAATCAGTACTGCATTCCATATAGGACATACATGTAGTGCTACGGATTTTTCGGGGGTGCAATTAGAAGTAAAATAAGTAGCTCAAACTTTTCAATGATGGTAATGGTGTAAACACTGATGGTAATGGTGTAAAGTAAGTAACTTTTTTTTAACTGAAGAAAAATACTAATTCGTCTGCTCCTGGTTTTGACAGTGAAAAAATACCATTTGTCAGCGGTGGAGCATCTTTAAGGGAAATTCTTTTTCACATAAGTGAACACAACATAATGCAAAAAGAAGTCTTTTAACCTTGAGGTTAAAAGTTTTTCATTTAAGTGAAATGATTTTAGAACATATTTTGCCTTAGAGGAAACAGCGTTAAATGTTAAAACGGCTTGCTATAATTACATATTTAGTTTAATCACATACGTGTAAAGGGAGACTACTCTTATTAAAGAAAGATAGAGAAACACTTCCATGTTCAGTTGGCAATTTATTAAGTAAGTATCTTGTACGTATTTATAAGATACTATCTTGTACGTACAAAAAAAAAAATAAAAAATAAAAAAAAAATAAATAAAGATACTAACTTGTACGTACACGCCGCAGCACAAAATAGATTATTGTATATTATACAAATATCGACCTGTTTTCAGGTGGATACGAGGATTTATCAACTCGAGGAAGTTTTATACATGTTTGTATTTCATCTTCATGGTATTGAGCAGCCCGTCTAACCGATACTCAATATTCCTGTTGAATGATTTCGAAGAGAAAAATGAAGGCTGATAATATCAATAAAATAGAGAAAATATCCCGTAATGCATTTTACTTATTATTCGAAAAAATCTGACAAAAATGTACACACAAACATTGGCAGGATCACATTGAATCCAGTAAAGGCTGCTGCTCTCCATCACTTCTCGCTGAATGATGACGTCACAATAGATATTTGACGTCACGGAAATTCCCCTTACGATATATTTGGGTACGTCCTCGACCCATTGGAATCTGATATCAACCTGTGAAGTGATTATGACGTCATTTTACATGACGTCACAATGCAAGATTTCTATATTTGTGTTGACCTAGGGGTTTTGGAATCTTATATCAACCTGGGATGACGTCACAATGCATAGTTCGGAATTTTCTGGCGGATATCGTGTTGTATCCTGGCGGGAAAGTGTAGTTTCAGCCAATCAGGAGCGAGCAAAACACACAGCCATATGGTAATTTTGTGTGTGTGTGTTAATTAGACATTTATATATACAATTAAACACCAATTATTGTTCAAATAATGAATATCATTTATGCTCTGTCGGCGATGGAGCATTAAATAAATGTCATTTAAGAATATATGTGTGTCTACTTTGTATACCAAAATAAATGTTTTGATTTGAAATTTATTGTTTTATTCTTAATAAGTCGGTTGAATTTCTTCTTAAGTTAGTCTTTTTGAATATTGTATATAAGTGGAAATGTATTTTGACTCTCATCACCGTTTGTTACAGGCATTGGACTGTCTGACATGTTAAACCATCCGGATTGCTATTTTTCGGACTGCCGGATTCAGTTTACGAAGTTAATCAATAATCAAATAAATTCCCCGACATTTCCGTCTTGATTGTGAGTTTTCCGGATTATCGGCGTCCGGATAATCGTTGAGCCACTGTATAGCCTTTTGGTATGCAGTCTCATTTTTATATACATTCTGATTTTTAATGTTATATTTTCTATTAAATATTTTGTACAAATACTGAAATATATTGTTGAATTCAGTTTCGAAGATATTGACTTTTTTTAAATTGATAAAATACATGTTAAACAAGAATTCCAGCAGTTTAAAACATCACAAAATAGTCATTGACAATTGAAAATATTGTTTATAATTAGATGAAGTTATCAATTACGTATCTGGGCCCATCTTTTGAAATTTGACATTTGTCTGATATAACTTTCAGTTTATGTTACACAACTCATTATGATCTGAATTCATGCAATCACTAATTTTGACTTGTCCTTTGTTTCAGTTTAGATATATATATTTAGTAATATAATAAATAAATGTTAAATATCCTTGTGATGGAATTTAAATAGAAAAAAAAACAAAAGATAAAACAAATCTGCCATCGATCTCTAACGTTTTCCCAGCTGCCGCTGTTCTTCAGGAAATGTTTATTGATCAACTAGTCAGTCGTTATTGTTTTTATTTCTTAAAGATTTCGTCCGTAGGGATTTTTCTTTAAATTCATCATATATATATATATATATATATATATAATAAAAGTCAACGACTTTCCTCTTGTACATTCACCATTTCATGATGGCTCTTCAGGAATATGTTTATTTTTCAAAGAACAAATTAATGACGTCACAAATAAGGTATATATATTCTGTGAATTACTGGACATGCCATGATTTTTCATGTTGGAAACATGCTCCCCTGTTTCAGGCGGTATATCAAAGACAAGTACTACAAATTTGTAAAAAAAAAAAAAAAAAAAAAAAAAAAAAAAAACGTTATTTTAGGATATAAAGATTAACCAGACCAAGGAGCTCCATGTATAGTCTACCATGCAATTAATATGACTAGTATAATCATCAATGTTCCCGTATGAACACATAAGCCAACCGTCCGTTGGCCTGAAGAACAACAATAACTATAACCTTCCATTCCGGATCACTTCTTGGTAAATAATATTGGGGAAGTCCCCAACAGCTAATTACACTATATGTAAAAGAATAAATATGTAGTTGTATAAAAGACAACATTGTAAAGAAAATCAACAAAAATAAACATTATTGCAATTTACAAAATGAAGATAACTGTAGCCTTATCATATCAAATAGCAATTATAACTGGAGAAAGCTTAAAACGTGTGCGTGTCCAACAGGGTGTTCCTTTTTATCCCTTGCTCTTCTACAAAAAGTACGACATTACCTTTTTTAATGCAAAAAAAAAAAAAAAAAAAAAAAAAAAAAAATCGTTATCAAGTTATTGTTAATGTGCTTTTTTTGCATGTATATTATGCTTAATAAATATCCGATAATGTCTAAAAAAAAAAAAAAAAAAAAAAAAAACACTTGATGTTATACCGTCATCGGCGTTCGAATCAGCATTTTACGCAATATTTTCTCGTTTACGGGAACAGCTGAAGGTTCCCGATTAAGATTTAGTTACATCTGAGGATTTTTCTGAAATCTTTTAGCAAGAATGCATACATGAAAGGGTTGGTCACAATAGAAGATACTGCTAGTAAGTTAAAAGTAAAATCGACCTTTTGTGATACAGGAAAAAATATCATCACAAGTCCAGCAACACATTGCGGAGTCATAGTTATAAGGAAAACCAGAAAAACGACCGACACGATTCGAAAAGCTTTCATTTCCGGCGCAGGGGGAGGTAATTTGGAGTTCGTTTGCCTCTGGAAACGAACAGACTTAAAAGAAGAATCGGTATGATATGGTTTAGATCGTGTTATGTTCTGTTTGGCCGAAGTGTTTTCAATTTGGTCCGTTTCAATGGTACATTCTTTTCGTTTATTTACACCTGTTGCATTTTGTGTATAGGCGACGTTTTTCTCATCATTTTGGATCCTGTTTTCTGATATCGTGAGAAGCGTGCCCCGTGTTCCAAAATCGCTCTTTATTATAATATTACCAGAGGATGGCTTAGTTGTTAATTGATCCCCAAAATTTACCTTTGAGTTATGCCTTGGTTTGTTGGTTTCAGTAGATGTACTCGCTCCGATGTCGTCTGCATCTTTAGTTGAAGGAGAAATGTGTGCATTACGTATACGACCATTACCATATTTTTGATGTATCCGCTCTGCATTGATCCCGTTTCTATGCGTTGAATTTCCTCTTAACTGCTCTGTTCTTCGTTGAGCATTTCGAATGTTCTTAGCAGTTGCACCGTGAACAATAACCGTGCATATCCATATCAGGAAAGATAAAGACCGCACAGGCATAACAGTGTACAGCCTGTTCTTCTGAAATAAAGTGACGGTTGTACACGGTAGTGCTACCGTAGCTTCTTTGACTGTGAACAGGTAAGGTATTCCAAGAATCAGAGAGCATATCCCCATACTTATAACTGTCAGCAGTTGACGCTTGCCCACGGAGAAAGCCCTCATTTGAATGGGTCGAGTACTTAGATATCGTTCTATACAAATTACCAAGGTATGCACAAGGGACGATATCAGTCCTAACTGCTGCAAGAAACATAATGATCCGCATAAGCAGGTTTGTCGCAAGGATGCAAGATTAATCAACGAAGAAAGAAGCAAAGCCAGACCCAGTAAAATGTCACTATAGCTTAGCAGCAGAATGGACACAACAAAAGGCTTCTGCCGTAATGTTTTACTCATGCATGTCAGAAGCAGTATAGTAGAATGTTCAGCAATGGCAAATACTGCACCCACACTAATACTCCACAACGCCACCGACTGGTTGATGGTCAGCGACAAAGGTTCGTTATTTGGTGTGCTGTTTCTGAGCGTGTTGTTCATTTTCAGTGAAAATCTGTTAAGAAAAAATGCACAATTAACCCTTTGTTCTGATTAAGTTACGATCAAACATGAAAATTCTTTGGTGTAATTGGTAATGATTGAGTGCATATTTTGAATGACCATCAATCCACCGATCGCCATGCAATTAACGTAACCACGGCTCGTGCTTGAAAACGTGCGTTAAGTACATGTTATAGCAAACACAATACAAAATGTAAAGTCACGCGCGTTACCCAACCGGTTTGATTACTAACTGGCGATATGTCAATGCTCAAATTATAAATAAAACTTTATGTAAGGTAATACTGTTCACGGTATCAAATTCTGAGTTGATTACGATTTCTTCATGATTATGTTTTTTATTGTTCAATGTTACCTTTATAATTCACCTTTTTCATCTATGTCTATTCATGTTTAAATACTTTAATAATGTACATATGTTTGATGTATCAAGTATATACAACATATATCGGCGGAGACGATACGTGAACTTAATCCATTTGTACGTATAATGATATGTATAAGAAAAAGTATCTTCTTGATCAGTTACCGTCGGAAATGTATCCTTCTAAAAACGAATTTTGTTTTAAAAGGAAAGAATATTAAAACCACAAAATATACCGCTTTAGAATATAACTGTATATAGAGCAGTATGCTGTTGACAGAGAAAATCGCAGGTGTTTAATTTTGTTTTTTGTATACATGTATGTTGTAAACATTTTGCGACATTGTTATCTTCGCGATAGATTTTACAAACTATGGCTTCTTATATACATAACAAATGTTACGCATGGGGGATTTTTGTTGTTATTTTAGCTATAAAAACACTTTAAAATGCAAATTATCATCTTATAAAATGCAAATTATTATCTTATGTACACAAAACATCACATATAGGTTTTTTGTGTTAAAATGTCTTTGCGTAAATTGATAATACAGTAAAACGCGGTTTTAACGACCCACTGGAGACCAATGAAATCACTTTGTTTACAGCACATTCGTTATACACTTATTACAAAAATATTATATAAACGTTGACAGAAAAAAAATCAATTTTGCTTGTTACGAGCATTTTCATTAAGTTAAAAAATTACTTTATCAACCCATAAAGGAAAAAATGGCGTCGCCGTTTGTAAAGTTGCTTCTGATTGGTTGAAATTACGGCGTAATGATTTCATAAAGTCCCAAAATGAAATTTGAATATTGAAGAGATTATCTTTAGTAAATTGAATTATAAGGATTAATTTGAATAGATTTTTTTATGTTATGGAGATATAACATAAAAAAATCTGAGTGTACTCTCATAATAAACCGAAGCGGTTTATTTAGAGTAAGATATAGCATAAAAATCTGAGTGTACTCTCATAATAAACCGAAGCGGTTCATATAGAGTACTCTCAGATTTTTGTGTTATATCTCCATAACATAAAAATCTATTCAAATTAATCCTTAAATAAGTTTACTTCGTTATAACCATGAATTCGATGAAAGCGTCTTCGTTAAAGACATGTTTTATTGTACATTCATATTTTATAATGGTGTTACACAGTTCAAATACAAAGGGAGTATACTTCAAAAAATAACCAGCCAAAAATGACCAGTGAGATACGTAAGCATTACATATATTCATATTAATGATTAATGTCAAACGTGTCGCATGTTTGATAACCTCAGAGATAAATTCAAATGTTGTATCACACTATTAAACATTTCTTAAATGACGGATCGTCTTTTTCTCATCAATAATTACAGATTTACCTAAACTATCTTACAATTGCTCTTCATACATTAAACATTGAATATTTCATATAGGACTAAAACTGCGAAAAAAGAAAAGAAAAAAAGAAAAAACAGCAACAAAAAAACAAAAACAAAAAAAAGGTTGAATAATACATGCTTTTTCAGAACATTAATTACGAATGTCTATATAAAATTCGAACTCACATAACAAATATACTTCTGATTCTAATCTTCCAAAATCTCCTCCTCGTGTTTTTGACGTTAAATACAGTATACGGTGTTTAAGGTCCACTACCTTTCCAAAACAAAAAAATAAACGTTTCTTTAAAACAATAATGATATTTAAAATTTACATTGATGGCCTTATATGGTTACACAACACCAAACAAATGCACGATTCCTGCGTTATCTACATGTGTATGCTAACAGTGAAGACCTTACCGTCCGTTGCAGTTGTAGTCAACTAACGTCCGAATTAGGTTGACTTCGGGAAGATAACCCGCGTTATAAAAAATAAGTAAAACTCTTCAGAGGGTTATCATCAATGTAATATTAACAGTAATCTAATAAATTTTGCGACTTAACAAAATTATCAGTTACGTTTGCATTCCCATTTTAAAAATTAAAAGCCGTCGGAAAAAAATCAGACCTTTAAAGAGTTATTTCTTACCTTTTCTCTGGTGTCAGCTACTGATAACTAGATAGTGATGTGATCGTTGGTTTACGTATATAGACAGAACATTAGTAGTCTGATTTGGAATACGATACTGCCGTGGAAGATGATACGCGAGGATATCTTGGTAGGAAAGGCTCTTTTGTTTAGACGAATATTAATCTAAATCAGAATTAGTAAAACTCTTATTCTGGACTTAATAAAGGTATTCGGCGGCGTTCTCTATTGCTGGCGTATTAGTTGAAATTGATGTATGTGATTATTTGAAGTGAATATTCATATTTCTGATCTATTGACGTCACAGAGGCACGGTAATAAGTTTCTGTGTGCTTTATTACACTGCCATATAATTAGCCGAACTTACTGATGACACTGTCTCTACTAATTAACACTGAGAGCACTACATGAACTCTTATCTCTCCGATTGTTAATTAGAGACTACTAATTAATACAATTATCACCGACCATAAACTGACCCTACACGATACATCATAAATAGACTCATCTTACCAATACAAACACTAAAGGTGTATAATCATAGGGACACTAATCATTTAGATATCACAAACTAAAACATCACACTTGTGAAATGAAGCCAGATATAGATTATGTCACAGTCTCCTAAATCACACACGAACTTACCACACGCATGATATACATACTGAGGAAAAAATAATATCCCAGATTTAGTCGCCTCTTAAGATCGTGTACAAGAGGTAGCTACAAATGTACCATGATAAGGATTTTGATGATAAAAACTCCTGTCTTATCTGTATTATTCTTGTGATCGATTGTACATTGCATATTTCTTCATAAAAACCCACTTTCAACTGATACAAAATTGAAATGGTTAAGTCACAAAAATTAAACTTCACTTTACAATGCAACACATTTTAATGATGTACACAAAATATTTTACAGAAATACAGGAGTTACAAATTGTTGAATTAATAGCACCCCAATATGATTAATCATGTCTTAATCTCTACATCTAACATACGTGCAATGCAATTTTTTCATGTTCATAACATCAACACTTTTCTGCTGCCCAATGCAAGTTTCATGTAATTGTCACTCCTACAAAATGTTGTAAAATCTTACAAGGTGTGAATATGGATGTATATCGATGCTGATTCAGATCCATGAACGCACCAACATAACATAGAGATAGGAGATATGTTGAATGAAATATACATTTTAATGTTTAAAAAATGTAAATGGGAAAGATGTATAACACTTTAAATGTTTGTTTTTCTATGACATAAAAGAGCACGTCATAGACCATACATTGTACTTTGATCAGTGAATAAGATATTAGTCGACATGACAACATTTGGCCTCATGTATAAATGAAGTCTGTTACTATCAGGTATTTATGACACTGCTGATTTCACTAGCACACGTACGGTAGTAAATAAAACGTTCTTACTGCAATTTCACTTTAAAGTTACATGTATATTGTATGCTAATTTAACTGTAACAGTACGTCAATTAAACATTTTATATTTGAACATTGACATGTAACATGATGATTTAGCTCCCCAAAAGTATACGTCAGCCTACAAGAGAGCCGAAATCTTTGGATCATATATTCCTGGTTTTGAATGAAGCGCCTTCAATTACAGCCATGTTCAGTGACTTCGGGTTTTCTCGGATTCCGAATCGTATCACGTGACTGACGTTCGACACGACCTGCATGTGGTGAGACAGGTAACTAGCGTAAGCGCTCATGTGTTTGTTTACGTTTTCCTTCTGGCTAATATGAGCAAATCGTGCTGGTATATGTCCACAGAATGAGCATTTGAAACATTCAATTCACACATTGCCGTGAAATATTGTGTTTATCTAATATTGTAATGTGTGAGCATAATGTTCTTTGAAGATCCAGTCTGCTGAGGTCGACCACATGTTTTGTTTATAAAAAAATATTGACATTTTCTCTTGGTTTCACAACTCTCGTGTTACTTCGAGATTGTCGCGACGATGTTCGTAAGAGTTCGGAATGATTCGGCACCTTTCGAACCTATTTTTAACGTGTTAACGTTAAAAAGATTTTTTAATTTGATAATTGAATATCATTCCAGTGCTGCTACTTTATAAAAAGTGGTAAAATTAGAAAGTTTAAAACTTAGACAGACGGATAAAAATATGTATAACACTTAAGCAGTTTTCACTATGACAAAAAAAAAAAAAAAAAAAAAAAAAAATAGTAGACATAGACCTTACAACTTTGATTACGACATACACCTGTCTGGTGGGTTTTATAAATCTAAGTTGGATCGAATCAAATACTGTCAATTATCTATCATATTATACGGTTCATGGAAAATGTTCGAGACAACAAAAAATTCGAATCATGGATGGGTTCGTTAGTAGAGCTATATAGCGAGGACATTCGGGACCAAGGCAAAACAGTCGTAAATCGATTCATCGGCGTTCGAATCAGCATTTTCGAAGGTTCCCGATTAAGATTTAGTTGCATCTGAGGATTTTTCTGAAATCTTTTAGCAAGAATGCATACATGAATGGGTTGGTCACAATAGAAGATACTGCTAGTAAGTTAAAAGTAAAATCGACCTTTTGTGATACAGGAAAAAATATCATCACAAGTCCAGCAACACATTGCGGAGTCATAGTTATAAGGAAAACCAGAAAAACGACCGACACGATTCGAAAAGCTTTCATTTCCGGCGCAGGGGGAGGTAATTTGGAGTTCGTTTGCCTCTGGAAACGAACAGATTTAAAACAAGAATCGGTATCATTTGATATGTCGGTTGATGGTTTAGGACGTATTATGTTCTGTTTGGCCGAAATGTTTTCAATTTGGTCCGTTTCAATGGTACATTCTTTTCGTTTATTTACACCTGTTGCATTTTGTGTATAGGCGACGTTTTTCTCATCATTTTGGATCCTGTTTTCTGATATCGTGAGAAGCGTGCCCCGTGTTCCAAAATCGCTCTTTATTATAATATTACCAGAGGATGACTTAGCTATACATTGATCCCCAAAATTAGATTTTGAGTTAAGCCCTGGTTTGTTGGTTTCAGTAGATGTACTCGCTCCGATGTCGTCTGCATCTCTAGTTAAAGGAGACATGTGTGCAATACGACCATTACCATATTTTTGATGTATCCGCTCTGCATTGATCCCGTTTCTATGTGTTGAATATCCTCTTAACTGCTCTGTTCTTCGTTGAGCATTTCGAATGTTCTTAGCAGTTGCACCGTAAACAATAACCGTGCATATCCATATCAGGAAAGATAAAGACCGCACAGGCATAACAGTGTACAGCCTGTTCTTCTGAAATAAAGTGACGGTTGTACACGGTAGTACTACCGTAGCTTCTTTGACTGTGAACAGGTAAGGTATTCCAAGAATCAGAGAGCATATCCCCATACTTATAACTGTCAGCAGTTGACGCTTGCCCACGGAGAAAGTCCTCATTTGAATGGGTCGAGTACTTAGATATCGTTCTATACAAATTACCAAGGTATGCACAAGGGACAATATCAGTCCTAACTGCTGCAAGAAACATAATGATCCGCATAACCAGGTTTGTCGCAAGGATGCAAGATTAATCAACGAAGAAAGAAGCAAAGCCAGACCCAGTAAAATGTCACTATAGCTTAGCAGCAGAATGGACACAACAAAAGGCTTCTGCCGTAATGTTTTACTCATGCATGTCAGAAGCAGTATAGTAGAATGTTCAGCAATGGCAAATACTGCACCCACACTAATACTCCACAACGCCACCGACTGGTTGATGGTCAGCGACAAAGGTTCGTTATTTGGTGTGCTGTTTCTGAGCGTGTTGTTCATTTTCAGTGAAAATCTGTAAAGAAAAAATGCACAATTAACCCTTTGTTCTGATTAAGTTACGATCAAACATGAAAATTCTTTGGTGTAATTGGTAATGATTGAGTGCATATTTTGAATGACCATCAATCCACCGATCGCCATGCAATTAACGTAACCACGGCTCGTGCTTGAAAACGTGCGTTAAGTACAATGTTATAGCAAGCACAATACAAAATGTAAAGTCACGCGCGTTACCCAACCGGTTTGATTACTAACTGGCGATATGTCAATGCTCAAATTATAAATAAAACTTTATGTAAGGTAATACTGTTCACGGTATCAAATTCTGAGTTGATTACGATTTCTTCATGATTATGTTTTTTATTGTTCAATGTTACCTTTATAATTCACCTTTTTCATCTATGTCTATTCATGTTTAAATACTTTAATAATGTACATATGTTTGATGTATCAAGTATATACAACATATATCGGCGGAGACGATACGTGAACTTAATCCATTTGTACGTATAATGATATGTATAAGAAAAAGTATCTTCTTGATCAGTTACCGTCGGAAATGTATCCTTCTAAAAACGAATTTTGTTTTAAAAGGAAAGAATATTAAAACCACAAAATATACCGCTTTAGAATATAACTGTATATAGAGCAGTATGCTGTTGACAGAGAAAATCGCAGGTGTTTAATTTTGTTTTTTGTATACATGTATGTTGTAAACATTTTGCGACATTGTTATCTTCGCGATAGATTTTACAAACTATGGCTTCTTATATACATAACAAATGTTACGCATGGGGGATTTTTGTTGTTATTTTAGCTATAAAAACACTTTAAAATGCAAATTATCATCTTATAAAATGCAAATTATTATCTTATGTACACAAAACATCACATATAGGTTTTTTGTGTTAAAATGTCTTTGCGTAAATTGATAATACAGTAAAACGCGGTTTTAACGACCGACTGGAGACCAATGAAATCACTTTGTTTAAAGCACATTCGTTATACACTTATTACAAAAATATTATATAAACGTTGACAGAAAAAAATTCAATTTTGCTTGTTACGAGCATTTTCATTGGGTTAAAAATTTACTTTATCAATCCATAAAGGAAAAAATGGCGTCGCCGTTTGTAACGTTGCTTCTGATTGGCTGAAATCACGGCGTAATGATTTCATAAAGTCCCAAAATGAATTTTGAATATTGAAGAGATTATCTTTAGTAAATTGAATTATAAGGATTAATTTGAATAGATTTTTTATGTTATGGAGATATAACATAAAAAAAAATCTGAGTGTACTCTCATAATAAACCGAAGCGGTTTATTTAGAGTAAGATATAACATAAAAATCTGAGTGTACTCTCATAATAAACCGAAGCGGTTCATTTAGAGTACTCTCAGATTTTTGTGTTATATCTCCATAACATAAAAAACCTATTCAAATTAATCCTGAAATAAGTTTACTTCGTTATAACCATGAATTCGATGAAAGCGTGTTCATTAAAGACATGTTTTATTGTACATACATATTTTATAATGGTGTCACACAGTTCAAATACAAAGGGAGTGTACTTCAAAAAATAACCAGCCAAAAATGACCAGTGAGATACGTAAGCATTACATATATTCATATTAATGATTAATGTCAAACGTGTCGCATGTTTGATAACCTCAGAGATAAATTCAAATGTTGTATCACACTATTAAACATTTCTTAAATGACGGATCGTCTTTTTCTCATCAATAATTACAGATTTACCTAAACTATCTTACAATTGCTCTTCATACATTAAACATTGAATATTTCATATAGGACTAAAACTGCGAAAAAAGAAAAGAAAAAAAGAAAAAACAGCAACAAAAAAACAAAAACAAAAAAAAGGTTGAATAATACATGCTTTTTCAGAACATTAATTACGAATGTCTATATAAAATTCGAACTCACATAACAAATATACTTCTGATTCTAATCTTCCAAAATCTCCTCCTCGTGTTTTTGACGTTAAATACAGTATACGGTGTTAAAGGTCCACTACCTTTCCAAAACAAAAAATAAACGTTTCTTTAAAACAATAATGATATTAAAAATTTACATCGATGGCCTTATATGGGAATACAACACCAAACAAATGCACGATTCCTGCGTTATCTACATATGTTGCAGTTGTAGTCAACTAACCTCCTAATTAGGTTGACTTCGGGAAACATATAAGATAACCTGCGTTATAAAAAATAAGTAAATTCTTCAGAGAGTTATCATCAATGTAATATTAATAGTAATCTAATAAATTTTGCGACTCGACAAAATTATCAGTTTCGTTTTCATTCCCATTTTAAAAATTAAAAGCCGTCGGGAAAAAATCAGAACTTTAAAAAGTTTTTTCTTACCTTTTTTCCTGCTGTCAGCTTCTGGTAACTAGATGAGCGTTGGTTTACGTATATATAGACAGAACATTAATAGTCTAATTTGGAATAAGATACTGCCGTGAAAGATGATACGCGAGGATATCTTGGTAGGAAAGGCTCTTTTGTTTAGACGAATATTAATCTAAATCAGCATTAGTAAAACTCTTTTTCTGGACTTCATAAAGTTATTCGGCGGCGTTCTCTATTGCCGGCGTATTAGTTGAAATATATGTATGTGATTATAATTTGAAGTGAATATTCACATTTCTGATCGTTTGACGTCACAGAGGCACGATGATAAGTTTCTGTGTGCGTAATTACACTGCCATATAATTAGCCGAACTTACTGATGACACTGTCTCTACTAATTAACACGGAGAGCACTACATGAACTCTTATCTCTCCGATTGTTAATTAGAGACTAATTAATACAATTATCACCGACCATAAACTGACCCGACACGATACATCATATATAGACTCATCTTACCAATACAAACACTACAGGTGTATAATCATAGGGACACTAATCACTTAGATATCACAAACTAAAACTTCACACTTGTGAAATGAAGCCAGAAATAGATTACGTCACAGTTTCCTAAATCACACACGGACTTATCACACGCAAGATATACATACTGAGGAAAAAAATAATATCCCAGATTTAGTCGCCTCTTAAGATCGTGTACAGGAGGTAGCTACAAATATACCATGATAAGGATTTTGATGGTGAAAACTCCAGGCTAATCGGTTGTATTCTTATGATCGATTGTACATTGCATATTTCTTCATAAAAAAAACACTTTCAACTGATAAAAAATTGAAATGGTTAAGTCACAAAATATAAAACTTCGCTTTACAATGCAACACATTTTAATGATGTACACAAAATAATTTACAGCAATACAGGAGTTACAATTTGTTGAATTAATAACATCCCAATATGATTAATCATGTCTTGATATCTACATCTAACATACGTTAGTGTTCATAGTGTTCATAATATCAACACTTTTCTGCTGTCCAATGCAAGTTTCATGTAATTGTCACTCTTACAAAATGTTGTAAAATCCTACAAGGTGTGAATATGGATGTATTTCGATGCTGATTCAGATCCATGAACGCACCAACATAACATAGAGATAGGAGATATGTTGAATGAAGTATACATTTTAATGTTTAAAAAATATAAATGGGAAATATGTATAACACTTTAAATGTTTGTTTTTCTATGACATAAAAGAGCACGCCATAGACCATACATTATACTTTGATCAGTGAATAAGATATTAGTCGACATAACAACATTGGCCTCAGGTATTAATGAAGTCTGTTTCTATCAGCTATGGATGACACTGCTGATTTCACCTGCACACGTACGGTAGTAAATAAAACGTTCTTACTGCAATTTAACTTTAAAGTTATATTGCATGCTTATTTAACTGTAACAATATGTCAATTATACATTTTATATTTGAACATTGACATGTAACATGTAATTTAGCTTCCCAAAAGTATACGTCGGCCTACACGAGAGCCGAAATCTTTGGATCATACATTCCTGGTTTTGAATGAAGCGCCTTCAATCACCGCCATGTTCAGTGACTTCGGGTTTTCTCGGATTCCGAATCGTATCACGTGACTGACGTTCGACACGACCTGCAGGTGGTGAAACAGGTAACTAGCGTAAGCGCACATGTGTTTGTTTACGTTTTCCTTCTGGCTAATTTGAGGCAATCATGGTGGTATATGTCCACAGAATGAGCATTTGAAACATCCAATTCACACATTGCCGTAAAATATTGTGTTTATCTAATATTGTAATGTGCGAGCATAATGTTCTTTGAAGATCCAGTCTGCTGAGGTCGACCACATGTTTTGTTTATAAAAAAATATTGACATTTTCTCTTGGTTTCACAACTCTCGTGTTACTTCGAGATTGTCGCGACGATGTTCGTAAGAGTTCGGAATGATTCAGCACCTTTCGAACCTATTTTTCACGTGTTCACGTTAAAAAGATTTTTTAATTTGATAATTAAATATACTTCCAGTGCTGCAACTTTATAAAAAGTGGTAAAATTAGAAAGTTTAAAAATCAGACAGACTCATAAAAATATGTATAACACTTAAGCAGTTTTCACTATGACACAAAAAAAATGGTAGACATAGACCTTACATAAAATTCGAATCATGGATGGGCTCGTTAGTAGAGCTATATACAATGTAGCGAGGACATTCGGGACCAAACAAAACAGTCGAAAATCGATTAATCGGCGTTCGAATCAGCATTTTCTGTAATAAAATCTCGTAAACAGGAACTGTCGAAGGTTCCCGATTAAGATTTAGTTGCATCTGAGGATTTTTCTGAAATCTTTTAGCAAGAATGCATACATGAAAGGGTTTGTCAGAATAGAAGAAACTGCTAGGAAGTTGAAAGTAAAATCGACCGTTTGTGACACAGGAAAAAATATCATCACAAATCCAGCAACACATTGCGGAGTCATAGTTATAAAGAAAGCCAGAAAAACGACCGACACGATTCGAAAAGCTTTAATTTCCGGCGCTGGGGGAGATAATTTGGATTTCATTTGCCTCTGGAAACGAACAGACTTGAAACAAGAATCGGTATCATTTGGTATGTCGGTTGATGGTTTAGATCGTGTTATGTTCTGTTTGGCCGAAGTGTTTTCAATTCGGTCCGTTTCAAGGATACATTCTTTTCGTTTATTTACACCTGTTGCATTTTGTGTATAGGCGACGTTTTTCTCATCAGTTTGGAACTTGTTTTCTGGTATCGTTAGAAGCGTGCCCCGTGTTCTAAAATCGCTCTTTATTATAATATTACCAGAGGATGGTTTAGCTGTACATTGTTCCCCAAAATTTACCTTTGAATTATGCCTTGGTTTGTTGGTTTCAGTCGATGTACTCGCTCCGATGTCGTCTGCATCTTTAGTTGAAGGAGAAATGTGTGCATTACGACCATTACCATATTTCCGATGTATCCGCTCAGCATTGATCCCGTTTCTATGTGTTGAATTTCCTCTTAGCTGTTCTGTTCTTCGTTGAGCATTTCGAATGTTCTTAGCAGTTGCGCCGTAAACAATGACCGTACATATCCAAATCAGCAAAGATATAGACCTAACAGGCACTAAAGCGTACGGCCTGTTCTTCTGAAATAAAGTCGTGATTTTACATGGTAGCACTACCGTAGCTTCTTTAACTGTGAACAGGTAAGGTATTCCAAGAATCACAGAGCATATCCCCATACTTATAACTGTCAGCAATTGACGCTTGCCCACGGAGAAAGCCCTCATTTGAATGGGTCGCGTACTTAGATATCGTTCTATACAAATTACCAAGGTATGCACAAGGGACGATGTCAGTCCCAACTGCGGTAAGAAACATAATGATCCGCATATCCAGGTTTGTCGCAATGATGCAAGATTAATCAAAGAATAAAGAAGCAAAGCCAAACTCAGTAAAATGTCACTACAGCTTAGCAGCAGAATGGACACAACAAAAGGCTTCTGTCGTAAGGTTTTACTCCTGCATGTCATAAGTAATATAGTAGAATGTTCAGCAATGGCAAATACTGCACCCACGCCAAGACTCCATAACGTCACCGACTGGTTGATGGTGAGCGAAAATGGTTCGTTCTTTGGTGTGCTGTTTCTGAGTGTGTTGTTCATTTTCAGTGAAAATCTGTAAAGAAAAAAATGCACCTTTATTTCTTTGTTCTGATTAAGTTACGATCAAACATGAAAATTCTTTGGTGGAATTGGTAATGATTGAGTACATATTTTGAATGACTATAAATCCACCGATCGCCAAGCAATTTACGTAACCACGGCTCGTGCTTGAAAACGTGCGTTAAGTACAATGTTATAGCAAACACAATACAACACAATACAAAATGTACAAGTCACGTGCGTTACCCAACCGGTCTGATTAACAACTGGCGATCTGTCAATGCTCAAATTATAAATAAAGCTTTATGTAAGGTAATACTGTTCACGGTATCAATTTCTGAGTTGATTAAGATTTCTTCATGATTATGTCTTTTATTGTTCAAAGTTACTTTTATAATTCAATTTTTCATCTATATCTATTGTCTTCCGGTTATGACGACCAGGTGAGAGGACGTGCTGTTATCGCCTCCGTAAGTGATTTAATTTAAAGCCAGATTTGTGCAAGTGTTTCACCTCAAACTTTGATCATTTTACTGGAATGTCTGTTTGACTGTCTAAATTATATAATTTCGTCATAATTTCATGACTTATAGAGCTATTTAATAGTTCTTACCTGGACACGCACCTGTGTAACATTTATACGTACACGTGTCACTTTCTTCACGTGCGCTCCTGAAGTATACCTTGCCAAGGCTAGTATGGATACCAACCAATGTATTGTACCTGAGTACAAGTGTGAGAATTTCTCAGATATATCTGAGTGTTTTAAAAGTCTTCACCGTTCCTTTTCACAAGAATTAAAAAATGTTAAGGTTCATGTAATGGCTTTAAACAGTGATATTTTGCAAGCCTAAAACGCATTACTGTGCTGCAATTGAACAGAACTAATTTCATTAATTGTTGGTATATACCCTGGCTAACTGTCAGTCTTACTGTTGATATGTAATTTGTGGAGCTGCGTGTGAAATACAGTAAAATATGAGAAAAATGTATATTTCTGGAGAAGACATAGAACTCGTGTGAATTGCATTGATGGAACCAAATAATCATGCCATCGTGTTCAGTTGTGAATATGCCAGGTACTCCAACAGTTTGTTTGGCAAAATCGGACCAGCAAATAGCGCAGGAGCCTAGTGTAATAAATGCAAATGGCTGCTATAAATGGCGGATCGAAAATATCGCATATAAGAAGCCATCTCAATTGATACAAATGTTTTTATAGACACCAAAAGGTACTCTGAACATAACAAGAAGACTCTTCACGAAAAAAAATAGTTCAAACAATCTGTTTGGGGCGAAAAATGCAAATTTCCGGAAAGAGCCTCAAAGTCCACATTTTAACTATTTTTTTCGTAAATATTCTTCTTGTCATGTTCAGAGTACCTTATAGTGTATATAAGAGCACTTGTATCAATTAAAATGTCTTTTTATATGCTATATTTGTGATCCGCCATTTAAAGCAGCCATTTGCATTTACAACAATAGGCTCCTGCGCTATTCGCTGGTCCGATTTTGCCAAACAAACTGTTGGAGTACCTGGCATAGTCACTACTGAACACGATAGCATGTTTATTTGGTTCCATCAATGCAATTCACACGAGTTCTATGTCTTCTCCAGAAATATACATTTTTCTCTTATTTTACTGAAATTTACAAGCAGCTTCACAAATTACTTATCAACAGTAAGACTGACAGTTAGCCAGGGTATATACCAACAATTAATGAAATTAGTTCTGTTCAATTGCAGCACAGTAATGCGTTTTAGGCTTGCAAAATATCACTGGTTAAAGCCATTACATGAACCTTAAGGAAGACGTGAGTGTCCTGAAAGAAAAGGTCGACGTGCTTGACTCGGCAGCTACTTGGGTCAACTCCGAAATTAATGATCTGCATAGTAAACATCTCCCGTCTATAAGAGACAAATTAGAGGAAGAGAAAAATGATCGTTTAGCTCTGGATCTCTGGGGGAGGAAATGGAACCTCGTGGTGAGGGGGATTCCAGGCACCAGTAAGGAACTGCCTAAAGATACCCTTGATAAATTTCGTGAGTTCCTTGTCGATGAATTGAAGCTGGACAAGTCTTATGTGAATTCCATTTTGGTACAAGCCATACATCGCTTGCAATCTGGAGATGACGACAAAAAGAATATCATTGTTCGATTTGTGTCCCTAATAGACAGGGACACAGTCCTGAACCAGGCAATCAGTGTACTTAGACCAGGATGTGGGAAAGCTGTTATTACTGACCTGCCACCTTCATTGTCCAAACTGAGGGGAGAACTTTTACATAAAAGATCCAAAATGCATGAATCCGAGAGAAAAAGAACTCGTCTTGTGTTCAGGAAGGAAGCTCCTTTCCTGAAACTGGTCACTCGAGACAGTTAAATATTTCATTATTATTACTACTTAACAGTATAATTACACATGGATACGATCTTGTTGGTAAAATCTTTCTAATAAAATCAATTTAAGTATCCTTTTTATATACATGTGGATTTATCTGATTCTCCATTGATTAATAATATAGTGACTTTTCTCTTGTATGTGGGTGCTACTTGGTATATTATTTTAAGAATTGATCCGATAGATCCTCTCTTCATTCATAGCATGTTGCTATATACATCTGTATAGTAGATCTATTAACAGAGTTTCATATATGTACACGTACCGCAACTATATTTAACCTTGCAACTGATGAGCTGTTGAATTTTTTTAATATATATATATTTTTTTGGACCATACATACCGTAATAAGGCCATAACTATAAACCCATATTACATTGTATGTCTAATTCTTGGCCTGATAGCTCAAATTTAGCTATGTCTAACTTGAACTGAGAGATGAATATAAAATAAATAATAGTATATATAAGTCTAAATCTACTGCATGTGTACACGTACATGTATCTCATCAAAATACTGTGTCTGTAACTTGTATTATACGTATACACGTGTATGCTAAATGCAGTACATATTTTATCTAAGTTATGTGAATCACACGCTAAAATATATTGTCATATCACATTCATTGACTACCGTATAGTGTATACTAGTCGAATACACTGTTTTACAATATTTATCAAAGTCAGCTAATGTGCCGTGTCCCTGTGTAATGTGCTTAATTCTTATACACTTAGTTTGATTTTTCGATACTTTTGTCTGATATACATATCAATGGTCTTATCGGCTATCTTAACCTGAACACGTTGTTGTACGGGTGAGGTGCGTTTATTAATCATGTTATTCGATTGTAAACACATGGGAACTTCGAAGTGTTGCCTGATGATTACTTATTGATTAGTCTCCTGTATGAACTCCAGACAAGATGTAAGTTCAGCAAATACCTTTTAAACATATCCGTTTTTTTTATTTATGATGTTGTTTTGTTCCTGATACCATGACATTACTAAATAACAGTTTGCTAATCGGTACTGTACCTCATGCATAGATAGCCCGAGAGACTCTGGCCCTGACACCAGACTTAGACATTATGACAGATAGATGTCTGGCTTCAGACATCTATCTGTCATAATGTCTAAGTCTGGTGTCAGGGCCAGAGTCTCTCGGGCTAATGCATAGATTACCCAATGACACACACATATATATATAAGCTTACAGTATAAGAATTAATTCTATATCTCTCTCTCTCTAGTAAATCCCCTAAACTTATTGATTGATTGACATATTTTTTTTGTCAATGCAGTACTGTACGCAACAGATTATATCTAATTTGATCAAATTATTATCAACTAAAATTAAATAAAACCTTGCTTATATTTTATAACCAAGACATACATTTATAATGTATTATATCCGTATATATTTCTAAGTCCTTGATATAATTCATAAAGTACACGGAGGAGACATATGCAACTTTGTCCTCATCGTTGTGTTGATCTTCCCTCTCTAATTCATTTTTAGTAAGTACTTTAAAGTTAATTATGATTTTCTATATTTTTTTTGTAAGTATGAGTGTGTATGAATGTAACAGATTAAATATGACTTGCATCTTATGTCCCTTTACTTCTAATTTAAAGTATTACCTTTTAATTATTGTAATTCTACTTATCATGTCAGGTGATATTCACACAAATCCAGGTCCATCCTCAGCTTCTTCTGTTGAAAATTATTTATTCAATGATTTATCAATAGTACACTTAAATGTTAGGTCTCTCAGGAATAAAATTGATCTAATTGATGCTGAATTATGTGATAATGATATCATATGCCTAACTGAAACTCATCTCGGCCCCAATGTATTGAATACTGATCTACAATTGAAATCCCATCCTAATTTATATCGAAGAGATAGGCAGCTTCAACATGGTGGAGGTATTTTGATTTATACTAAAAGTAATATTCAGGTTAATCGCAGAAATGATTTAGAGACTGAGAATATTGAACATATTATTTTAGAGATAAGTTCCTCAAACAAAAAAATACTTCTATGTTGCTTGTATAGACCTCCCAATACTGCAGTTGATTACTGGAATAAACTTGATATTGTAATAGATAACCTTATCAATACTACTCATAACATTATCATTACTGGTGATATTAACATTGACATGCTAAAAATGAAGACTTCTTCTCATCTCTCTAAGCTACTAACTAAATATCAATTAATAAACCTCATACAAACACCCACACGTATTACTGATACCACTGCTACACTGATAGAGGTTTTTATTACCAATAATGTGATTATTTTTAATTCAACACAAGTACTTTCTCCTCTCTGTAGTGATCACTGCCCAATACTAGCTTATATCTGTTTTAAAACTTGTAGAAGCAAACCTTATAAAAAAAATGTTTTTAATTTCAATGAAGCAAATTGGGAAAATATTAATAGTGAATTGCGTAATACTGATTGGGATGTTATTTTTAATGATAGTAATAATATTAACGAATTATATTCTATTCTGTTAGAGAAAATAAACACTGCTACTAACAAACATTTACCACATAAAACAGTTATTGTACATCCTGATGATAAGCCGTGGATGACTGGTGAAATTAGACATAAATTGAGAAAAAAAAACAGATTACATCGTCTTGCTAAACAAAAAAATAGGGTTCAGGACTGGGCAAAATTTAGGAACTTTCGGAATGAAGTAATTGATTTGATTAGGAAAACAAAGGAAAGTTATATGAAAAAATTACAGAGCTCTCTTGCTGATAAGTCTACTAATCCTAAAAAGTGGTGGCAAATTGCTAAAGCTATGGGAAAAATCAATATTAATAATAGCCAATCTTCTCCATTAATAAACAACAATGAAATTCTTATTCATCCACTTGATAAAGCTGAGGCATTGAATAATCACTTTACTAGTATTGCTTCTGACATCAGAGACTCTGATCTACCGGAATTACCTCCCCTGCCTCATGTTGAACTCTCAGAAATAAATATAAATGAACAAGATATTATTGACCAACTTCACATTCTAAATAAAAATAAACCAGCTGGTCCAGATGGTATTTTACCAGTTATTATTAAAAATATCTCGCCATCTTTAGTATATCCACTTAAATTATTATTTAATAAAACATTAAATATTGGAGAAATACCAGATATTTTAAAAGTTGCTAATGTTACTGCAATTTATAAAGGAAAAGGCGAAACCAGTGACCTTAATAATTATCGACCCATAGCGGTCACTTCTGTCTTTATTAAAATTTTAGAAAAAATTATTTTTAAATACACGTTTAATTATATTTCAAGTAATAATATGTTAAGTGAACATCAGTCAGGTTTTCGACCCACTGACTCTACAGTTAATCAGTTAACTGATATATATAATACTATAAGTAGTATGTTAGATCAAGGTAAAGATTTGCGCTTTGTTTTCTGTGATATAAGTAAAGCTTTTGATCGCGTATGGCATTTAGGTCTTTTACATAAATTAAAATCTTATGGTATTAAAGGTAAATTATATAATTGGTTCAATGCTTACCTATCTGACAGAAAACAAAGGGTAATATTTGAAGGGTATCAATCCAGCACTAAACCTATTTCGGCAGGAGTCCCTCAAGGATCTGTCCTTGGTCCATTTTTGTTTTTACTCTTTATTAATGATATTACTAATGATATTAACAGTAATATAAAATTATTTGCAGATGACACTTCTCTTTATGTAATAATACAAAATAATAATGATCTGGAAACACCATCTTCACTGCTTAATAATGACTTAGCCTCTATCTCAGAATGGGCACTTAAATGGCAAATTCTCTTCAACCCTAATAAAACAATAGCTATGAACCTCAGTCGAAGACAAAATATTGATTATCCACATCTTTTATTTAATGATAATATAATAGCACAAAATGAATTCCATAACCACCTAGGGCTTACCTTCAATAGTAAAGGAACATGGTCAGACCATATTTCTAATATATATCAAAAAGCTAACGCTAGATTAAGTTTACTTCGTGTATTGAAAAATTTAGTTGATAGAAAAACTTTGAAAACTTTATATACTTCCTACATAAGACCAATATTAGAATATGCTGATGTAGTCTGGGACAATTGTACACAAGCTGAAGCTGATCTTCTTGAATCCATTCAACTGGAAGCTATGAGATTAATAACAGGACTTAGAAGAGGTACATCTCACTATATTTTATATAACGAAACACAACTAGAACCATTAAGTAAAAGAAGACAGGATCACAAACTTATACTAATGTTTAAAATTATTAATAATTATACTCCAATGTATCTTTATAATATTATACAACCATATTTAAATCTAAACAATGTATACAATTTTAGAAATAACAGAGTATTTAATATTCCACAGTCAAGAACTAATAGCTATAAGAAAAGTTTTTTTCCGTCAACCATGGATATGTGGAACTCACTTGACAGTTCCATTAGAGACTCTGTTTCAATTTCTTCTTTTAAATGTAAATTGAAAATTGCTCACGATATGATAGTTTCAGAAGTCTTCATGGATTCCTCTCCAAGACAACTTAACATAATCCTTTGCCAACTTAGAAATTTTAAAAGTGACCTTAATTTTGATAAATATTCTGATCACCTGATTGATAACTCATCCTGTGTATGTGGTGCTCCCAGTGAAGATTTAGTTCATTTTTTCTTTCAATGTCCATTGTATAATGATTCAAGGCACCACATTTTATCCATCTACAATTTATTAGGTTATGTAAATCTACAATGCCTACTGTGTGGCATCCGTAATGTACATGTACCTGATCAAATAAATACACTTATTCTTTCTCATGTAAACTTATATATTAAATCCTCAAAACGTTTTTCTATGTACAAATAATTTGAAGTATATGCAATACTAAGTAGTAGTAATTCAGTTACTTACATTTACTTACTATGATATTATAGCAATTAAGTCATTATTATACTATAATAAATTTATATAACATTTAGTATGAATGGAAAGGAATGAAAGAGCGTGAATGAGTAGTTCTATATAAAAAAAATATTGAAACGTATATTTCTTCATTTAAGGCTTGTTGGAAATGTGTTTTGCATTCACTCTATTAATTACATGTATCAACTTCGTTTGCTTGCTAAGATTTTTTTTTTTTTTTTAGTAGAAATTATCCTTTTAATTATAATGCATAGTCCATTTAATTACACGATGAACATAAATCCCTTTTTCCTGAGTTCAATACCAAACACGTAATGCCATGTTTTTGTAATAGAGTGAAACATACCATATTTCTTTCAAGCCTAACCGGAGGTAACAGAAGAAGACTAATATAGGCAATATGCCTGTTGTCTTATTCTTTTGACAATATAATGTATATGTATACTCTGTATTTATGTATATTTGTATTGTTAATAAAATATTTCTGAAATGAAATGAAATCTATATCTATTCATGTTTAATTACTTTAATAATGTACATATGTATAATATATGAAATATATATAACAGATATCGGCGGAGACAATACGTGATCGTAATCCATGTGTAAGCAAAAAGTACCGTCTTGATGTATAATGTATAAAGATCAGCATGCTGTAGACATGGAGAAAATCTCGAGTGTTTAATTTTGCTTTATGTATATGTTGTAAACATTCCGCGACATTGTTACTTTCGCGATAAAGGCGGGGTTGCAAAATCTGCTCTAGCTCAGATTTTTTTTTCAAATTTTTAAGTCTATGTCATTACTTCTTTATTTGTGTTTTTTTTATCTATTTTGACTTTTTAAAAAAGGCATAATGAGCCTGAAATGATGTTTCTAAAAATATGTGTCAATTAGACCCCTTGTGACCAGCTTTTGAAGATCTTTTTCATTTTTTATTATTTTTGTTAATGAAAGATACTTCATTCTTTATTGTATACCCATTTATAAAAATATTGAAATCCGGGAAAATAGTATTTCAAAGGCTGAAATGTAGCGAAACAGGATATCCTAGATGGCTGTAAATTAAAAATTGGCCATAGTTACCATTATAAAACAACAATTAGTAATAGAATTACAATGTACGTAAAACTAATATTTTTCCATAAAATTAGTGCATTTTTATGATTGTATTTTACCTAACAGTACAAAAAAGCCTGACAACTTTTATCCCAGATTTAGAAAAAAAACAACATTTAACAAAGGATGACCTAATATGACATATTTGTGAAGGTAGTTTTAATGAAAATGAAAACAGATTTCAGGCCCTTTGGGTTTTTTTAAAATCACAAAAGGAAAAAGTGGCCCTATTTTAGAGAAATAACTAGTAGTAGTTTCGATATGCAAAGTTTAAAGAAAATTGGGCTGTGGGCAGTTTCTATGGGATATTTAACATTAGCTTGAACACCACCTTTTACAAACTATAGTTTCTTATATATACAAAATACGTTGTATGACGCATGGGGATTTTTTTAACGTTAAAATGTCTTGAAATGCGAAAATAAGTAATACATATGTATTTTATTTTCCTGTCACACATTTAAATACATACAGAGTGTTCACTTAGATAAAAATGTCCTGCAAACAGTGACCTATGACGCACATAAGTATATTCATGCTTTATATAGATAATAAATGTATTGTATCAAACGCATGTTCTATAACATATATACATATACATTCAAATGTTGTAACATCATTGAACATTTAATATGACGGAGCGTCTTTTTCTCATAAATACCATACAGATTTACTTAAAATATTCTGCAATTATACATTAAAAATAGAAAAAATGATAATAAGATTGTAAAAATTGTTTTGAATATTAAAAAATGCGTATTCAGATGATATTGTACTTCTGATTCTAAACTTCAAAATCCTTCCCCCCTCCTGATGTTTTCGACTTTTATAGCGTACAATGTACAGAGTTAAGAGTATTTTCTTACCTGTTCTCTGCTGTCAGTTGCTGGTAGGTAACTAGTTAGTGATGTGATCGTTGAGCTAAGTAAAAAGACAAAAAATAGAACTCAAATTTCGAAGAAGAGGCTTACCTGGAAGATGATAGGCCAGAATAACGAAATGTCATGTGTTACACTCATTTCTATTGGTTAGAGGTTTTAGGTTATTTTTCCATCCACGCTTCGCGTATATGAAGAATGTCCTTCCGTTTTTTGTCTATGGCTTCATAAACCCAAAGGATATTAAGATTAACCGTTAGACATCTTCGTAGGAAAGGCTTTTGTTAAGACGGATACTGATCTAAATCATCATTAGTAAGATTTAAGTAATTACCAATTTACGAAATCATTATGAACTTCATAAAGGTGTTCGGTAGGTTCTCCATTGTCGTCGCCTTATTAGGCGAAATACAAATAGGAAATTGGAATTTCTAAATGTGAACATTCACATTTCGGTTCAACAGACGTCACACAGGCACGGTAATTAGTTTTTGTGCTGTTTAATCTATTGTATTGCTATTTCTATAAAGCCATGTAAGGTTCAAGAATGTTTATATCGTCAGAGGCAAACAAATGGCAAAGTACCCGCTTTATATAATATAGATACAAGTACAAGTGAACCCATTCGCATGATTGCATGTATTTGGGGCACATGCAATGCATGTGATGAGCATGATATCTTTATTTTTCTCTTGAAACGTATAATTATATACATTATATCCTATTCGATACACATCTTAACAAACTAATGCACGTCAACCACAAGATATATAATGAGATACGATGCATGCTGACAATTGATCAAGTTCATTCTGTTTAGCTGTACCGGAATTTAAAAATGGTAAGCTTATCAAGCATACCTCTAGTACATGGTAAGTTTACCTTCAATCAGAATTATTTAAAATTTATAATAATACAATTAATAATTAATTAGTTGGATTAAAAGTCCCTTTGAAAATATGGTTCTAACAAGCACAAACACATAACTGGAAACCAAGAAAAAACAGGTTTCCATAGAACGCTCTTCAGGACACCCTCGGGATCACAAAATGTTGCAAAACCCTCGGCAAGTCTCGGGTTTTACCATATACAATCAAATGTTGTATTACATTATTGAATATTTATTATGACGGAGCTTCTTTTTCTCATAAATAATATACAGATTTACTTAAATTATCCCGCAATTGTTCTTCATACATTAAAAATTAAAACAATGTCTATGATACTAAGATTGTAATAATTATTTTGAATATAACATGCCTTTTTAATAAGAACGTTACGTAGGTCTATCAAAAATGCGTATTCAGATGATATTTAATTCTGATTCTAAACTTCTAAATCCTTCCCCCCTCCTGATGTTTTCGACGTTTATAGCGTACAATGTTCAGAGTTAAGAGCATTTTCTTACCTGTTCTCTGCTGTCAGTTGCTGGTAGGTAACTAGTTAGTGATGTGATCGTTGAGCTAAGTAAAAAGACAAAAATAGAACTCAAATTTCGAAGAAGAGGCTTACCTGGAAGATGATAGGTCAGAATAACGAAATTTCATGTGTTACACTCATTTCTATTGGTTAGAGGTTTTAGGTTATTTTTCCATCCACGCTTCGCGTATATGAAGAATGTCCTTCCGTTTTTTGTCTATGGCTTCATAAACCCAAAGGATATTAAGATTAACCGTTAGACATCTTCGTAGGAAAGGCTTTTGTTAAGACGGATACTGATCTAAATCATCATTAGTAAGATTTAAGTAATTACCAATTTACGAAATCATTATGAACTTCATAAAGGTGTTCGGTAGGTTCTCCATTGTCGTCGCCTTATTAGGCGAAATACAAATAGGAAATTGGAATTTCTAAATTTGAACATTCACATTTCGATTCAACAGACGTCACACAGGCACGGTAATTAGTTTTTGTGCTCTTTAATCTATTGTATTGCTATTTCTATAAAGCCATGTAAGGTTCAAGAATGTTTATATCGTCAGAGGCAAACAAATGGCAAAGTACCCGCTTTTTATAATATAGATACAAGTACAAGTGAACCCATTCCCATGATTGCATGTATTTGGGGCACATGCAATGCATGTGATGAGCATGATATCTTTATTTTTCTCTTGAAATGTATAATTATATACATTATATCCTATTCGATACACATCTTAACAAACTAATGCACGTCAACCACAAGATATATAATGAGATACGATGCATGCTGACAATTGATCAAGTTCATTCTGTTTAGCTGTACCCGAATTTAAAAATGGTAAGCTTATCAAGCATACCTCTAGTACATGGTAAGTTTACCTTCAATCAGAATTATTTAAAATTTATAATAATACAATTAATAATTAATTAGTTGGATTAAAAGTCCCTTTGAAAATATGGTTCTAACAAGCACAAACACATAACTGGAAACCAAGAAAAAACAGGTTTCCATAGAACGCTCTTCAGGACACCCTCGGGATCACAAAATGTTGCAAAACCCTCGGCAAGTCTCGGGTTTTACCATATACAATCAAATGTTGTATTACATTATTGAATATTTATTATGACGGAGCTTCTTTTTCTCATAAATAATATACAGATTTACTTAAATTATCCCGCAATTGTTCTTCATACATTAAAAATTAAAACAATGTCTATGATACTAAGATTGTAATAATTATTTTGAATATAACATGCCTTTTTTAGCTCACCTGGTCCGAAGGACCAAGGTGAGCTTATGCCATACCGTGGCGTCCGGCGTCCGTCGTCCGTCGTCCGTCGTCCGTCGTCCGTCGTCCGTCCGTCCGTCCGTCCGTCAACAATCGACTTCTTCTCCATAACCGCTGGTCGGATTTCAACAAAATTTGACTGGTAGCATCCTTATGGGCTACTAACTGAAAATTGTACAAATGATGGGGCTGACCCCCCAGGGGCCTGAGAGGCGGGGCCAAAAGGGGTCAATTTGGCTATTTCCATATAAACGACTTCTTCTCTGAAACCAAGCATGGGATAGCACCCATAATGCAATGGTAGCATCCTTATAGGGTGGGGATTCAAAATTGTACAAATGATGGGGCTGACCCCCCGGGGGCCTGAGGGGCGGGGTCAAATGGGGTCAATTTGGCTATTTCCATATAAACGACTTCTTCTCTGAAACCAAGCATGGGATAGCACCCATAATGCAATGGTAGCATCCTTATAGGGTGGGGATTCAAAATTGTACAAATGATGGGGCTGACCCCCCGGGGGCCTGAGGGGCGGGGTCAAATGGGGTCAATTTGGCTATTTCCATATAAACGACTTCTTCTCTGAAACTAAGCATGAGATAGCACTCATAATGCAATGGTAGTATCGTTATAGGGTAGGGATTAAAAATTGTACAAATGATGGGGCTGACCCCCCGGGGGCCTGAGGGGCGGGGTCAAATGGGGTCAATTTGGCTATTTCCATATAAACGACTTCTTCTCTGAAACCAAGCATGGGATAGCACCCATAATGCAATGGTAGCATCCTTATAGGGTGGGGATTCAAAATTGTACAAATGATGGGGCTGACCCCCCGGGGGCCTGAGGGGCGGGGTCAAATGGGGTCAATTTGGCTATTT
Source organism: Argopecten irradians (assembly GCF_041381155.1). Lineage (NCBI taxonomy): Eukaryota > Metazoa > Mollusca > Bivalvia > Pectinida > Pectinidae > Argopecten > Argopecten irradians. Next base: position 42,332,927 of record NC_091137.1, on the reverse strand, counting down.
CCATATAAACGACTTCTTCTCTGAAACTAAGCATGAGATAGCACTCATAATGCAATGGTAGTATCTTTATAGGTTGGGGATTCAAAATTGTACAAAATGATGTGGCTGACCCCCCGGGGGGCCTGAGGGGCGGGGTCAAAAGGGTTCAATTTGGCTATTTCCATATAAACGACTTCTTCTCTGAAACCAAGCATGGGATAGCACCCATAATGCAATGATAGCATCCTTATAGGATGGGGATTCAAAATTGTACAAATGATGGGGCTGACCCCCAGGGGGCCTGAGGGGCGGGTCAAAAGGGGCCAATTTGGCTATTTCCATATAAACGACTTCTTCTCTGAAACTAAGCACGGTATAGCACCCATAATGCAATGGTAGCATCTTTATAGGGTGGGGATTCAAAATTGTGCAAATGATGGGGCTGACCCCCAGGGGGCCTGAGGGGCGGGGTCAAAAGTGGTCAATTTCCATATAAATGACTTTTTCTCTGCAACTTAACATGGGATTACGCTCATAATGCAATGGTTACATCCTTATAGGGTTTGGATTCAAAATTTTGCAAATGATGGGGCTGACCCCCCGGGGGCCTGAAGGGTGGGGTCAAAAGGGGTCAATTTAGCTATTTCCATATAAACGACTTCTTCTCTGCAACTAAGAATGGAAGAGCACTTATAATGCAATGGTAGCATCCTTATAGGGCTGGGATTTGAAATTGTACAAATGATAGGGCTGACCCCCGGGGCCTTAGACGGCAATAGATGCGAGGTCAAAAGGTCAATTAGGCTACTATTTTCATATAAATTACTTTGTCTCTGAACCTATGTATTGGATAGCATATTTGTATGGTATCAATAGCATCATTGTATGGTTGTGATTCAAAATTAAACTTTGGGAGTCAATTTGCTTATTTTTCTAATTGTCAGAGTCTTGTGATAATTACTAACAAAAAACCAGGTGAGCGATACAGGCCCTCTGGGCCTCTTGTTTTACAAAATAGAAACGTTTCGTAGGTTATCATTTATGCGTATTCAGATGATATTTAATTCTGATTCTAAACTTCTAAATCCTTCTCCCCTCCTGATGTTTTCGACGTTTATAGCGTACAATGTTCAGAGTTAAGAGCATTTTCTTACCTGTTCTCTGCTGTCAGTTGCTGGTAGGTAACTAGTTAGTGATGTGATCGTTGAGCTAAGTAAAAAGACAAAAATAGAACTCAAATTTCGAAGAAGAGGCCTACCTGGAAGATGATAGGTCAGAATAACGAAATTTCATGTGTTACACTCATTTCTATTGGTTAGAGGTTTTAGGTTATTTTTCCATCCACGCTTCGCGTATATGAAGAATGTCCTTCCGTTTTTTGTCTATGGCTTCATAAACCCAAAGGATATTAAGATTAACCGTTAGACATCTTCGTAGGAAAGGCTTTTGTTAAGACGGATACTGATCTAAATCATCATTAGTAAGATTTAAGTAATTACCAATTTACGAAATCATTATGAACTTCATAAAGGTGTTCGGTAGGTTCTCCATTGTCGTCGCCTTATTAGGCGAAATACAAATAGGAAATTGGAATTTCTAAATGTGAACATTCACATTTCGGTTCAACAGACGTCACACAGGCACGGTAATTAGTTTTTGTGCTGTTTAATCTATTGTATTGCTATTTCTATAAAGCCATGTAAGGTTCAAGAATGTTTATATCGTCAGAGGCAAACAAATGGCAAAGTACCCGCTTTATATAATATAGATACAAGTACAAGTGAACCCATTCGCATGATTGCATGTATTTGGGGCACATGCAATGCATGTGATGAGCATGATATCTTTATTTTTCTCTTGAAATGTATAATTATATACATTATATCCTATTCGATACACATCTTAACAAACTAATGCACGTCAACCACAAGATATATAATGAGATACGATGCATGCTGACAATTGATCAAGTTCATTCTGTTTAGCTGTACCCGAATTTAAAAATGGTAAGCTTATCAAGCATACCTCTAGTACATGGTAAGTTTACCTTCAATCAGAAATATTTAAAATTAATAATAATACAATTTATAATTAATTAGTTGGATTGAAAGTCCCTTTGAAAATATGGTTCTAACTAGAACGAATATACGTACCCGGCCTACTATACCTTTCGGCCGGGTACGAATTGGTCCCTATGTGTCGTAGTGGAGCACTGCCTCCGAAAATCACTCGGGCATAGTTTTCTATACTTTTTTGTAGGTTTCGAATTATTTTATGCGTATACATGCATTAACAGATTATTTTTGTCCAAAACAAACATAACTACCATTCTTAATATCTACCATACCGCTCACAAGACGTCAAATTCACAATTTGTGGACTTGCCGTATAAATTCTCATCAGAAAGACCTTCATATGTATTGTGTAAAAAAAAATGCCTAGATGAGAATTTGATATTTTATGTGGTTCAGTTTTATTGCCTAGTAGGTAAGCGATATCAAACAAGTACGATAAAAATGCAAACAAACGTTTTATAATTGTTTGCATAATCATTACTTTGCTCCATTAGCAGTAATAGGCACCAATTGTAGCTCTAAAGACGACACCATTTTCTGTCAAAAAGTCTTTTGAGCTACAATATTGCAGCTAGGTTCTAACAAGCACAAACACATAACTGGAAACCAAGAAAAAACAGCTTTCCATAGAACGCTCTTCAGCACACCCTCGGGATCACAAAATGTTGCAAAACCCTCGGCAAGTCTCGGGTTTTACCATATACAATCAAATGTTGTATTACATTATTGAATATTTATTATGACGGAGCTTCTTTTTCTCATAAATAATATACAGATTTACTTAAAATATCCCGCAATTGTTCTTCATACATAAAAAATTAAAAAATGTCTATTGAATATAACATGCCTTTTTAATAAGAACGTTACGAATGTCTATCAAAAATGCGTATTCCGATGATATTTAATTCTGATTCTAAACTTCTAAATCCTTCCCCCCTCCTGATGTTTTCGACGTTTATAGCGTACAATGTTCAGAGTTAAGAGTATTTTCTTACCTGTTCTCTGCCGTCAGTTGCTGGTAGGTAACTAGTTAGTGACGTGATCGTTGAGCTACGTAAAAAGACAAAAAATAGAATTCAAATTTCCAAGAAGAGGCTTACCTGGAAGATGATAGGCTAGATTAACGAAATTTCATACGTTACACTCATTTCTATTGGTTAGAGGTTTTAGGTTATTTTTCCATACACGCTTCGCGTCTATGAAGAATTTCCTTCCGTTTTTAGCTCACCTGGCCCGAAGGGCCGGTGAGCTTATGTCATGGCGCGGCGTCCGTCGTCCGTCCGTCCGTCCGTCCGTCCGTCGTCCGTCCGTCCGTCCGTCCGTCCGTCCGTCAACATTTGATTTAAATCGCTACTAGTCATAAAGTTCCACATGGATTGTGACCAAATTTGGCCACAAACATCCTTGGGTGAAGGGGAACAGAACTTGTATAAATTTTGGCTCTGACCCCCCAGGGGCAGGAGGGGCGGGGCCCAATAGGGGTAATAGAGGTAAATCCTATAAATCGCTACTTGTCCTAGAGTTCTGCATGGATTGTAACCAAATTTGGCCACAAACATCCTTGGGGGAAGGGGTACAGAACTTGTATAAATTTTGGCTCTGACCCCCCAGGGGCAGGAGGGGCGGGGCCCAATAGGGGTAATAGAGGTAAATCCTATAAATCGCTACTTGTCCTAGAGTTCTACATGGATTGTAACCAAATTTGGCCACAAACATCCTTGGGGGAAGGGGAACAGAACTTGTATAAATTTTGGCTCTGACCCCCCGGGGGCAGGAGGGGCGGGGCCCAATAGGGGTAATAGAGGTTAATCCTATAAATCGCTACTTGTCCTAGAGTTCTGCATGGATTGTAACCAAATTTGGCCACAAACATCCTTGGGGGAAGGGGAACAGAACTTGTATAAATTTTGGCTCTGACCCCCCGGGGGCAGGAGGGGCGGGGCCCAATAGGGGAAATAGAGGTAAATCCTATAAATCGCTACTTGTCCTAGAGTTCTACATGGATTGTAACCAAATTTGGCCACAAACATCCTTGGGGGAAGGGGAACAGAACTTGTATAAATTTTGGCTCTGACCCCAAGGGGCAGGAGGGGCGGGGCCCAATAGGGGAAATAGAGGTAAATCCTATAAATCGCTACTTGTCCTAGAGTTCTACATGGATTGTAACCAAATTTGGCCACAAATATCCTTGGGGGAAGGGGAACAGAACTTGTATAAATTTTGGCTCTGTTCCCCCGGGAGCAGGAGGGGCGGGGCCCAATAGGGGAAATAGAGGTAAATTCTATAAATCGCTACTTGTCCTAGAGTTCTGCATGGATTGTAACCAAATTTGGCCACAAACATCCTTGGGGGAAGGGGTACAGAACTTGTATAAATTTTGGCTCTGACCCCCCAGGGGCAGGAGGGGCGGGGCCCAATAGGGGAAATAGAGGTAAATCCTATAAATCGCTACTTGTCCTAGAGTTCTACATGGATTGTAACCAAATTTGGCCACAAACATCCTTGGGGGAAGGGGAACAGAACTTGTATAAATTTTGGCTCTGACCCCCCGGGGGCAGGAGGGGCGGGGCCCAATAGGGGTAATAGAGGTAAATCCTATAAATCGCTACTTGTCCTAGAGTTCTACATGGATTGTAACCAAATTTGGCCACAAACATCCTTGGGGGATGGGGAACAGAACTTGTATAAATTTTGGCTCTGACCCCCCCAGGGGCAGGAGGGGCGGGGCCCAATAGGGGAAATAGAGGTAAATCCTATAAATCGCTACTTGTCCTAGAGTTCTACATGGATTGTAACCAAATTTGGCCACAAACATCCTTGGGGGAAGGGGAACAGAACTTGTATAAATTTTGGCTCTGACCCCCCGTGGGCAGGAGGGGTGGGGCCCAATAGGGGAAATAGAGGTAAATCCTATAAATCGCTACTTGTCCTAGAGTTCTACATGGATTGTAACCAAATTTGGCCACAAACATCCTTCGGGGAAGGGAAACAGAACTTGTATAAATTTTGGCTCTGACCCCCCGGGGGCAGGAGGGGCGGGGCCCAATAGGGGAAATAGAGGTAAATTCTATAAATCGCTACTTGTCCTAGAGTTCTGCATGGATTGTAACCAAATTTGGCCACAAACATCCTTGGGGGAAGGGGAACAGAACTTGTATAAATTTTGGCTCTGACCCCCCAGGGGCAGGAGGGGCGGGGCCCAATAGGGGAAATAGAGGTAAATCCTATAAATCGCTACTTGTCGTAGAGTTCTACATGGATTGTAACCAAATTTGGCCACAAACATCCTTGGGGGAAGGGGAACAGAACTTGTATAAATTTTGGCTCTGACCCCCCCAGGGGCAGGAGGGGCGGGGCCCAATAGGGAAATAAGAGGTAAATATTCAAATTCCTTCAGAAAAGAAATAATGAACCTGTATTCAGAACATGACATTACAAACCAGGTGAGCGATACAGGCCCTCTGGGCCTCTTGTTTGTCTATGGCTTCATAAACCCAAAAGCTATTAAGGATAACCCGTAGATATCTCGGTAGGAAAGGCTCTTTTAAAGCTCTGGGGATTAATGGTAAAATGACCGCGTGGATAAAGGCGTTTCTATCAGATAGAAAACAACGGGTTGTTTTAAACGGAACAACATCATCCTGGATCCCGGTTATAAGTGGAGTACCCCAAGGTAGTGTGCTCGGACCTGTTTTATTTTTGATATTTATTAATGACCTTCCAGAAACAACACATTCCATAACAAAACTTTTCGCGGATGATACCAAAGTGTATGGGACAGCCAATAACATCGACGATTCGAAAAAATTACAAAGAGACCTCAATAAATTGGACAACTGGTCACAGAAATGGCAATTGAAATTTAATGCTGACAAATGTAAAGTTATGCATTTTGGAAATAACAACACAGAAACCGAGTACAGTATGTTGGGGAACAACGGACAAAGTATATTAAGTATTACACGCGAAGAAAAGGATTTAGGTGTGATATTTGATCCAACTCTCAAATTCAGCATACACGTATCAACTTGTGTCAAGAAAGCAAATCGACTTCTGGGGATGATTAGGAGAACGTTTGGTCCACTCGAAAAAGACATGTTTCTGCCATTATATAAATCTCTCATTCGGCCACAGTTAGAATATGCTACTACAGTTTGGAGTCCACTGCTACTTAAGGATATTCAGCAACTAGAAAATGTGCAACGTCGGGCCACCAAACTAGTAAAAGGACTTTCCGACTTAACCTATTCAAACCGATTACGTCAACTTGGATTACCATCTCTAGAGTACAGACGTAAAAGAGCTGATGTTCTACAAGTATTCAGAATTATTAATGAAATTGACAAAACCAGTGATAGAGGCCGAAGCATGCTGACCAAACAAGACCATTACAGAACAAGGGGACACAATAAAAGATTACTGAAACCTCATACGAGACTTAACATTCGGAAACATTCATTTGCAATAAGAGTGATCAACGACTGGAACTCCCTACCTTCGGAAATTGTGAATGCCGAGTCGGTGAACAGATTCAAGACCCTCATAAACACGTATTGGAAGAACTGTGACATTAAGTTTTACCCTAGCTGTTATTGAAGACATTACTATAAGCAGGCTAAAACAAGGGACATATAGTGTATATATTGTATATAAGGTATAGAACTGGATGTGCTCAATATTTCATTAGTTCAAGTTTTTGAGTTTTGCGCAAATATAATTATGATTATGTACAGACTATAGATTTAGGTGGTCAAGAAGCTTTGCTTAAAATAGACCGAAATCTGGTATATATCTGGTATATTGTTAAGACAGTAATATAAATCATCATTAGCAAAACTTTGAATTCATTCTGGACTTGATAAAGATATGCGGCAGTGGTTCCATTGTCGTCGCCTTATTAGGTGAGATAGAAGTTTGAGATTGGAATTTCTAATAGTGAATATTCGCATTTCTGATCAATAGATGTCACAGAGGCACAATGATTAGTTTTTGTGTGCTCTGCTATTTCTTATTAAGTCATTTAAGGTTCAAGGATGTTTTTTATAATATCGAGTCCGTTCAAACACATGGAATAACATAATTTCTCGCTATACATAATGTATAAGTGACCCCATTTGCATGATTGTATGTATTTGGTCCATGTCTAATACATGTGATCAGTTCGAGATCTTTATTTTTCTTTTGAAATGTATTTAAGGATTAACTTGAATAGATTTTTATGTTATGAAGATATAACACAAAAATCTGAGTGTACTCTAAATAAACCGGTTTATGATGAGAGTACACTCAGATTTTTGTGTTATATATCTCCATAACATAAAAAAATCTATTCAAATTAATCCTTATAATTCAATTTACTAAAGATAATCTCCTCAATATTCAAAATTCATTTTGAGACTCTTTTGTCTATCAAATCATTACGCCGTCATCTCAGCCTACCAGAAGCAACGTTTCAAACGGCGACGCCATGTTTTCCTTTATGGGCTGATAAAGTAAATTTTTAAGCCAATGAAAATGCTCGTAACAAGCAAAATTGAATTATAAGATACATATCTTAAATCATAATTATTTCATACACATAATAATGCAATTAGTAACTAATTGGTTGAATTGAAAGTCACATGGAAAAAACCAATAACTTATTGCCTAGGAAAACTGGTTTGCGGAGAACGTTCTTAGGCGCAGATGTCAGGGAACGTAACCTATCTTTGTAACTGTACGCGTTTCTAAACGTTCTAGAATGTAGAAAATCGAAAAAATATTAAATAATGAGGGAATCGAATGAGTAATGATAGAGTCAAATAATTCTTTCTCTGTCAAACTCATCCTCCGAATATATTTTGTTCGCTTGATATGACTCATTTCTGTAAAGACTTCTAGAGTGTTTTCATTTTTTTGTTTTTGCAAATGCTTTTGAAATTCCGAAGACGGCTATGACCATTAATTGGACATTTTGGTCTACCGTACGGTATCTTAAATAAATTGGACAAAGGATTAAGGTATGAGATAATCCCCCTCTATATCTTGATAATCCTCAAAGAACTAAATTACCTGTTTGTTCTGATGCCTCCAGTTTCACTATGAGGTAGTCCAGGGGTATAACTTCAGTAACAGTGACTCCTGGAGTATCGAGGATGATTGTCGGTAAGTTAATAGAAAATAGTGTGTACAAGGAAGTCTAAAATTTTCTTATTGATATGTCTCTATTACTCCCATTCAATTTGGCTTCAGATCAGGTCATTCCACTATCAATCAACTTTCATTCCTTTCTCCTGAAACATGTTATAACCTCGATATGGGTAGCGTAATAAGGTTGGTGTTCTGTAATATAAGCGAAGCATTTGACCGGGAATGGTACCGAGGTTTCATATCCAAATTAAAATCCATCGGTATCACAGGAAATATTTTTCTTGGTTCTCAAATTATCTGGCTAATCGCTGTCAAAGTGTAGTTATTAACGATATACTATCTCATTTAGCTTATATTACAGCGGATGTTCCTCAAGGATCTATTCTAGGCCCATTGTTATTGTAAATTTTCATTAATGATATCATTAGCAGTATCAGCTGCTCCATCAAACTGTTCGCTGACGATACATCATTGTCTGTTACAGTGGAAGCATATTGGTATCACCCTGTCGGCTAACGGAACTTGGTCTGATCATCGACAGCAGATTATTAGAAAATATTAAAAAAAACAATCCTTTATTAGACCATTGATTGAATATGGAGATATTGTCTGGAAAAACATAACATTAGGATAAAAAAATCTTTTAGGAAACATTCAACTTGAAGCAGCTTGGATCATAACCGGTGCTGCCAAAGCCATCAGTCATGATCGATATCTTTTATATACAGCATCTGGATTAGATATACTTATCAATAGAAGGTGAAAGCCCAAAATCATTGAAGTCCATCAGCTTGTTTATGGTCATTGTCCCTCTTTCCTAGCTAACATGCTTCCATCTCGCCATCATAATATTAACTCATACAGCACGAGGGGAGCCGACTCTTTCTGTCAACATCCATTTTGCTTGTTTGTTGAATTAATTAACGTCCTATTAACAGCCAGGGTCATGTAAGGACGGTCTCCCATGTATGCGGTGTGTTACGGAATGATTTTTATTTTTTGTTGTTTACTGGTGTGTAAACTGCATTTGTTGGACAGATATTTAAATTAAGCGCGTTAAGGCATCATGTTGAAATATCAGTCCAACAAATGCAGTTTACACATCAGTAAACAACAACAAAAAAATAAAATGAAATAAAAATCATTCCTTATATGTAACGTGCCAATTCCCCTCGCGGGGGGTCCAATACCTCGATCCATACAGCGCATTGTCATCAATAGCCAGCGACATCGGAGCCAATCTAAGCGCTACGGACATTTCGCGATCCCATGTGATCGGAACACCTAGAAACCAGAGAATCACTGTTATTGCCCGCTTTGTACGTTACACTATGGTGGCTGATTACGGCCATCTCGTGTTGTTTTGTTGTCGCCTTGTCGTGTTGTCGCCTTGTTGAGTTGTAGCGGTCTCAAACTGCGACAACCCGAGATTTAACAGTTAAAATGTCGACTTGTCGCGTTTTCGAACCGCGACAAGTCGACAAGACGACAAGTCGACAAGACGACAAGTCGACATTTCAGGCTAATTAGCGCGTACAGAATCTCGTGTTGTCGCGATAAAATGGCGACTTGTCGTGTTGTCGAGTTGTCGTGTTGTCGTGTTGTCGACTTGTCGACTTGTCGCCTTCCTGTTACACATGCGCAAATCATATGAAATAGCCACTTTATTGTACCATAGTAGTGGCATATTTCTGCCATCGATTTGCCGACTTACGACTTAATAATGTCGACATCGTTAAGGCATTAAGTCGACATCATATCGGAAGATGTCGACATAAACAGAAGAATATGTCGACTACATGCCCACATAATGATTCCAAGATATTTATGTAGACAGTCGGTAACTCGGCGATTAATGTGTTTATGCTCGGGTGTGACACCGACTTGTCAGTTATTGATGTCGACATCTAAACTGAAAGATGTCGAGACCTGGTCTTGAAAGTGGAAATCAAAGGCCACCCTTTCATAGAGCACTGTGTATATGCAGCAAAAGCCATACAGCAGAGATCGACGTTGATTTTGTTAATTCAAGTTTTTATTTATTTGATTTCAAAATAAAAAAAATTGTGATCCTGCACATCCCGGCCATGAAACTGTAGCCTGCGTGTACGTAGCTCTTAGCACGAGCTAAGGAAGTGTACAACGAATTATTAATATATATAACCGTGGGTTGAAAATTCGTTTCAAAGCTGTGTGTGTGTTATGTTGATTGGCATTCGTACCAAGTCCATGTAGTACATACCGTACTATACTATATTAAAAGAATGAATGAAAAAAAAATTTAAAAAAAAAAATAAAATAAAAAAAGATTTTTTTATGTTGTATTTTCTTGTGAATCCCGAAAAATACCAGTTACGTAATTTAAAAGCCATAAAGGTCACAGTACAGGTACACAATACACATTGGGAAACCAGCTTTACTTGTTAGCATAGCCTGTGCATATATACATACATGTACATAAATATTTACATCCCTCGATACACTTATATAAAGGCACAACGAATTTTTGTTACGGTCTTAATGGTCAGATTCAACCTTTGGGCTAAAAATCCTCCAGGGACGCGGTTTTAAACTCCCAACTCGCGATACATCTGCATCTATTTTTCGTAGTAAAAACATGCGTTCTTTGTAGTCAAACGTAGTAAAAAAAAGTCACGTGCTTATACCTCATTCATGCCATTGGCCGGAATATACAATTGTATTATGGGTAACTAGTGATCACGTGATTTTGTGTTTACTTCCAAATATGGTGATAGTTTGCTTGCCATTTCTTCGGAGAAATTGATTTATTTGAAAATATTTAGACTCCAAAATGTTATTAATATTGCATGCATATCATTTTGACTTGCACAATTGCACTGTTTTACTATAAATAATGAACTGAAATGAGTTGTAAAACTGCCATTTTCACGTTTTGTAAATAAATGATATAATACGAATTGACCAATTCAATAGGTCTAACCGTCTAATCTAAAATCAGCGAAGATCGGCTACTCCCGGCTAAATTCGTAGAATTCTAAATTTATATTTATATATATTATTACCTGCTTTAGGGTTCAGAACATATAAATATAACACAGAGAAAATAAGGCCAAATTATGTATAAATACCAGGTCAGAGAAATCACTCTATTTGGAAGTAAACACACACTCATGTGATCACTAGTTACCCACTAATACAATTCCATATTTATTTCGGCCAATGGCATGAATGAGGTATAATCACGTGACTTGTTTTACTACGTTTTACTACAAAGAACGCGTGTTTTGTACCATTCTGGGGAAAATCCTCCGCGGATCGTGGTTTCATTTCCACCATTTGAAATTGTTAGCAATACTATCATATCATAGTTTATTTTCCATATTATTTTCAAACAAATAGTTATAAGCTTCCGCATAGCCCACTAAGCTTTTTGGGAATCTAATACAAACACGGGCTTATGTGCTTACATGGCAGCTTCCCGCCTGGTAATTTGGGACCTAGGACCTAACTCATTATGCTTCGGTAGGTTCCGTACGAAAATGTATCGTTTTGTTTGTCAGAATTACTCTTCATAGATTGAAAGGTCTCAAGGCCCTCTACCAATATTGTGAATTTCATGGCCCTGGGGTCTCGGAATTTTCCCCAGGGGATAGGGTCTTTACCATAGTTTATATAGGGAAACACATTTATGAGCATTATTTGCTCAATTTTCATAGGAAACAGATGTAATGGAATCAAATACTCTTCATATATTAAAAGGTTAAATGGATATCATCACTGGCTGATTTCATGGGCCTGATAGGCCAATATATGGTGCTTATATACAGTGTATGTATTTGTTTCATTCTGTATCCGAACTAGGGTGACCAATCAGAAAAAAAACATTGCTGACAGGTGGCTATGTGTTTTGTTATTCCTGCTATATAGACTTCATTTTTAGTTTTCCCATGTTATAAAACATTTCCAAGAGGAAAGAAAAAGGTAAAGAATTACAGAAATAGAGAAAATATCCATCTTTTATTGGCATGATTTACATCAGTCAGTAGTGGGTACCAAGTTCATTAAACTTTTTAAATGTGCAACTGCAGGGCGTAGGAAGAAAAGGGTCCTCCTGCACATTTTTCGTACTTCATTTTAGAAAATTTTGCCGCTTTGCGGCGCATTTCCTAAAAGTTCAAGCACGTAATGTTCAAACCTTTAATAATAAAAATTCAATACACATGAACTAGACTAAAAATGTCCATTAAGGGATTCTACTATTTCAAAAATGTTTCTTAAAATATAAAATTGTTTATATGTCTAAGCAAGACAATTAAATCAATTCATTATTTTTTTTAGTTAAACAACAATGTGCTGATGGTGTGAAGTCGTATGTTCAGATCGAGCAGGGTTGAATAATGATATGACGACATTCACAATTATAATTTCTAAATGCAGGTAAATGTAAATCGAAAAATTACCACGTTAAGAACGCATTAAAATTCTAAAAATACACCGTAAAACTCATCTTGGCCATTCCAAATCGTAATATTTTTCGCGGGGGAGACCCCCGGACCCCCAGAACACCAAAGTCTCGCGCATTCGGCGCTCGCAAAATCATCAAAATTGTAATTTTTTTCTGGGGGAGATCCCCGGACCCCCAAAACACCAAAGTCTCGCGCATTCGGCGCTCGCAAAATCATCAAAATCGTAATATTTTTTCCGGGTGAGACCCCCGGACCCCCCAAACACCAAAATCTCGCGCATTCGGCGTTCGCAAAATCATCAAAATACATCGTAAAAATTATCTCAGCCATTCTAAATCGTAATATTTTTTTCCGGGAGAGACCCCCGGACCTCCAAACACCAAAATCTCGACCCTTCGACGCTTGCACGCCATTTTGCATATTCATTAATTTCCTGTTAGTGTCGCCACTGATATAGATGTGTACAAGGATTATATGTAATGATATATGAGAAAAAGTATATAAAGTATATATGGTTGTGTGTTGAATTAATCTCCTCCTGTGTGACCTATTGCAATTGTCTTTTGGCCGGCATCATCCAGTGTCTGTTGTAAACAATTTACAATCTTCTTAATAACCAAGAACCTCATACATGGACATGTTATTTGGCCATAGCATGCTGGGATGAAGGGATACAAAGTTTGTTCAAATCAATGATCTTGACCTATGTGCCAAGTCACAGGGCTGAGACATATTTATTTGTTTGTTTAAAAGCAAAACATTATTTATAACTGTGCATATTGGAATTCAGGTGACTGTTAGACATATATATCCTTATTGCCTTCTGCTCATTCTCAACTCTCATCCATTTGTAAACAATTCAAATTTTAACAAACTTCTTCTCCCAACACGGTTTTTCTCATTTTACAGCAAGTACAAAAACAACAACAATCAAATTACAATCATGAATATTTTGTATTGATATTAATTTTTTTGCAAATTTTCAGCAAAACAAACATGTTTCAAATTAAATTAATACACATATTTGATTAATATATTTGATCTGCATTCATTATTGAATTGAAAAAAAAATGAAAAAAACCTTTATATCATAGCAAAGGTACATGGTACAAGGGAGATAAATCCGTTTTGAAGGATTTTCCACAAAGTGGAAAAGTTAAGATTAATTCACTTTCCATGCATTATTCAACCAAAATTTAGACTGGTACATTTCCTGGTCAACATCAATTATAATTTCAACACAAATTTATTAGATGATGTTTCAAGTAATTGTCGAGTTGTATACATGAACTTTGACATCTGCCATAGCACAACATGTAATCTTCAATTTATCAATGTTTCACAATCAAAGTCTATTCTAAGCCTTCTGTTTCAAATGGTGGAAATGAAATCACGATCCGCGGGGGATTTTCCCAATAATGGTACAAAACACGCGTTCTTTGTAGTCAAACATTTAAGTAAAACAAGTCCCGTGTTATACCTCATTCATGCCATTGGCCGAAATAAATATGGAATTGTATTATGGGTAACTAGTGATCACATGAGTGTGTGTTTACTTCCAAATAGAGTGATTTATCTGACCTGGTATTTATACATAATTAGGCCTTTTGAAGAAGATCTTATTTTCTCTGTGTTATATGTATATGTTCTGAACCCTAAAGCAGGTAATAATATATATAAATATAAATTTAGAATTCTACGAATTTAGCCGGGAGAAGCCGATCTTCGCTGATCCTAGATTAGACGGTTAGACCTATTGAATTGGTCAATTCGCATTATATCATTTATTTACAAAACGTGGAAATAACAGTTTTATAACTCATTTCAGTTCATTATTTATAGTAAAATAATACATATGTGCAAGTGAAAATGATATGCATGCAATATTAATAACATTTTGGAGTCTAAATATTTTCAAATAAATCAATTTCTCCGAAGAAATGGCAAGCAAAGTATCACCATATTTGGAAGTAAACACACAATCACGTGATCACTAGTTACCCATGATACAATTGTATATTCCGGCCAATGGCATGAATGAGGTATAAGCACGTGACTTTTTTACTACGTTTTTACTACAAAAAATAGATGCAGATATATCCCGAGTTTGGAGCTAAAACCGCGTCCCGCGGGAGGATTTTTAGCCCAAACATTGAATCTGGCCATTAAGACCGTAACAAAAAATCGTTGTGCCTTTATTTAAGTGTATCGAGGGCTGCAAATATTTATGTATATATATGGACATGCTAAGCTAACAAGTAAAGCTGGTTTCCAAATGGGTATTGTGTATCTGTACTGTGACCTTTTTGGCTTTTAAATTACTAACTGGTATTTTTCGTGATTCGCAAAAAAATGAAATCTTGAAAAAATCATTGTAATATAGTATAGTACGGTATGTACCTAATGGACTTGGTACATGTATGAATGCCAATCCACAAAGCACACACACAGCTTTTAAACGAATTTTCAACCCACGGTTATATATCATGATTAATAAATGATTATGGCCAAGAGGATGAAAATTCGTTGTACAAAGCAGAGTCTTTGCACTCTAACTTCCACAGCTCGGACTAACAGCTACAATGTGTACGTACACGCAGGCTACAGCTGCATGGCCGGGATGTGCAGGATCACAATTTTTAATTTTGAAATCAAATAAATAAAAACTTTTTTGAATTAACAAAATCAACGTCGAACTCTGCTTTATGGTGCCTTGCTGCATATACACAGTGCCCTATGAAAGGGTGGCCTTTGAATTCCACTTTCAAGACCAGATGTCGACATCTTTTAGTTTAGATGTCGACATCAATAACTGACGAGTCGGTGTCACACCCGAGCATAAACACGATTAATCGCCGAGTTACTGACTTTCTACATAATTATCTTGGAATCATCATGTGGGCAGGTTCATGTGGTAAGTCGACATATTCTTCTGTTTATGTCGACATCTTCCGATATGATGTCGACTTAATGACTTAATTATGTCGACATCATTAAGTCGTAAGTCGGCAACTCGATGGCAGAAATATGCCACCATACTATGAAAATTGCAATATTTTCTAATTTTCGGATTAACGGGCCTTCGAAATATTAGGCCTTAGCGGTTCAAGTGACCTTAAAATTAACAGATGACGATTACTGCGTACTAATCAGACGGCGTGACCAGACCATTATTACACGATTATCATATAATAAACATATTATTGAAATTCATAGTTCAGAGAAAAATACTTTTACAACTCTCGGTAAAGAAAATGCTATCAAATATCTTCATCTAGCTACAAACACATGCACACAATTATTTTCGTTAGCAATCCAATATTGCGAGTGTTATCCATTGTTTGCGCATGTGTAACAGGAAGGCGACAAGTCGACAACTCGACAACACGACAGGTCGACAACACGACAAGGCGACAACACGACAAGTCGACAACTCGACAACACGACAAGTCGACATTTTATCGCGACAACACGAGATTCTGTACGCGCTAATTAGCGTGTTTGAAATGTCGACTTGTCGTGTTGTCGACTTGTCGTCTTGTCGTGTTGTCGACTTGTCGCGGTTCGAAAACGCGACTAGTAGACATTTTAACTGTTAAATCTCGGGTTGTCGCAGTTTGAGACCGCGACAACTCGACAAGGCGACAACACGACAAGGCGACAACACAACAAAACACGAGATGGCCGTAATCAGCCACCATATTACACAGACAGACAACGTGTCTACGAAGGTAGATTCCGTCTCAAAAATCACCGAGATGACATCCTTATAACAGAGAGTCTTACGCGACCAAGACAGGTGTTAATAGGTTACGCAAAGATGGCAACATCCATTCGTTCAGGACAGCTGATGGTCGAATATTTTGTAAAAAAAAACCAGCCACCTCTCGGAAAACCGAGATTTGTTCCCCGCAACATCTGCAGCAGCAGCAACATATAACCAGCCACAAAATCTCCCAACCGCAAAAAATAACTGATTTATAACTGATTTATCTTCTGTATGTAGTGAAGTATACTAATTCCTACATGAATTTCGAAATGCATTTAGTTACAATACGTGCAATCTATTTTGTCCATAACGACATGAAATAATGCTATTTATATAAACTGAATACATTATACTAGAAACAGTTACCCGACGCTCCAGAGGGGACCGGAATTTTTCACCTGTATTTTATGAATGTGAGCACGCGCTTGTACATTTTTTTTATATTAAATTGCGCTCCAATACTAAGGTTTCCTATGGGTACCTATCAGTTCACCGGTCCTCCCTGAGTATCGGAGCTCTGTTTCTATACTTGAACATATAACTAACAAACTTGTTAGAAAATTGTGATAATCGAATTCTATATATATATGTAGTCTTACACTTCCTATCCCTGCCCATGGCCACCAGGATTTATACTTCCCCAAACTTAATTTTCCATGTTGAAAATTCCTTAAAACCATGGAAAAATTTTATTGGTGTATTTTCAAAATCCATGTCGATAACATTGAGAAAAATCGTATAAATTGCATTATCATTGTTCACATGTTTTTACCGCTCATATGTATATAACACCTGCCTATTGATCTATATACATAAATATATATTTTTTTTTCTCTAATTCATATTCTTGAATAAGTTCTTACACCTTTTCAGCCCTCAGACTATGTTAACATCATTATGGCTCCTGGATGTGTCTTGTTGACACTCTAAAATTCATATTTTCATGTTTTGTAGATCGTTTATATATATATATTACTGGCTCCTCCATACCTACCCAAAACCATATGTACAGTAATGCCTGCCTCATGAAGGTTCATATTGTTCGATATCAACAAGCAAATTTTTCTCCAGTGTCATACTCATATTGATCACCCGCTGACACGTTATTGTAGTATCATAACTGCATTATTTTTCTTCCAATGTTGTATAACCATGTCCTATATTATAAGACTCTTTCATAAGTGGCTATGAAGGATAGGGATATTCTACCCGAGGGTCACAAAATGTAGTAAAACCCGAGGCTTGCCGAGGGTTTTGCAACATTTTGTGATCCCGAGGGTAGAATATCCCTATCCTTCATAGCCACTTATGAAAGAGTATTTTTCTTTCATACCTCGATGTTTTATTGCAATTTTACAGATATAATATCCCGCCATTTTGAAATAAATTCGAAGAAATCGACGACTGGAAGTCAATTTTCCATACATGAAAAATTACGTGATAATTTCATACCAAATTCCGTTATTTGCATCCTTTATAGTAAAGCCAGTTATATTTGTGAAAAAACGTTTAAAATTTTACCGGGGAAATAGAGATTTTGTTGACGCCGTGACGTCACGAGGCTTTATTGCATGGGTAGCCATGCAATACAGCCTCAGGAGACATGAGTGTATTGCCCTGGACCAGCCAGTATTACACTCGTAGGTATGAAAGAAATATATATATAGTGTTCTCTACCTATTGTTTTCCTTTCCGTTCCCCTCTCTCTCTAACCCTCGCTCCTACCTCTTAGTTATCTTTGTTGTCCGACATGTACACGTAACAACAATAAACCTATCCGTTAGCTGTCTCCATTTTCCTACTTTACACTTTCGATCCCCCATGACAGGGTGCTCTGTATCCACATGGAGATGTTCTATCGGACTATATTACTCTAAGCAAACTCGTATATACATAACATACATATTCTATAACAGCATTCCCTCTTACTACGGTAACTTCAAACTACAGTTCATACATTTGCCTATAACATTCGTTTTCCTTACTTTCCTACAGACATAAAGTAACCCTAACAACATTGCCCTAGTACTAATCCTCATCTTACTCTTGTCAGGGGACATACATAAAATCCAGGGCCAGTGGACAGTTTTTCTTCATTTAACGATTCCGACTCCGACAATATATCTTCTTCTTTTTCTGAAGAGAACTCACTAAAAATTATGCACTTAAATATCCGCAACGTTAGAAACAAAATTCACTTTCTTGAAAGTTTTACCGACGACATAGACGTATTGTGCTTGACAGAAACTTATCTCGACCCTTCCATCCCCGATTCTGATCTTCTTCTTACCAATTTTTCAACAATATACAGAAAGGACAGAAACTCTTTTGGTGGAGGTATTATGATTTTTCTTCTAACGACATACTGACTAAACGGAGACTTGACCTAGAATCACCAAATGACGAAATAATGTGGATCTAATTTTTTACTGACAATAAGAAGTATCTTTTAGGTTTATTATACAAACAAAAGTGGCAGAAATCTAACTCCGGAATTTGGACACGACTGAAATATTCTTTGGACAAAGCTTTTGACTATATATAAGCCTCGGGTTATACTAACAGGGGACATAAATATTCACCTATTAACAGCAACAAATAATGATCTTAGCAATCTCGCACAACAATATAATTTGACTAACCTTGTAACCAGCCCAACTAGAAAAACACATATAACTCAATCTCTTATCGACCCATTCTACATTAGTGATACTGTATCCTCCGAATCATCCATGGTTATACCGGTTTTAGAAACTATTAGTGATCATAGAGCTATTATTGTGTCATTGTCATCCTGTCTACCTATGCATAAGTCTTTTAAGAGGAAAATATGGTTGTATAACAAAACAGATATTCTTAATCTAAAAACAGAGGAATAGCATGCAAATTGGACTGATTAATTTCTCAAACGGATAACGTAAGCGATAAGTGTAAATTGTTCTCAGATAAACTTGTCATAAAAATGTCTTTTTTAGAAAAACATATCCCTAAAAAATGTAACTGTTAACAGAAACGACAAACCATGGATGAACGAAGATATAAGGAAAGAAATCAAACGTAGTAACAGACTAAGAAAACACTTCTTTTTATATTATATCCTCTGAAGAATCTATCAAAGCAGGAGTCCCCCAAGGCTCAGTTTTAGGCTCACTTCTTTTTCTTGTTTACATTAACGATATTTCAAATACACTATTATCAATTACTAGACTTTTTGTAGACGACACCACATTAGCATACTGCTCTAAAAACGTACATGATATAACACAAGTAATAAACTATGACATTGAACAACTACACCTCTGGTCACAGAAATGGCTAGCCCGAGATACTCTGGCCCTGACACCAGACTTAGACATTATGACAGATAGATGTCTGGTTTAGGGCCATACGCAGTAGTGCGCGAAAACATGGAATAAGCCGACACCGTTTGGTATCGGGCGAGGTACTCTCCGATTCAGATTGACCACCGAGAAGCACCACTAACCTTAGTCTATACAACAAATGAATATCATATCTACCCAAATATAGCAATCCGTCGAGATTAAAGATGATTTGCATACGAGAAAATGGCGATGACGACGAGGGAAATTTAAAGTTGCGGAAAAGAAATACTAAGGAAATGCGTGATGAAATGGATGGCTACAGTAGATAAATTATTCATTTGTTGAAAAGACCAAGGTAAGTGGCGATTCTCGTGGTAATATTTTAAGTAAACGGAGAGTACCTGGCCCGATACCAAACGGTGTCGGCTTATTCCAGGTTTTCGTGTACTACTGCGCCTGGCCCTAAACCAGACATCTATCTGTCATAAATGTCTAAGTCTGGTGTCAGGGCCAGAGTATCTCGGGCTTGGCTAATGAACTTTAATTAACAAAACATTGAACACATACTAACAAATTCTACCAAGTACATTTCTAAGGAAACTAAAATACATCCTAAGAAGAAAAAAAACATAAAAATATTCCTGTTTTTATGACCACTTTTGAATATGCCTGCGAAGTATGGGATAATTGTAATATAACACTCTCGAATAAATTAGCCTATGTTAAGTGCTAACTCTGTTCCGGGCATTATAGAATTAATCCTTCTATTACCAGTCTCAAGAACTTTCTCAATACTGATATCCCAACTGTCACCCTCTACTACTATCATTGTAAAACTAGACATGGATAGATTATTCTCCCTTACTTGACAGGGTTATTCCGCAGTTGATAGGGAAAAGATAACTCTGTCTTTTACCAGGGTTTGGGACATGACATCTCACACGCGCTAGACAGTGACGTCATCAATACATGCGGCGACCATTTTTACGCACAGCGACATTCAAATCAACTAAAGTTTCACTATTTCTCGTTAAAGTATGGGGGAAAAAATCAAACTTGGGCCTGTCAGGTGGACAGGGATATCTCAACCCTCGTGAAAGATTTTGACCATCAACTCTCGGCAAGCTTCGGGTTGACAACCAAAATCTTTCACTCGGAGTTGAGTTATCCGTGTCCACCTGACAGACCCATGTAAGATTCTATTAATCCCTTCCGTCTTAGAATACAATGCAGTTCCCTTAACTCTCATCTACATCATCGCAATCTTGTGTTTAATCCTAGCCGCTCATTTACCCAATCTGATGAATCATTTCCTCAGTCTCCATTGTCTAAACTATCAACAAACAAGACAGCTATGTATTAGAAACCTACCCCATGACTATGATTTTACTCTATGTACTAATATTTCCGATCAGTATAATGTTAAAAAAAACAACAATTTGATATCGTTTCAAGTACATATAGATACACGTTTCCGTCAGTACAATCTCATTAAAATACATGTCATTAATTATCACTACGTTGGATAAGAGGATCTGGCAACATCCCATTAGGGGCCATGTTCAGGTGACCTTCGAAAAATTGGTTCAAAAATGGAATCAATATATTTAATTTGAAGTACATGTGGTAAAAAGGTCATCCGAACATGACCCCTGATGGAATGTTGTCAGATCCTCTATTGAACGAAGTGGTTATAATGATCTGCATTTTAATCAGATTGCCATCAGTACTATTTTATTCTTGGTTTTTTTTTTTTTTTTTTTAACAATGATAATTATATTTTATTCAATCAAAGAGATGAAATTTACACTCAAAATACATAAAATATGCATGCAAAAAATAATTGGAAATGTATGAAAATATGCTTTCAAATACTAGTTCTCCAGAGGGAGAATATATATAAACATTAAATAGTATAAATATTTTATTTTATTGTTACTGTCAAATTAATCTCTATTTTTACTCTATTGGTCATATAAAATGTACTCAGACCTGTATTTACTTAATTGATTAAACTATGATCCACTTCGTCGTCTCAACAAATCTTTAGTTTTGTATGGTTTGGAAAATAAACACCATTTCCTTCACTCTATCAATGCACCTATTCCTTTTTTTCATAACCCAGCACATTTGTGCACAGATAGCCAATAGAAAGTATAATCAGTGCTGCCCAACTGCTTATTTGTGATACATATGGAGACAGAGTACATTGTCATAAAGTTTGGCCAAAACGTTATCGAGCGCGCATGTACTCATTTCTCGTAAACTAAAATACACGTGCATGTATTTCCCTCCACTCAGCGCAACGATTAATATATAAAAAACTTCAAAGGTTCCATTTTAAATTGTGTATGAATGTTACTTCATTCATTATCTAGGCCTAAAATTAAAACAAATACATTTGAAATCTCCGTTAAAAATCCTTAAATACCTACGTGCTCTCTTATTTTCTATTTTTTCCTTATCTTTACATAAGTTTTAAAGAGAGAAAATAACATTTTAATGGATTATAAACTGTGTGGATTTATTAAAAAAAGAAGATTTCTAAGTAAAGGTGGAATGTAGGATACAGGTTATGTTTCAGTGTTAAAATAATAAGTGGGATTACGTATAAAAATGAAATCGAACATATTGCCAGCTGAATCAATCCACATACAGATGAGAATCATTGGGTAGATTCAGTAAAAGAAAACGACGACGGGCATATTTATTTACAAGATAGTTAAGTAGGTAATGTTAAACAAAAGGGTAATTTGCCAGATTTACTAGAAATGCAAAACATCAGTTAAGATTATTGTTCCAAATATCCCGCAACAAACTAATGGGGTAGATTGTGGGGTGTTCGCTAATGCAAACTTGGTTGAATACTGTTTTGACGGTTATATGTATATTGAATTCCAAGAAGCAAATTATGATGAAAACTCAATGAGACTACATCTAGTTGAATGCATTTCAAAAGGAATTTTCCTTAAAATTTCCTAAGAAACAAATACAATCTAGAAAGAAATAAAAATGAACCAATTCCTCGTCCTTGTGCCTGGAAACATAGGTTACTGTAAATAAGAGTTAGCTCCCTTGGTACGGGTTTGGGGACCTTAAGGTTGCTTGCGATACATGATAAAGGCAAGATTTTGCATAAGTAACTTCCATAACTTGAAATACCTAACTTCCATCAGAATTAATGCATGGTTGATTGTGGTGTACAAGAAACCCGCGATTGAAAAGCGAATATTTACAACTATGAGAAACATAAAAAAAATCTGTTTCTGATATTTGGCTCACTCTACATTTAAATGTGAATTGTTTATATATATGTATATATATATTTATTTTCATCTACTGAAAGTTTTTATTTCGGTTTTATTACTCTATAATTTGCCTTGTAAATTCATATGATTATAAAGTTTATGCATTTTTAAAAACGAGGAGCCTACTAAGGGTACATTGTAAAAACGTAAGAAAACTGATGGACAGGAGACACCCATATCGATTTATGATTTAGTTTTCTATGGTTTCATTTCATTTTTGTATGTTACAGAGTTAGCTCCCTTGCGGGTAAGTATCCGTCGTGACGTCAGAATTTTTGAGCGAAATGCACGTCGTTTTCTCTGAAAAAGCTGTTGGATCATACTATATGTGGAATATGTTTGTCTCTTTAATACGAAGTGTATCATTTGGTAATAAATAATCTATCCTTCCTTGAATGCCAACATTCAATCAACATATTGTCAAGCGCTTGATAATATATGATGGATTATATATATCTCACGTACCATCTTTGCAATCTGTGATAACGCCCCCCCCCCCCCCCCCCCCCAAAAAAAAAAAAAAGAAAAAGTTTTACCTTTTATGATATGATTTATTCCTCTACACCTGAAATCCACGCCATATGTTCGATATATATCATTAAACCCTCAAACAGTTCTTTTGCAAACAACTTTCAAGCATTTAAGATATGGGCTAGCATTATTATTAATAAGTTTTTTGTATATTTTATCGGAAACCACTTTGCAGTTGTTAATATATAAATGAGTGCATTGGTCATACAAACATTGAACAATCCTCTGGAAATTCTAATTCTACTTCCTGCTTCCTAATATAGAATTGGTTCTTAGAAGATTGTTTCATGTTTATAGGTTTGTTACTCGAGTGGCTCATGAATTTTATAGAGGGCATACAATTACTTATGTATACGGTATATTTGTGTTGTGTCTCCTTGTAATAGCGGGAACCTTGTCTGTTTTGTAGTGCTACCAGTTTTACTTTTTTATGGTATGATTTATTACTGTATACATGGAATTCTCGCCCTGCAAATTTCCATTGTACACATGTCAATTTGTGTTTGATATATTTCATTTGACACTTTAATAACAACAAATGTTTGAACAACATTCAAAATATGGGCTTACGTGTTATTAAACACATAGCAAGGTAGCATTTTATGGAGTTTTAAAAGATTAAAAAGTTTTTGATATTTGTCACTTCTTATTCTGTTTAATTTCTGTTTGTTCATATAGCCAGATATTTATCTTGTTTCTGTGATAAGCGTTTATAATGATAAATAATTAAACGAAATGCAAATCAGTAATGTTTCACAGCTTTAATTGTTAACTTAACATTTTTAAAAACGTTTAACACAATTAAAAACACAGGACTTTCCCCCATTAATTTGAGAATGGGGCCTGTGGCTTTGAATTTTGGAAAGTTTGCGACAAAATTAAGATTTGGAGAAAATAATGAAATGTTGATAATGATTAAAATTAATATCTGTAGCTTGCTTCTTTTCTGAAAAAAATATTCTATAAATATTAAATAAGCTTTCAATGACATATCTCGTCAATAATTATTTGGATAATTTTCAAGTTCTTTTAATTTAAATTTAAAGTTTGAATTGGGAAACATATAAGGTTTTGTCATGCGGAATAGGGGCTATATCAGGCTCCAAATTTTGCAAGAAAAATCCCTAAATAGCTGTTTGGATTATTAATTTGTTTTGTGAACAAAATTGCACGTCTGAAATTAAGTTTTAATCTAACACTTCAATAAAAAGCAACAAAAAAAAAATATTAAACTTTGCACCAAGTCATGGACTGCGCTTGGGAATAAGAATGTTTCGTCCTGAAAAAAATCAAGCTATGAGAACTAATTAATATATTTTTATGAAAAAGAAAGCTGCTATTTTTAAGTATCACTTTAGTTCAAAATTGAAGTATCAATAGAAATAATTAAAATATTTAATATCCTCATGAGAGTATAATCGAGTAAATTGTAATATTCGCAAACAATATTGCATTCGACGTTTGAAGATATGATGTATTCAGTTTACCATATGGAGTTTGGTTTATAATTATAATTCAAGGCGCAAGGAATATTTGTATGATGCACATATCCATGCCAATGGATATATGTCAACATGGATAGTTGTCACAGCACATGTAATGGCCAAATAACAGTATATACCTAAAACACAATAGTTATATAGAATCGGAATTGGATATTTACTTTTAAGTGATGTAGGTTTAGCAGTTGTCACATACGTGTATTAATAATGTGTTATAAAAAGAGCCAAAATCACATAGAGTATCACGAAGTATTATTTGGTTTATTCATACAAGTGCGTAATATCTATTTTTTTCTGAATTCGAGATAACTGCAATTTCCATTCATCGCTACCATTGGTTTCATATCATTTATTTTTTTTTTTTTACAAAATAAACGTTAATTCTCCTAAGGTACTCGTAGTTTGCTGTCCATGCTATCAGAAAACAGAAATTTTATAAAATCTGTATTTTGTCATGGGTTTCATCAGTTATGAATTTGGTGTTCAAGGACTATGTATGGTTTGCGATTTTCTTGGCCCACAAATCCAGCATTTTTCTAAAATTCATTAATTAAATTGTTGAAATTCAAATTTTGAGTATTTCATGTATGAATGGATATTGTAAGTCTGTCAGAGGATCAAAGAGAAATATTGATAATTTTTCTAACTCTAAGACTCTTTGCAAGCATTTAAAAGTAATATATGAGTCTCAAGAATGGACAGAATTCAAAACAGAAAATGGAGAAGACATTGAATTAGATCAAACAAATTTAGAGAATAATTCTGCAATTCCAGAAATTGAATTAGATATTGAATCTGAATTATTATCAGATCCTACTGATCATGATGTTTTTGATCAAGCAAGTGGATTGTGGAAATTCCCCTGTAAAAGTACTCATACTGCTCAAATGGAATATTCTGAGGAGCTTTCTTATGCTGTGCAAGCACGTGACATGCTTAATGATAAAAACTCCGACTGTGTTCCACGTATTGATGGATGTCTGAAAGGACCAATACTTGTCCATAAAAGTCCAACTACAACATGTCCATGTGGTGTGGGATGGACAAACAACAATAATCCCCAGGGTGTCACAACGTTTAGTAGAAAACTTATTATTTATACAGAAATTGCCCCTGTTGCATGTCATATCCATACTCGTGTATGTTTAGCATCTTTGTGCAAATTAGAATGGGATGAGGGAAAGGAATTATGTTTACATGTATATAGCTCCGACACTGCAGCTGGGGATGAAATAGGGTGGATGTTTGCATGTGATATTGTAGAAAACTGCATATGAGGACGTATGTATGTGATATTGTATAGAAAACTGCATGTAAGGACGTATGTATTTGATATTGTAGAAAAGTGCATGTGAGGACGTATGTATGTGATATTGTAGAAAACTGCATGTGAGGAAGTATGCATGTGATATTGTAGACAACTGCATGTGAGGTCGTATATATGTTATATTGTAGAAAACTGCATGTGAGGAAGTATGCATGTGATATTGTAGAAAACTGCATGTGAGGACGTATGTATGTGATATTGTAGAAAACTGCATGTGAGGACGTATGTATGTGATATTGTAGAAAACTGCATGTAAGGACGTATGAATGTGATATTGTAGAAAACTGCATGTGAGGGCGTATGAATGTGATATTGTAGAAAACTGCATGTAAGGAAGTATGAATGTGATATTGTAGAAAACTGCATGTGAGGGCGTATGCATGTGATATTGTAGACAACTGCATGTGAGGACGTATGTATGTGATATTGTAGAAAACTGCATGCGAGGACGTATGTATGTGATATTGTAGAAAACTGCATGTGAGGACGTATGTATGTGATATTGTAGAAAACTGCATGTGAGGACGTATGTATGTGATATTGTAGAAAACTGCATGTAAGGACGGATGAATGTGATATTGTAGACAACTGCATGTGAGGACGTATGTGTGTGATATTGTAGAAAACTGCATGCGAGGACGTAAATGTGATATTGTAGAAAACTGCATGTGAGGACGTATGTATGGGATATTGTAGAAAACTGCATGAGACGTATGATATTGTGATAGGACTGTGAATGAGTGCATGTGAATGTGTGATATTGTAGAAAACTGCATGTAAGGACGTATGAATGTGATATTGTAGACAACTGCATGTGAGGACGTATGTATGTGATATAGTAGAAAACTGCATATGAGGACGTATGTATGTGATATTGTAGAAAACTGCATGCGAGGACGTATGTATGTGATATTGTAGAAAACTGCGTGTGAGGACGTATGTATGTGATATTGTAGAAAACTGCATGTAAGGACGTATGTGTGTGTGATATTGTAGAAAACTGCATGTGAGGACGTATGTATGTGATATTGTAGAAAACTGCATGTGAGGAAGTATGCATGTGATATTGTAGAAAACTGCATGTAAGGACGTATGTATGTGATATTGTAGAAAACTGCATACGTAAGGATGTATATATGTTATCATATTGGAAAGTGATCAAGTGCAAACGTTTTTTATCACATAACTGGCCTGTCCAGTCATGTCATTAATATCGTAACATTCACAGGTAATGAAACTATTATGACGTCACATATAGATTTGACGTCATAGTATATATATATGACGTCGCATGATTGTTTCAGTAGACGGCAACGTCACATTCGAGCCGGGTTTCTATTGTTTTATATATAAAACGATGCTCGTTAAATAATTTGATATGCCACTCGCATATTATCGAACGGGTTTTGATAAATTCCATACCACATAGTCACTCCTCTATTTCTATGGAAATGTTAGAAAGTTGGCAAATGAAGACATTTTATGTAAAATTGATGTAAAGTGTACATATGATTACGTTTGTGATGTTGGAAAGTGGCCACGAGCGGACCATCCTCGATATTCCAGGAGTTCCGATCACTTACGATCTCTAATAATCGTAAGTGATCGGAACCCCTGGAGTATCGAGGATGCATGCGGACGAGTGTGAAAATGTTAAAAAGTTGAGGACATGCCATAAAATGTGACCGTGTCGTGCGTGTGGTATTGGTAGACCGAGTCTTGATAGAAGGACATATCGACTATATACCCGGTATATAACAGGAAAATTGCATTATTGGATTTTGCGTTCGTATATGTGTCCGTAGTTACAGGTATATATGTAAAATAACTGCCCAAACAAGGAATTATTTCTTTTTCAATTACTCATCAGTATGTAGTTCGTACCCAAACTTACATACTGGTATATCCGCCAACCAAAGTGAAAATCAGTCATCTGAACAAACTTGACATGCTACAGGAACAAATATAAGTAAAAAAAATCAGGGAGAAAAACTAACGTTTAGACTCAAGTCTGCACTTCGAGAAGTCGGGACCAGACCTCTTAATAATTCATAATATGGTTTTTTTGCCTATTTGACCCCTGTGACCTTGAATGAAGGTCAAGTCATTTATTTGAAGAAAAAAAAAATGTAGTCCTTTATACCAGTATGCCACAGGCCATATATAAGTACATTGGGCATTTTTTTTATTGAAAAGAAGAAGTTTGAATGAAAGGTTAACGCATGGTATACGTGCACCAGGGGGGATGATGCATGATGACAATAGGTCATCCTTACCCTTCGGGTCAGATGACCTAAAAATGAAACCAAAGAGACATTAAATTAGCAACACCTTTTATTGAATATGTGTAGAAATTTATATACACAATTTATCAATAATTTTGTCATTATAATTTTGTCATTATAATATTTCTTTCATAATTATAAGAGGCAATGTAATGATTTTTGTATCTCAATTATGTTGCAAATTATGACAAAACAGTAATATTTACACAATCTGATTAAAACCATCAGTTCATGGCTTCAAAGCAATCTATTTCCATTATCTTGTTTCTAATGGTTCACCAAAGTCGATTTAAACAGTGCTTTTGATTGGCATTGGTTCATTAATGCTTTATTAAATCTGCCATTGTCCATTTGGCATCCAACCCTCATAATTATCTACTGAATGTTCTTGAATGCTTTAAAGTTTCTAGTGACACTAATAATTTATGACATCATAACTAGTGCTAAAAATTGGAAATTACAAAATATTGATTATCAGCTTATAGGTTTTTTTTTGGATTTACACAAATACAGAAATACAAAATATAGATAACTTAATACTACATGTGTAACTTAATAGAATTTCCCCTATTGGGCACAGCCTCTTCTAGTTTATCACTTTATCAATGATATTATTTCTATAAAATCTCATAATTATGAAATGGAAACATCATATCCACAACTATCAACAAAAAATCTAGCAAATATACATTTCAGTTTATACAATCTTGATATACATTCTTGATAGTACATTTTAGTTTATACAATCTTGATAGTACACACTTTAGTTTATACATTCTTGATATACATTCTTGATAGTACATTTTAGTTTATACAATCTTGATATACATTCTTGATAGTACATTTTAGTTTATACATTCTTGATAGTACATTTTAGTTTATACATTCTTGATATACATTCTTGATAGTACATTTTAGTTTATACAATCTTGATATACATTCTTGATAGTACATTTTAGTTTATACATTCTTGATATAATATTCTTGATAGTACATTTTAGTTTATACAATCTTGATATACATTCTTGATAGTACATTTTAGTTTATACATTCTTGATAGTACATTTTAGTTTATACATTCTTGATATACATTCTTGATAGTACATTTTAGTTTATACAATCTTGATATACATTCTTGATAGTACATTTTTAACATTCTTGATAGTACATTTTAGTTTATACATTCTTTATACACTGTATACACTCTTGATAGTATACAATGATGTCGCAACTGATTTCACCTTATTGTTGTAGCTGTAGTAGATTTATTTGTACATAAAATGTGTACATGTCAAAAACGTTCTGTTTGCAAATCTACTGAATCCTTATACTAATTAACATTCCTTTGTTCTGTGATTTATCATTATAGCATTTTAATTAAGCATGTACATTATGTATGTTGTACCCACACAAGAGCCAAAGTCACAAAAGTTAAACAAATGCAATACATAACCACCAAGGAGTTCATGAAATTGGGTTTTTGGACAGGAGCATGCACCTAGAGCGATTTCAGTAGTTCTGGACAAAAGTTGCATTACTATACGAGCAATGGCCAGGGTTCGGCATACAAGACGTTCGTCCACAATGTGTAATGGTGAACAATGAGCGAGTTTAAACACTTCACACACATTTCACCACCATGGACTTTTTTGGGCATATCACAGTAAAACTAACTTATCCAATTTCCATAATAACTGGTTTATTTCAGACATATATAAAATTTCTAATGTTCTCTTAGACTGATTTGTCCCTTTAATACTAAAACGTTGGAACCTTGTACATGAATACAGTATATCATTGTAACAATATTGATACTTTATACTTGTATGCATTATGTATTAATTATAACAATTACTATGCAGTGTTGTTTAGGTGATGATTAAATTATTTTTTTAGTTATAAACATTAATATGAATTTTCTGGAGATGGATTGACTTAATCATCATCTTATTATTGTCCTATATTTTCTAACACTGTAACAGGAGAGGGGAAAATGTAGCGGCCAGACCAGGATTCGAACCCGGGACCCTCCGAACACTAGTCGAGTGCTCTTACCGACTGAGCTACCTGGTCACCGATGATCGACCCAGTCCAATCCCGCTACACTCCTCCCTCCTTTCTCGAAGTCTTCGCCCTTGAAGACACACGAGACCCTTCCAAACACCACCACCGTGGGTTGTTTAGTTGGGCGCCAATTCTGTAACAGGAGAGGAGAAAATGTAGCGGCCAGACCAGGATTTGAACCCGGGACCCTCCGAACACTAGTCGAGTGCTCTTACCAACTGAGCTACCTGGTCACCGATGATCGACCCAGTCCAATCCCCCTACACTACTATAATTATATAACAGTTAAATGTAGCTTAACCTATATGTACTATTAAAAATCTTTCAAAGTGTATTCATAAATACAGCAAAACTGATTTACTCCCCTTAACAATCTTACTTTAAATACAGAATCCAAACCTCATTGGTGATGACCAATGGCTAGGAAGCCGATATGGACATTTTTTGGTCTGTATCCTATGGGTGGAGGGAAACCTTTCATTGAATACTGGATTCAGTACCAATAACCTTTTAAAACCTGGCAATTATCTTCTATATACATACAGTTTTAAGCAATCTACAAACTTCCACATTCAAATCTTGTATCTGATAACTATAATATATTTATACTGTTATATATTGTAAAAAACATTGCGTTTCTTAACTTATATATCTTGCTATGTACTAGTTTTAACTTAGGGAGAGAACTTATATAGACTATGCCTGTTGTTCAATCCCTTTTCAAATAATATTTGAAATAAAATTTGTTGAAATTGAATTGTAACAATATAGATTCATTTGACTGTGTAATTATTAATCACAGAAGGAAGGAATTTTAATTGGTTTCTGGATTCTGTAGATGTACAAATTTTATGTACAAATAACTCTACTACTAATATAACAATAGGATTTTGACACACAATTTTTAGGTACTTATTTTGTTGTCGAAAATGTGCTACAACAAACATAATAACATCATTGTATCAGTCTATTTTCCGCTCTTGTAATTTCCTGCATGGAACAGTCTGGTTATATGCAATAGTGACAGGCAAAAACATCACATGGGTTGGATCACTGGATGTCAGGCCAATAATGCCAGTTTTCAAATGCTTTTTTTTACTGGAGCTTCTACATATGTATATGTTTTCAGTATTTCCTGCAAACTCTTCCATCACACATGGTTCATTTCATTCTTCTGTCACACATGGTTCATTTCATGTCAAAGCATCCTGGAAAATAAATTAATTCATATAATAAGGTACTGATTATAACGAGAACCATTACAGATGCCCCCACCAACCCCCAGAAGGCATGTTGTTAAGCATTCCTTTAAACCCTACGCATCAATTTTCAACATGATCCTATATGGTGGCCGACATCTTCCCATGACTGCCTTACTGTAACTGCATGCGCAGTAATGAAAAGGCCGCCTTCTGAGTGGTCCAAAGGAACATTATTCAATAAATTGGGAATTTATGAATGAAATGGTTCAAGAGGTCACCACTAGATGTTATTGTAGGGAAAGTATACCAGATAGCAATAATACTAATGCTATGTGTTGCATCAAAAATTTGACCAATTGCGTCATTTGTCAATTAATAAAATAGAAATGTACCATCACCATATTTTTGTCAATGAACAGAAAGCTTTTTAAAAACAAACACATTTATGCTAGACGCTGGAATGAATCCCTCATTAAGCCCTTATCAAGGATTGATGGGATACTTTTCATAGCGCATTTTCTTTTAAATAGCATTGTTATTACTGTTTAACAGTAGCTGCTTATTCAAAGTATTAAACAATAAAATATTGGCTCTCTATTTAGGCACTATATTTTATGGCGGAAAGATATTATTATATTGTGGCAAGTTTCCCTGAATGAAGATGAGAAAATGATCACCACAGTATACATATAGAGTTAAAGTTATGGGATAAATAAGTTCCCCATCGCAGGACTGTTGTTTATCATGTTTATCTAAACTCTTGTTAGTTAATTTTCAAAGGACTACCGGTATATATGGTTTGAATTCACCAAGTTTTCAAAACTATTATTTAGTATTTAAATTGTTGGATTTGATATATTTAGTACATCCTGAATTTAGTTGTAATGAGTGTTCTAATTTTGCAGTTTCAGTTGCCATGATAACCACTCAACCTATGCATAAAATATGAAAATGTGGGAATTTTGACCATATTTTGCTTTTCAAATTTTCAAAATTTGTGTTTTTAGCATGGTTACCATGGCAACTGCAGCTGCAAAATAAGAAAACAATCATTATAGTTGAATCAGCAATGTACTAAATATTTTAAATACAACAAATTAATCACTAAATAATAGTTTTGAAAGTTTCATGGATTTGAGGGTCAGAAAGGCCCCAAACCATACATAGTCCTTCGTAAAAGACACTCCCTAAAGCTTGTGTCTTTTCAAAATTTGAAAATTAACTATCCCGAATTTGATAAATATGATAAACAACAGTCATGTGTTGGGGAACCTCTATACTGCAATTTTTTTTATTCTGAAAAGAAATAGAGCTCAAACATTTAAATGATGGTAAAAGTGTAAAGTAAAGAAATTATATACTAATAAATCTGATCCGTTTTTGAGAGATGAAAATTACAATTTGTTGGAGGTAAAGAATCTATGATTCACCTATTGTACATATTAGTATGTTTGTTTGTTATTTTTTGTATCTTTAACAGCTTCCAGGTAGTTAAGGATTATTCTCAGTATCTTTCGGGCTTATAAAGTCATAGACAAACAAGAGGCCCAGAAGGTCTTTATCGTTCACCCGGTTTGTAATGCCAAGTACGGTAATGTTCTGAATACAGGATCATTGTTTCTTTTCTGAAGGAATTCAAAGATTTACCTATAATTTCCCTGCTGGGCCCCACTCTTTCTCTTCGAGAGGGTCAGAGCCAAAATTATATTCTGTTCCTCTTCCTCAGAAGATGTTTCTGGCTAAATTTGGTTATAATCCAATGAATTCATGTTCTATGAAATCCTATACAGTAGCGATTTAAAGGATTTATCTCTATTTCCCCTATTGGGCCTTGCCCTTCCTTCTCCCTAAGGGTCAGATAAAAATTGATGCAAACTCTGTTCCCCTTCCCTAAAGGATATATTTATATTCCAAGCCAAATTTGGTTACATTCCATGCAGAACACTATGACTAGATATAGAGGCGGTTTACTAGTAAAGGATTTACCTCTATTTCCCATATTGGGCCCACCCCTCCTGCCCCGGGAATAGGGGGGTTTGGGTCAGAATCAATGATAAAAAATTTGGTTACAATTAATGAAGAACTTTATCACTAATGGTGATTTAAAAGAAATGTTGACAGACAGACAGCGGACGACTGACTGATGACGCGCCATGACATTAACTCACTGGCCATTGAGCATTCATCATACAGGCGAGGTGTCTATGAAAAAAAAGTCCATTTGATTGTTGTCTATGATTTCATAAACTTCATCTTGAGAATAATCCTTACAATATAAATTGAAAAAAGTAAGTGTACTAACGAGGCATTGATTTACATACTTTTATCTAGTTTTACAATAAAACAAATTGATTTGTAGCATATCTTAGTCAATAGTTTGGTTCGGCCAATGACTGCTGCTTTAAAATTTTCCACGTTCTAATTAATGTATGACGTCATAATACTCAACGTACAATTCTTTTGGTCTAAGGAAAAATAACCTTACACCTCCAATCAATAGAAAGGAGTGTAACATATGAAATTAAATTACTCATAAATACACATGTAATTATATAACCTGTTGGAATTTATGAGGCACCAG
Organism: Argopecten irradians; assembly: GCF_041381155.1. NCBI lineage: Eukaryota > Metazoa > Mollusca > Bivalvia > Pectinida > Pectinidae > Argopecten > Argopecten irradians. The sequence goes on along the minus strand of NC_091137.1, from coordinate 42,298,404 downwards.
AAGAAAATGTATTTGATAATTCGAGCCACTTTCTTTGTGTCAATCCTCCTGTGCATATTGTTGAGTTGTCATTTTAGTGATACCTTTTTGTCATTCATTTGATAAATAATAAGGATTAAATAATAAGGATTGATAAATTTCTATGTTACTAACGTTTTTTCTGTCACTGACAAAACACATAGTTTGGTCAAATTTCTGTTCAAGTAACACCTTTTTGTCAGATGGTTGTCTGCCATCACATAATGGTACCATCTTCTGATTTACATACATGTACAAATTTTCTGGAAGTTGAAAAATCAGATGATTCTGAAATCTATCACCTAAACAGACCATAGTAACCATTGCATTAAGATACAAAACTAATTCCATCATCAGCGGTAACAGACAGTTCCTGTCAGCCATCTTGCTTTAATGTGAAAAATACTTTCCTGAAACAAGAACTAAACCTATATGGTAAAATACTATCCCTATTACCTTATACATTGCAGGCTACACAAACATTACCTTCTCATGATAATTAATCAAAAGTCACAGTTTTTGGCAATCTTGTAGACTGATCAGTCCAAAAACGCAATATGCACAACTAGAGTCATATGGGAACCTACACATGAAATTTAAAACATATCCTTTTCGTACTTTCTGACAAATAGCAGTAACCAACTTCAACTATTAAAATAAAACATCTATTTTCAAACTAAATAGAAAATTTCACACTTCAGTAAAATCCCAGAACCAATACCATTGGCATTGTGTCGGCCGCCATAACACATCAGGCACTTAATACTATAAAAGATATATCAATCATGTTGTTTCCTGATCATTTACATGCAAAAATGCAATACAGGGATTTTGAGATCCCAAAACAACATGGGTAAAGTACAATTTACCTTCGATTAATCCCAACATCTGGTGATTATTACGTCATCATTCGACACGAGTTTCATGATGTCATTATCACCGGAAGGTGGGACTAATCTCTGGTAAATTGTAGTACTTTATCCATCTCATTTTGGAATCTTGAAAACCCTGTATTGGTAGAAATCTAAGGACCGAGAGAATCAATATATAAAATTTCAGAGAAACTTTCAGTAATTTTTCCAGAAATATTAACAACAAACTTCAATTGTCAAAATCCATGATAGCTACTGTTGGACATCTTGTAGCCCAATCAGTCCCAAAACACAATTAATATGCACATCTAGGATCATACACATGAAATTTAAAACTTTAGTACTTTCTGACAAATAGCGGAAACCGACTTAAAATATTTGAATCCAAAATGACTCCTTATCGGCCATCTTGTTGACCTATCGGTGCCAAAATGCAAAAGGAAGCCTATATAGCTACATATTATTTTGAGGCAGATCCTTTCAATACTTTCTGAGAAGTAGCAAATAACAATGTTCACCTATCTAATTCAAGTTGGCTGCCTGTCGGCCCTCTTGTTGACTGACTGGTTCCAAAATGCAATATGCAGTATTAGGGTGATATGGAAAGTTACTTTCATATCCCAAATGTGAGAATAATAATTAAAACACCTTTTTACCTGATCATATAATTTCTTAAAGAGCCATCAAACGTCTGGATTGTCATTTCTTGTGATCCAAGCAAAAAGTTTAGAAATATCAGCAGTGTTGACCTGTGATATTATTTGGATAACTGGGAGACTTTCTCATTGTCTTCAAAGAGGTTGACTGAAAAAACAAGGAAAAATACACATTATGCAATAAGATTTTTGAATATCATTGTCAAACTCAAATTATTCATACACCTTTTCATATTAGTCACAAAACAAAAAGAGAAACCATGGGCCTTAACATACACATGAGTTTTGATACAGAAAGTCACAAAGATATGCTAAGACTATTCGGCTCCATATGCATGCACCGATCAGCCTCATTTGATGTCATTGAGGACTAATGTGAGCACATTTAAGTTTTGTAAAATGATTAAGAGAAAAATAAAAACTTTTATTATCTATAGTACCAGTATAGCTGGTTGCATTGATTTGACTTCTCATGCTATGAAAAGTACTAAATTAATTCCATTACATCTGTGCGTTGACTCAGTTGAGGTGATTCTTGCAATAGAAGTCATTTTGACACTTTTTGGTCGCCCATCAATCCCCTGGGATTATTTTGGTCCAGTTTGACTATATGTTAAAATGCTATTTCATTTTACCAAATTTGACCTATTTCAGATGGAAATTGAACAAATAATGCTTAAAGATATGCTTTCCCTGTACAAATTATAATAAATATTATCTCCTCAGAGAAAAATAAATATGAGAGATTCCAGGACCTAAAAATCCACAATTATTGTAAAGGACCTCATAGACCAATCAATCTTTAACAGCATTGAATTTCATCACATCTGTGAGTAGATAAGAAGAGTTTTGAAAGTTTAGTCAATTTTCCCCTTTTGCCCATCTCACAGCCCCATGGCAGTTGGGTACCATATACTGTTACAGTAATTCAAAATGTTGATTGGCTTTTACTTTATAGACAGTTTTAGTGAATTTGCTTCAGTACTTTTGGAGAAGAAGTCGAAAATGTAAATTGTTTGCAGACACACAACCGACAATAGATGACCACGAATAAAAGTGATTGTCAACCTGAGGCCTGCCAATTGCAAGGGTTCCAATATTTTTGTCCACTTGACAGATCCATATTTGATTCTTTTTCTCCCATACTAAGTAGATAAAATATGAAATTTCCGTGGCTTTCCAGCTTTTTCATCACGCCATTTTAACAGGAACGTTGTTAGGCATCAAATTGATGACATCATTGACAATGCACGCAGCATGTATTGAGGACATCACATAATTGTCTAGTTACATGTATCTTTTCCCTATCAACCATGAGATATCCTTGTGATGTATGCATGGGAGAAATGTTTATTCATTATAGATGCAAAATCTCTTGACATTCATACTCCTATAATAGCCAACTGAATACAGTCCGATGCTTACATTAATTAACTCATTCAATCCTGAAAGTTCATGAACTGTTTCAGATTTTGAATTCAAAGCATTCAAATGTGTCTTCAGTGGCGAATGAGTTAAAAGTCACTTAAGCATTGCACGTCTTTCAGTTGGCATTCATAGCCAATATGAATACAAACTGGCGAGAGGCAAATTCCATGAAGCGCACTATCGCTTCATGTTGAATTTGCCTCTGTCCAGTTGGCATTCATATTATAGCTATGAATGCCAACTGAAAGACGTTCAATGCTTATATTTACATTTGGTTACAATTTTATGATGAAATGCCAAGGAATTCTTTAATGAAATAATCATTGGTTATCATCATGGATGGAACAGCCATTTGAACAACCTTCTTTCGTGATCGCTGGTACGGCAATTATGACGTCACAATGATAATGACGTCATGATAAGCGCTTGAAGTTCATTGTCTATATGACTGCCAACTGCGTTTGGTAAGGTTACATAGTGGGACTGCAGTGAAAATGTAAATATATGGCAATGAACTTCACTTAACTGACTAAACACTGTACTGTATATTTGTAAATGCTGTATGCAGTGATATGGACATATTTTAACTTTAATTTGCATTAAGAAGATCCTCCCCTTAGAGTCAGTAGCTTGACCAGTAACTAGCTTAGGCCTATAGAGCATAGTGTGCCTCAGCAGGAATCAAACCTGTGACCTCCGGCACGCGTACTGGTTGTTTCTCTACTGACTGAGCGAAAGGGAATTTCCTCGTAGTGCAAAGCTAAAAAGCAACTCTAACATGTATCTCTACATGCCTATTTACATTTAAAACGTGTTATACTACTTAACAATTTCCCCTTTGAAATGTGTTCACCCTAAAACACACACCAATCCAGGTTATCTCTTTCTTCTTACATCCAATTTGAGTGTTCTACAGCACCACAATGCCAGTTGGGATCAAACCCTGAGCTTAATGGTGGTCTGCTACACTACTAGAACGAAATAGTACCCGGCCTAATTAATATACCTTTTGGTCAGGTACAAAATGGTGCCTATGTGCCCTAGTGGAGCACTGTCTGACAATCACTTGGGCAATTTTCTATACATTTTGTACAGATTTCCAATTATTTTTTGTGTATATATATATATATATATATATATATGCACATGTATTAGTTATGTACAAAACAAGCATATTGATCATGATTTAATGATATCTACATAACTGATTACAAGATGTCATGTTCACAATTTGTAGACTTGCTGTATGATTTTCCTTTATAACATGTGAACCAAATGATGTCTGGCTGTGAACTTGATATATGTACACTATAACTAAATCTACTACTAGCCTTGGGTACTTAAGAAAGAACCTGTATTGGTATGTGTACAGAGATGAACAATTAAATAACATGTGCGCATCAGTCATGTTTAATAAATTAATATAATAAATTAACATACCCTGCCTTCACTTTAATTTGTTCATGTGAAGACGATCGGCCAGAAACTATATATCCATCCATCGTCCAGAACTTCATGTGTATACATTGTTGTCTAAAAATATATTATTGCAGACAGTGGGTAAGTCCTGTAAGTAAAGAATTAAAAACAAGTGTTCATGTTCAATCCATACATAAAGGAGAATTCGAAGAAATAGAACTGCTTCCAACACATAGATTTTAAGTTTGATTAAATAAAAAAAATGAACAATTTAGTAAGGCTAATTCTGTTATAATAATTACAAGGTTCTACAAAGCAAAATTCAGTAAATCACGGATATAAGGAACTTCTAAGGACCAATTATAAATATTTTTGTTGTAATTATGCATAGTTCGTTATTCTATTACAGGTAACAATGAATTTGCTATTTTATGAGTGTGTTCATTACATGTCTTACTGTGTGACTAAACCACATGTTGTACATTTTTTTTTTATTAACCTTATTCTAATTAATACTGTGGATATTCCGAATTGTATATCTATAGGTTTATTAATTAACTACTTTCATATTGGCAACAATACAAATATGCACAACTAGGCCCTAGGGGAACCTGCATGTGAAATTTGAGACAGATCCCTTCAGTACTTTCTAAGTAATAGCGGTAACAAACTTCAATTATCAAAATTCAAGATGACGGCCTATCAGCCATCTTGTTCATCGATCAGTCCCAAAATGCAATATGCACAACTAGGGCCGTAGGGAAACCTGCACATGAAATTTTAGACAGATCCCTTCCGTGCTTTCTGAGAAATAGTGGTAACAAACTTCAACTACCGAAATTCAAGATGGCGGTCTGTCGGACATCTTGTTCACATATCGGTCCCAAAAATGCAATATTCACAACTAGGGCCCTTGGAGAACCAACATATGAAGTTTGAGAAAGATTCCTTAAGTACTTCCGGAGAAATAGCTGTAACAAACTTTAACTACTAAAATCCAAGATGGAAGCTGGTCGGCCATCCTGTTAACCAATTGGTCCCAAAATGCAAAATGCACAACTAGGGCCCTAGGGGAACCTACATAGTAAATTTGAGATAGATCCCTTCAGGATTTTCTGAGAAATAGCAGTAACAAACTTTCACAATCAAAATCCAAGATGGCTGCCTGGCAGCCATTTTGTTGACCAATCAGTCCCCAAAAATACAATATGCACAACGAGGGCCCTAAGAGAACATATATATGAAATTTGAGACAGATCCCTTCAGTATTTTATGAGAAATAGCAGTAACAAGAATTGTTAACGGACGGACTGACCACGGACGAAAGGCAATTTGAATAGCCCACCATCTGATGATGGTGGGCTAAAAATGTAACAAAGGGGACACTAGGTTTATAAGAAAACCAAAATTTAAGTTGTGGACGAAATAAATCTCACAAAAAGTCATCCATAAATTTATTCTTTCTGTACTCATGGCACATGAATCTGTCACTGTAAACTTGCAAATGCTTTTCATTCTTTGAGATGCATTGGTGAATATGACAAATATCCTGATACAGATGCAGTGATCTTTTAGCATTTATTCTTTCAGCATGTGTTTATTTATATACTGTATGTGTTTACATGTATATATCCAGAGGCTTACACAATTAATAGTTGGGTGGCCACCGCTCTACTTGGCGCAGCGGAATTGCCGGAAAAAGTACTGAGCATCCTGTGCCAGCGTTACTTTGTCGGTACACTGTAATAATGCTCCAGCGTACTCCACACTGTGCCAGCTTCTTCCTCGCTCCTTCACGCTTAGTTTCCCTGACAGCGGCAATTCCGTCACCACAAGTGAAATGTGGACCTTTGACACTGAAAATATAAATATGAGACAGTTACCTTTCTAATATAAGCTTTCGCTCTTGCTCTTTGATCAATTCCCTTGGCTTTAACTGGAAATAAGAGAAAACTGGCAACTACAGGCCTAAGCCTTTATGTAATAAACATTACCCTAAATAATCCAGTCTTATGGATGATACAGACTTAATGTGAAATGTATAAGATACGGTAACATGATTTGATACGCATGATTACATGATAAGAATTATAGGTGTAATCTAATCGATCATATTAAAGCCTTGAAATGACTGAGATATATGCACATGTAAACTATGCACACATAATATATGTTACAATATGATATATATCATTGCTAAATATAGATAATATATGTTTCAATTGTTTGTTTGTTTGTTTGAGTTTAACGGCCCATGGGATCGACAACTAAGGTCATTTAGGGCCAAACTACAAGTCATGCATTAGTATCAAAGATCCAGACTGAATATCAACAATGATTAGGTACGCTACAGGCCTTTACTGGTCAGCGACCATTTCTCGACATGTACCAATTCTCTCCATCGCATCTGTATCCGTACGATTAGCCTGTCATGCAAATTCACTTTGATAAATTAATACGAGTGTAACAAAATATTGGACTATATCGATATATTGCGATTGTCTATTTGATCAATCGATGGAAAATTCAACAAGTCGATAACAAAAGCTGACAGTGTGCTAATAAGCTATCGATAGTTTTAATAGTCAGATATTATTCTGTAGCTAAATAAACTCAAAGGTTTGGTAGTCTTACAGTAACAGACTACAGTGTAACAGTCACGATAAAATGCATACAATCAAACAGCAAACATGGTTACGGATACTGCTCTCAATCATGATCTATCGCAATAGTGCTTTCCCCGATAGCAATAGCATTATATTGCAATGGTTAAAATTGTAGACGATAGTAGTCACTCCTATAAATTAACAGGTTCCATCTGGGTAGCAGTTTTGCATTTGAGTAACATGCTGATGTAACCCTGTGAATATATTGATCCGTTGAGCGTCAGACTAGTAACCCTGAGGTCCCGAGTTCAAATCCTGGCAGAGGCAGTGATTAAATTTATTGTATAATCATTTGCTAGATGTTACACTGATGCAGTTACCCATTTGACTAATCAAGAAGTTAACCAAATACAGGATTCTGAGAAAGAAAAATGCATGAATTTGTTTAAAATTTATTAGTGCATGTAAGTGTAACAGGAGGGGAAAAAAATGTAGCAGCCACACCGGGATTCGAACCCGGGACCCTTCAAACACTAGCTGAGTGCTAACTGGTCACCGATGATTGATCCATGCAGTCCAATCCTACTACACTCCTCCCTCCTTTTTCGAATACGAGACCCTCCAAACACCACCACATGGGTTATTTAGTTGGGTGCCAATTCTGTAACAGCAGAGGAGAAATGTAGCAGGCAGACCGGGATTCGAACCCGGGACCCTCCAATAACCATCACGCGGGTTATTTAGTTGGGTGCCAATTCTTTAACAGCAGAGGAGAAAATGTAGCGGGCAGACTGGGATTCAAACCCAGTACCCTCCAAACACTAGTGGTTACTCTACCGACTGAGCTACCTGGTCACTGATGACCAACCAGGTCAAATCCCGCTACTTAAGCGCACAAACATAGTCTTAAATCAGTCGTAAGGCATTCTAAAATTATGACACCATTAAAATTTATGAAAATATTTTTTTTAAAACAACATTATAGCATTCTTCACAGCAAAAATCATTTTCAGTTATGCATAGCCAACCGCCATATTGGCCGTTAGCTGGCCGTGGCCTATGGTTACATACAGAGATGGGGAAAGAGTGTATTGTAACGGGTTGTACTAATGTGTTTTCATTTCTGGGTAACTGTTTCTAAAATGCAGGATATTCCATATGCATATGCAGGGTTGTGCCCAACCTGAGAAAAGTAATATCTTCTAATAGAAGACACTCTTCTTTGGTTTTCACGACGCCGTCAACATGATAATGACGATTAAGTCGAGGTTGATCTTAAGGGGTGCAAGAGTGTGAATGAAATTAATTATTAATAAAAAGATCTGTGCAAAACAAAACCAAGGATTTATACGTCCTTGGCAAAACGAATGCATGAGAACTTCAAGGGTTACTTGAGGAATGACGTGCCTTGAAGTCCTCGAGTGTGTGCAGTGTACCATGCTATTTCCATAAAAATATCTGAAAATTCGTGTGCACGTATTGACAAGAAGGCCTACACATGCGATGACGAGAATGGAAATACCTAGCGAGAACTGGGGAGCCAGGCACCTTTGACTGTGTGTTTGCCGGATGCTCTTTACATTATCCGGATCGATCCGTCGTCCTTATTTCAGTCGCTATTTATAATTTTAGCAAATATTACAGATAAAATACGTTTAATTCTCTGTTAAAGCTTACCTTCCACAATCCATTTGTTTTGTTTTCAGCATGCCGCCTCATCCGTCAGCATCACGCGCATGTTTGTATGTTACGGGATCGCGGGAAATCTACCTTCACCAAGCTATAAATATAAAGCCTCGCCTGATTGGCTAAACGGACTATTACGTTATTTATCCATATGCGGAGCTTGCACCAGAATTCCAACCCGTCTACTGCGGTTGTGTAGCATTGCGGCTATGCGGTTATGGTAACCATCTTAAACATACACTTGTTCAAAAAATAAACACAACAAAAAACTGGAAACAAACCTACAATTTCTCTAAGGATCATATGTGTGACCATAAATTTACTGTGGTTCTAGATGATAACAGGCTTAGTAAAATAACAGCCAAAACCTGCTCTTCGATTTTGAAAAAAAAACCCGTCGTGAATGTATATGTATTAGTAGTGATGTCTACCTCGTCTGCTACATTATTCTATTTGATACCTGTAAAGTGAAACTTACATGTACATACCGTGCCTGTTCTACTTTATGGCTCTGAACTTAAAAAAATAACATTATTTTTAAATGTGTATCTATTACAGGGCCAATTCAGTGAGGCTAATTCTGTTACATAACCACGCAGCAATATATGATATAAATGTATTGTTCTACATTCCTTATAAAACAAGAAATATTGACAAATTTCACGACATTGTTAAGTATTTTATATAACATTTTGTGACCCTTGGGTAAATAAGAACGAAACGTGCCTTACCACTACACCATACGAATACCCAGGTAATACGTCTAGTATAAAATACGAAATCTGTCTAAAATTTAACTAGAATCACTAGTAAATGGAAGATTCCCCCATTATAATCATGACACTAATACACTCTTATCAATAGACGCCCGTCTCTATTTCGTAATTGCTTCGATGACTATCCCTCTCTTATTCTTTTCATTTACATCAAATTCTTCATCATTTTCACCTTTTTTTTACATTTGTAAAACCTTTGTGAGGTAATATACGTCGACCTTATTGTACAGAAAAAAATCAACCACCGTCTTGTTAAATTGATTCCTATTTGTGAGTCATATATGGTTAAATATATTAGCTGATCTGTAAGTCAAATATTGTTTTCTTTTGTCTGACACTTTTATATTGAGAACAATGGTAACAAGTTTACGTACTTTAACACACAAAACAACAATAATAGATGGAGGACAATGGAAAAAAGTACTTTAACACATTACGTAAGCATTACTGGAGTTACACATGTCCAAATAGTCGTTAAACACTTCACTGAAGGCCGATGTTCTGATGTTTGAGATTAGTTCACCAACATGTTTTGTAAAAGAAAGTGAACCTTCACCTTAGATGTTGTTTTAACAAACAAACCCACATTATGTCTTAAGGCGATAAATTTTGGCTGTGGGTCAAGCGATTGGCTCAATCTGTGCCATTTTATATAGCATATGTATTTGATGAAACAGATGGACACATGAACATATGCTTAAAGATGTTATTGCCGAAAACCTTCCTATAAAGGAAAAGGTACCTACAATTAACAAGCCCCCCCCTTTTTTAACAGTAAGTTACACAAGGCATTGTATATAAAAACGCAATAACAATAATATTTAACAATAATCACAAATATAGCACTCCTGCAAACTGGCAAAAGTGTCGTCAATAAAGAAAACTTGTTGTCAAAATAAAACGTCTGTCTATGCGTTTTTACCTCTTCGAACGCTGAAGTGGTGGGTCAAAGTCCAAGGACTTCAGGCCCACAGTCTAGCCTTTTCTGTCCAACAAAGGGTGTACAGAAGACACCACAGTCTTTGGTTTCACCCCTATAGAGCCAGCAGGGCTCGACAAAGTCATTAAACAACTAAATATAAAAACAATCAACTGGCGTAGATGGTATGCCTGCCAAAAGTTTACAACTTGGCTCTGACTCTCTATTATTGCCCCTTGCAAATTTGGCTAATTTCTGCGAAAAAAAAATATATTAGATAGACTAAAGCAGGCTCAAGTTACATCTATTTTAAAGAAAAAAAATCCAATGAATAAGGAAAATTATAGACCAGTGAATGTTTTACCTGCTCTATCTGAAATTTGCTCATATTTCGATTAAGTTTTTTACCCTTCCCTCGCTGCTTTAGGAAGGGCTTTGGGTTCCATACTACTCTGTTACGACTCCTGAAGGATTGGCGTCAGGCCTTAGATGACAACAAATATGTTGGTGCCATCTTGATGGATCTATCTAAGGCCTTTGATTGCCTCCCCCATGGACTGTTGGTGGAAAAGCTGCGGGCATAAGGACTTAATAATTCATCGTTAGACCTTGTCCGCAGTTACTTCAGAAACAGGCGACAGTGGGCTAGTCTTGGGCCCAATACCAGTGATGCGGAGCAGCTGTCTAAGGGAGTACCACAAGGGTCGATTATTGACCCACTATTGTTTAACATTTCCATGAATGATATGTTTTACCATATAGAAGATGACAACATTCTTTCTTTTACCAGTAATAACAATATCGCTCTTTCAAATACACTGGGAAATGAGAGCCAGAATCTGATCAATTAGTTTGGTAAAAAATGGGATGCAGGCAAACCCGGAAAAGAAAAAAAAATAAAAAAATAAAAACCTCATCCCTTCTTTTAACATTGGCAACCACGAAAGTGAATGTGAAAATTTTGTCAAATTATTAGGTGTTGTCACACAACTCTGACTTAAATTTCGATCAAGGACCACAAGGTATGGCAAGAAATCGTTCCGTTTTGAGGCAGTCCAGGTGTGGACTCCCGAAAGATGTCTTCAGGAGACTGTTGAAGGCCTGGAAAGGCTGAATATGCAGCTGCAACATTTGTACCAACTAAGATCATTGGACTTACTTGTTGCTTTCTGTGTTTTTTTCCTGCTGCTTTTAATGCCAGTCTTATTTAGGTTTTGTTTAATTTTTAGATGCTTATATTTATTGCTTGTGTCACAAATGTCAGTCTTATTAGGTAGAGTTAAAACCAACCGACCAATGAGATTAGGCTTTACCTTACTTTAAAGATAGTGGCAAAATGGCCGTCAACCTGCCCCGGATAACTATTAGCACTGAAATACGACATAAGGGGATGAGAACGAAGCGTCAAACAAGTAAATACGATTGTTTTCACCTGATGCTTGTTTATGTCAAAGCCTGTTATTGTAGGCTGCCGTGTTTTCGCCGTGGCTAATATACATTTTGGTTTGCAAAAATGTTCTTGATCGTGTCCGACTAAGGGAATTTCTTCAATTTTTCAAGTTTCGAGTCTGTTTGTGAAAAAAGTACACTAGTTCAGTATGACTTCTTATTATCATATTGAAGTTTAACATCTTAACTTTTAATTTAGACCGAAGCTGTTGAGATATCTGGTTTGGATATTTTTACAGCACTTTGAACTAAATTACCCAATTTTGCATCACGGAGGAGTTCCTTATCTTTCTCTATATATTAGTCTATAGTGGGTTTTTGACTTAACAGCGTGCGAAACACCTATGGTTGAACCATACGAGACAGCTTTGGCGTTCCATAGTAATACTTATACAAAGTATACATATGGTAAAACTTACATTCATAACGGAAAGAAACAAAACGAATATTTTATATCATATGTGATAAATTGTTATTGATATAAATACGTATTAAAGAATTTGTCAATTAGAATTCAATGTTACAGTATTTTAAAAACTCTTGTTTAGCTCTTTCATAGCTAAACCTCTCTCCTTTGTATGGATTTTACTTCCGGCTTCATTTAATATATGGAAAGGCGACCTGAACTATTTCAAATCATCTATAAATAACTTCACATACAGTCAATAGTGGTGTTGTCAGGTATTATTACCTGTGTTATCCAATGAAATATTTCAATCTAGAGTTCAGTAAATAATGTAGCCACCAACTGCAATATGATATGACTGCAGGAGTAATGACATTATAACACTGTCGAACCAACTTCCATTTTGTGTCGGTTTACTTTGATCGAAACATGTGCAATATTTGAAAAAAAAACGTTAAATTTTCATCTATTTTATTTTCATCTCAAAAAACATTCGGAATGCGTAGTTACGGTCCCGCTGAATGCTTGGTGATAGTTGTAATGCTATCGGGAGTGTATGCGGCCTTTTCTGACATCAAGCGTAGGGGAAATGTAAGTGCTTTCGTTCCTCTTTTCATTTACTATTTTTTGTTAATTTTCGGCATGTACGTGTAAGAAAAGTTGATTCACTTCTAAATAATATGCAATTTATATTCATATTTTAATGCTGAAAGATAGTAGGCTTGTGTGAATGTCTCTTTAAGAGAATGACGACCAGCCAATCACAAATATTTGTCAAAACCTATCGAAAGAAGCATACGGATTTTCGCCATGTGTAGAAATAAAAAAAAAATATGACCTTTGGGAAACGCTGCATTAAAATATTTTTGGAGATCCGGATATGTACCGTATGAAACAATTTGATTATTGTCAAGCTCTGCTCAATGATTCGAAGATAAATAAGATAATGGAAAAAATGTCGGAAACTTTGAATGCAAGTAAATTGAATTTAAAAGTGTCATTTGCATTTGTTGTTATAAAGGTTCCTGAAGAAACTTTTCTTTACAATACTTATTAAAATTGCTTTCCAGCTGTCATAAAATAATTAAATGAAACATGAGATAATTAAACCCTTTGATGTTCATTTGAGATAATTAAACCCTTTGATGTTCATTTGAGATAATTAAACCCTTTGATGTTCATTTGAGATAATTAAACCCTTTGATGTTCATTTGAGATAATTAAACCCTTTGATGTTCGTTTGAGATAATTAAACCCTTTGATGTTCATTTGAGATAATTAAACCCTTTGATGTTCATTTGAGATAATTAAACCCTTTGATGTTCGTTTGAGATAATTAAACCCTTTGATGTTCATTTGAGATAATTAAACCCTTTGATGTTCATTTGAGATAATTAAACCCTTTGATGTTCATTTGAGATAATTAAACCCTTTGATGTTCATTTGAGATAATTAAACCCTTTGATGTTCATTTAAATTACTGGGATTTTCTTTTTGCTTTGTCTTTTTAAAAGTCTTGTCGGTATTTATTAGTTGGTCTATTGATTGATTGAATGAACAGGGTGAATAATTATTATCTCCCCTCTCTTACAGCATTTGTTACCATCGTCGACTGCACACATGTCCAGCCCCTTTCATGGTTATGTAATCCTGATTGGCCATGAAAGAGTGTATGCAGCCCCTTTCATGACCTTGTAATTCTGATTGCCCATGGAAGGGGATTATGTGTGGACTCAACTGTGGTAGCAAGATATTTATTGGCCACATTTTTCCTTTGTGACAGGTTGGAAGTATGCAGTAATATTATTTATGTATCGTCAAAGTGAATTAAGTTTTAAAATGCCATAGCTTTTGTTGGCAAAAGATTTTCCAAGTGTGGGACTTGCGAAGTAGATGAGAACAATTACCGACACACGACTAGAACCTTGTAAATGCCTTTAATCGGACTCAAATCTATAGCTTGGCTAAAGGAATTTTTGAGGATAAGATAACGCATTTTACCATTGAGCTGACTCCGCTCATCCTGTTTGGAACATTACCAATAATTATTTGCCTTGATGATGTTTACGTAATTTCTCATACAAAACACTTCTTCATTTGTTCTCAGTTACGCCATCATTTGTTTCAGAGCTTTTGCTCCTTAACAACTTTCAGCAATGTTGAAAAGATTATCTGTGAACTAGATGGGGAAAACAAAGAAGTCAGTGTGACCAATTCAGTCCCGTCTGGTACAACATGTGTTGTTATTCAGGAGGGCCGTGATCGGAACATAAAATGCAAAATAGGAATCTGGTATGACTTAAAAGAAGGTAAGTCTGTGATAGCATCGACTTTAGTCGCATATTCAACGTACGAGATATAAGCACACGGTTTGAGCAGTTGTCTATTCTGTCCTGCTATATCGTGGTGTTAATTGATTCACGTCTTTGAATAAGAGATTTTTATTTAATCGAGTTAAGACATATAACAAACAAGTCTGTATAATAAGTAAAGAGTATTGCTTGTATTTCCATCATTTATTATTATAATGAATTACATCATTCACTTCAAGAATATGGAGTTTTTGTTGTGTTTTTCCATTATACAAACAGAACACATCCATTACAGCTCTACTATGTACACTGACCTTACTTAACGCAGTTTGCATTCATCAGTCCATGAACTGTCACTCATTTATTTTGATGTCATAGTCATTGTGACGTCACAATTGTCGTGCGAGTGATAACGGAAGCTGGCTGTTCAAATAACTGTCCCGTCTTCAACGATAATGAAGTTTTTACTCAACATAGACGCAAAATCACTTGAGATATTACCACAACAAAATGCTATAAAATGTAAATATAAGCATTGATCTGCATTCAGTTGGCAATTATTGCAGTATGAACGCCAACTGGACAGCAACAAAGTTGACAGGATAATTTGACGACCGTGTCTTTCAGGTGAAGAAAAGATAAGAGTGAAAAGGTGGGGTCGAATTCGAATTCGTAAGTATAAACATCACTCAGTTGAGTTCTTCAGAATCTTTATACAACATCGCCGCTTGATGTATCAAATCTCTGTCTATTTTATATTACTGAACTGATAAGTTTTACCTTCTACATGTACTACAAAAACATATTTGTCTGTATATATATAAAAATTTATTTAAAAATGTTTGATGAAAAGTGAATATTTCAGTGTAAAAGTGATATAAAATGAGAAAGTGTATACTAAAAGGCTATATTAAAATTTGTGTTAAACGCTACCAACTAATATTCATAATTTATCGTATGTTTCCTTTTGGCTTTTAAACATGCCATTATTTACACTTTTAACATTTTTTAACAGGCATACGTGTACGTGTAGGGCGAAGCCAACGATACTCTCCTCCACCTCCACCTCCCCCTCCACCCAACAAAGCCCCTGTCATCACCTGTCCTGCCATCAATAATGAATATATCACAGACCCTAGAATGAAATCTACAGTCGTCACCTGGAACAGCGCTACAGCCACTGATCCTGAAAACAATCCAATAACGTAGGCCTTTTATCTTCTTATCTTCAGTGTACAGAAATGTATCAGTTTTATTCCAGATTTATTTTCATTCATTACGTTCTACTTATGACAAAAAAATCTGTTTAGGGTTACCCGACTGACCCTAATTTTTCACCCCCGAACCTAATTTTTTTCTCCACTTTTCACGAAAAAAATAATAGTCGAGATTTCGATCTAAGACTTCAGTTCCCGCCATCATTTTAGAATGAAGGACACTTAAAAAAAAAGGAAAAAAAAATCCTCCTGACCGACCGAACCTATTTTGTGGCCAATGTAATGTCTTATGTCTCATGTTTTCCGCTGTCGTCCTATATACCGCGCGTTAGTCGAATATATTACTGCGCCAGACCGCAAAACAGCGAAAGACTCTTCACTGGTATCATACATTATGCTTTGAATCTTGCATTATGTTAGATGTTGTAACCTCATCTTAGGCTATCGGTGTATATTTTCTGATGTTATTAATGTTTTTAAGAAACATTTTTGTTTTGCTCCGGAAAGGTAATGGTCCTTTTTCTGGGAGTTTTTGTATTTATAGATAATCGTAATATAATTTTATGATATTGAAATATCATTCAAAATCATAGTGTACTCTTAATAAAATAATGACGTGATTGACCTCGTACATCTCGTAAATAAACCTTATTATTAAGCCGCATTCATTGAAATTGCAATTTTTGTGGAACTCTTGCCTATATCGTTGCACCGTTGCATCAACCAATCAGATGTGACGTTACAAATGGATTATCATTTAATTTATGAAAGGGTTACAATATTTTTTAAGATTCCTGAGATTTATTTATGAATTGATTTCTATTGACAGTATCACCCAAACCCATGGTTTACGAAGTGGGTCTACGTTTACTGAAGGTACTCATTACTTTAGCTACACGGCCAGGGATAGTTATGGCAACGCGGATTCATGTACAAAGCAATTCACAGTGACAGGTATGTAAGCATTAAACATTTACTTATTGACCTTATTATACTTAATTGTAATTAAAAACAAAATTCATCCATTCGTATTATTTCATGATTTTTTTTTATATTACCAAGTCTTTTTCTTCACAATTACTTCAAATTCAAAACATTTCAAAGTGAGGTAAAACGGCTGGCCAGATTTTTTTCAGACTGCTTGATTCTCGAAAAAGTAGAATTTTCCTTGCAATTGTACGAGAGAGCTCGAACGGAAATTCAAATATTTGGTGAATCATTGTATATGAATGCTCTAACACGCAATAAAAGTCATTGGTCGCGATTTATAAATAAAAAGTTAAATCTGGTGTCATTTGTAACTTTTAAAAGAATAACTCAATCGTGTGGAATATATTACATATTTAACAACCTTTTGTTGTTTTTTCATACATAAATAAGATTGGATATTATTAAAATAATTATACCTGTATATAAATTGATGGTATGTTGCATACTTAATAAAGGAGGACGATTCTAGCAACATTTTAGAGAGAACATAGTTAGTGTGTATTAAGTGTTAAAGCCACACTATACGTAACTATCAACAAAAATTCAAGATAAATTCGACTCCGAGATTTTTAGTATTTGTAGATGTAGTTGAAATTAAGATATTAAAGAATATTTATAAGGATTTCTTAATAGCTTTGGTCCAGCACTTGTTGAAAGTCGATACATGTAAGCATGCCTTCATTTTAAACTGGTCGCCATAGAAGTTACGATTATTGCCGAACGGAAGTCGGAAAGTTCATGACCCGTTTTCGGAAGAATTCGGACAGACGTTACGTAGTTACGGTAGTCACATGACGTTCTCGGCAACGACGTTACAATGTCGGTTAACTTCGGCTTGTTTGACTAAGTGGGACCCACCTAGTGATGTTTGATATTTTTTTGATTTTTTATCAAAATGTTCCGAATCATAATCGCTCATCTTGACTTCGATTTAGTCCTGTCTCTGCATAATATACAACAGGATTTTTTTTTCAACATTCTTCTAAATCATGAAAAAAAAAATAAAAAAAAAGATACGGATATTGGGCCTTTAAATACAGTAGTCATTAGAAAAAGTTCACTATTCAATAAGATGTCGATGCCGAGAGCACTTATTAGTCCACTGCCGGCGAAAAATAAGATATCTTGGGAAAACATCAACAGATTTTAGAATATGACAAAAAACAGCTTGGATCTGAAGTTGGGGCCAAAAGGTCAACTACAAAGGTAACTGTTACAAAAAATAGAATTTTTTCATAAATTTTAGTTACCGGACGATAAGTTGAGAACACATCAATGAAAATTGTTCGAACTTCATGCCATGGAATCATAGGGGATAACATAGCTTGGGATTGAACATGGGGTCAAAAGGTCAACTACAAAGGTCATTGTTACTAAAATAGATTGCTTCACAAAACATTAGTTTCCAGAAGATAACTTGAAAAACCATCAACAGATTTTGATCAAACTTCACACAGTTAGCATATGAGAAAATACAGCTTGTGATTGGATTCGGGGTCAAAAGTTCAACTACAAAGGTCGCTGTTCCTAAAAATAGATAGTTTCTGGATGATAAGTCGAGAACACATCAACGAAATTTGTTCAAACTTCATACAATGGAATCATAAGGGATAAAATAGATTGGGATTGGATTTGGGATCAAAGGTCACTGTTACTAAAAATAGTTTGTTTCACAATTATTTGTTTCCGGAGGATAACTTGAGACCAAATTTGTTCAAACTTCATACAATGATAGCATAACTAAGCAATATAACTTAGAAAAATTAGAAATAAAATAGAAAAATGTAATTGACGGCTGGGGACATGTGTTGCTTGCAATGCTTACTGTAAGCTTGGTTATTATTGTTGTGGCCGGGGTACATACAATTCTGTAGTATCCTGAAACATACTATATATTTTTTTTTTTGGTTTTTTTTTTATTTATTTCGATTCCGTTGTAAAGGTTGTAGACATTGATGAAATGAAGCTAATTAGTTTATTACAATATTTTGTCACTACATGCATTATGATGTCTTTAACGTTTCGTTTCTTTTGATTTGCTATACATATTTTTTAGAAAAGCATATTGCGGAACACAACTTAAGAGAATATTAACCGCAACAACTTATTACATATATTTGTTAATGACGTCTTTATTAAAAATGAACGTCATTTTAACGACTACAATTCGTGTAGCACATTATATTACACAGTACAATCACATATGTGTTAAGACTTTCTGCATGAGACCACATTCTGGTGATATCAAAAGGCCAATTTTTTCACATTCACAACTGGACTTGTGTGTAAAGATTACTTGCCTAAGACACCATTTCCTTTTTTTATATATTTTTGACATGTTTGACAATACATGTTTTATTACAGTTCAGCGTTGCACCTACAAGCCAACGAGACCAACTAACGGTGGCGTGTCATGTGAGCCGTACTGGGACGACCTTGTCCTCGGCAGTACATGTACATTTACCTGTGACCAAGGGTACACGTTATCAGGAAGTGCAGTGAGAACCTGTCAAAGTGGCAATACATTCGATGGAAGTCCAACAGTTTGTTCTAGTACGTTGTATTATAAAGGAGTCATATGTTTAAATCGTGATTACCTGTATATTCCTTTATAAATATTGACTTGTCTTAATATGGTATTATATTAACCTGGCAATTGTTTCTATTACGTGAACGGATTTCATTTTCATTTAACAAACCAAAATTATGTTCAATCTGAAGAAAAGAAAGAAATGTAATTTACGATAATTACTTTATTCTCAAGTAAGAAAGGACTATTATACCTACACGAAGTACATAAATATGATTTTTTCGCCTTGCTGCCAACGTTTGTCTCAGTACTCATGTCAATTATCTCATAATATTGCAATTCCGATTGGTTATAAAATCGCATTAGGTTTGCAGTGGAGTGTACAGCAATACATTTGATTTCTCTTAAACATCACATGGTTATCACGTGGTTTCTAGGGACAGAAAGCTCTTTTAATCTTGGTTCCGAGACAGTCCTCCCGAGCTAATAAATCCATATATGTGATCATGTACATAGTTCATATCATAAAACATGAATTAATACCATGAAGCACATTGTTTATAACATTCTGTTAATAACATTTAAAATTCTTTATTTATTTTAATTCCAGAAATCACATGCCCGACTCTCCCTGTACCCGAGAACGGACAGGCCATTTGTACTGACGGTAACTCCTACCGAAGCACGTGCATGACGTCATGTCCTACGCATCAGGGATATGGTACGGTGGCAGTTTTGATACAGTGTCGTCAAGATGGGACATGGTCAGGCACGCTACAGCCATGCTATGGTATGGAAAATCAACAGGTTATTCTATTGTTTGATCTTTATATGTCTTAGGTATTGTTATGTTTCGTAAGTACCACACGTAGTATAATGTAATATAATTAATACAATACAAGCTAAACCCTACTGCAAAATTATCCAAATGAGTTTTTAAAACTATGGATCATATAGGCGTTACATTTTGATAATATATATCCGTGGATTAGTAATATGTGACCTTTTGTTACTTTATAGCAATCATAGCTGTTACATAAATTGGAAAATTTGTTTAATCGTTTTCTGGAAGAATCAATTTTAATGATTAAGGTACATTAAGGTGCTTAAATTTATTATTACAATGCAATAAAACGGAGATATTGTGTTTTTATACTTTTACCAGATTTCCAAGCACCGTATTTCACCGAATGTCCATCAAGTCCAGTGCACGTGCACGCAGAAAGAGGTCAGACTTCAGCTGTGGTCACGTGGTCGCCTTTGAAAGCTACCGATAATTCTGGCAATGTGACCATTGTGAGAACCATGGGTGCCGAGTCAGGAAGCGTCTTTACCGTGGGATCTCATCCCGTAAACTATGTAGCGCGTGATTATTCAGGCAACCAGTCTCCAGTCAGCTGTTCCTTTACCGTAGTAGTGGAACGTAAGTATATACAATTATATATTTACATTTTCACAGCAGTCCCACTATGTAATCTAACCACGCGAGGTTGGCAGTCATATAGACTATGACTTTCAATCGCTTATTATGACGTCATTATAATTGTGACGTCACAATTGTCGTGCCAGCGAGGAAAACGGCTGTTAGAATGGCTGTTCCATCCTTGACGATAACGAATGATAAATCCATTATAAATGCAAAATATCTTAGTATGTCAACATAAAATTGTAACCAAACGTAAATATAAGCATTGAACGTTTTTCCGTTGACATTCATAGCCATTATGAATGCCAACTGGACAGAGGCAAAATCAACATGAAGCGCTAGCGCGCTTCATGGAATTGGCCTCTGTCAAGTTGGCATTCATATTTGCTATGAATGCCAACTGAAAGACGTTCAATGCTTAAATATGTATATATAGTATACATGTATATACTGTTATACGCAACGGAACGGCATGGCTGCCTGTCGTGCGGCATTGGACAGACGTGTGTCTGACCATCCGTAGACAGAGAGTTTAGTAGATCTCCTTGTACTTGTCCTCACCCTTAACAACTTCAAGCTTAATTATGACAACTACTTACAAATTAGTGGTGCGACTATGGGCATCAAGATGGCTCCTTCGTATGCCAATATATTCATGGGACACCTTAAATCTGAAATCTTAACCTCTACCCCAATCAAACCTTTCAGCTGGCTCAGATTCATTGATGATATTGAAATCAAATGGACCTCCAACCGACAGTCTCTCGATGAATTTATTGAACATGCTAACACATATCACAATACCATGAAATATCATCAGATACCAACATATTTCTAGACACTAGATCAACCTTAGACGAGGATCCATTAGTACAGTTGTGTGACCGCACAACGTTACACGATGTGCGGATGGAACATTGTGCGCACAATTGTGCGCACGATGTGCGGTCTGTGCGGTAGGAACGGTATCTGTGCGATAGCTATCGTGGTTGATATAAATTCAGGAATTCAATTTTATTGAGTAAACATGCGAAATGATGATGACGTTTTATTGCTACTGTACATGGTAAATCTAAATCTGAAATATAAAGGATATTATTAAATAATAAATATGTATTTTGTTTTGTTTTGTTTTGTTTACTTGGCAATTTATGTACTTGAAGCTGCTTTGTTTTCTATTACAAACATTTTAAAATTTGATTGAAAATAAATAACTTAAACACATAATCAGGACAGCTTTATTAAGCAGGACAGCTTTATTAATTAAAACTATTGTCATGTTGTTTCATTAAGAAATTTCATTTAGATATTCAAACTTAAACTATACGCAAAATCGTATACATGTAGTCACATTTATTCTAGCTAGATTATAGGTTTTATCAGAAATGTATATAGTGTATTAGATAAATATCTGGTTTTATTAACGTTCGTTCAGGTAATCACATCATTTTCTATACTAGATCTGTTGGACTAATATGTATACCTGAGCCAGGATGTTACTTCAAATGGTAAATATGGGACAAGGAAGTAATTCCAACCGTGTGGACAAAACAAAATTGTCAAATTTTCGAGGCGATTTGCCCCTTTATCAAGACATACAAAACGAACACGATTACATAATAGGATACGAACAGTAATGCGGGACAATAGTTCAATATTTGTTTGACCGATCGTCCAAATCGTACAGCTGTACAGATATGCGCGCGCAGTTTTTGGTACATTGTGCGGCCACACAACTGTACTGACTTGTATTCCAAACCTGCTGATTCCCATCTATACCTCCGTCCCACCAGTTGTCATCCCTTGCATACAACAAATAGCATTCCCTATTCACAAGCTTTACGAATCCGACGAATAGTGCCCGACAATACCACTTTCGAACGTCGATGCGAAGAGATGAAATGAAATGCCACCATCTCTCTAGAGGATAAAAATCACATATGATCAACCAAGAAATCGACAAGGTCCGCGCCCTAGATATAGCCAATCTTTTCGTATACAAAACCGGAACTGCCACTCAACATGTTCCATGTGTGGTAACATTTCATCCTAACTTACCACTTATCCCTTCTACAGGACAACATAGCTTATTCTTGATCACTATATCCGACAAGCTAGATCTTTATATTTGTTTTGTTAATTGACAACTCATGTCGATATTTTTTTCAAATTTGCGACATTGAATTTCAAAAGAGACAAACGTTATTTCTTACAGAACTGGAATGTGATCCTCAAAAACGATCTATTTGATGACGGCTTGATACAAGTTGACTGCCCTGGAACAGAGTACATTTACGGTGTCGAATGCAATATAACATGTGCGAGGAACTACGATCTCATAGGTAATACAAGTCTTACCTGTGAACGGGATGGAACTACGGACAAGGGGACATGGGACTGGGGCGGCGGGATTCAGCCGGAATGTAACGGTAAGATTTATATAAACAGGTGTGATAAAGTTTTCATTGATTTGACGACATTGTCGAAAGAACTTGAACTGCACATTATAACGGTCGACTGTTCCAACTGTTGTTTGTTTCAATAATAACACGTATTCCTTCACAGATGTACCAATGTACTATTTGTTTATTGGGGCTGCCGTCTCAAATGCTTTTACTGTCAAAATATAATGTCTCAGTCACGTCTGTATTCAGTATCATGCGAAGCGATGACGGGGTCAGCATAATAACCAAACTTGGGTCAAGTACATTCTACCAAATGAACCATAATTTTATTAGTTTTGAATATGAATTGATCAGTTTCAATAACGTTACCTTCACATTTAAACTATAATATATTTAATTAATACTTTAGATAATAACGTTCATGCTTGTTACCATGACAATTAAAATTATAATTAACTTTTCGCTTTGTTAAAGATAAATGTCCTGAACTCACTCCACCCTTGAATGGTGCATTGACATGCTACAGTGCCACCAACTACTACTGCCGACAGAGTTGTAATGCTAACTATGGATATCCAAGAGGTGTGACTCCCGGAAAATTATACATCTGTACAACGAACCAGGTGTGGGACCCTATCGCAGTAGACGATTGTACAGGTATCATATAATACATAACGTGTTGTAGTTTTTCTCCGGGTACTCCGGATTTCCTCCACAATAAGCCTGGCACGTCCTTAAATAACACTGACTGTTAATATGACGTTAAACCAAAACCAGAGTGTTTTACGTGGGGTTGATAGTTCAAGAGAATTTAATTCACCAACTTATAAGGAATGAGTAAGATAGATATTAAGTCCAATAGTACGATCGCGGAATTCAAGTAAAAATAGGGGCCATAGAAACGTTTAGCATAGCTTAATTGAGTACATGGTGAAACATACCACATAGCTGGTTATTTTCGCGGACAGGATATGTTTGTGTAGATTTATAGTGTACATATTTCAAACGGAAATAACATTGTTTAAGATATTTTGAAAACCTTCTGTTTATGATATACGGAATTTTGTAAATTGTCCATAGGTCAGAAGGTACCGATATCCAATATCATAGCGGGCGAAATGCACTACTTTGTTGGTAACTGTAACGATGCGTCTGTCCAAGAGGACCTGAAAAAGAAATTCGTAACAGTCCTCGAAGACATGGTCGCCACTGGATGGAATAACGTCTGTGCCCCATCTGGTATGTAATCAAGCTCCTTTTTCATAAACTACAATGTTTTCTCGTTCAATAAAATCATTTTATAAATCATATTTAACACGTGAAATATAAGTTATCTCTGTTGCGATTAGTAGATTTCTTTGAAAGGTATGTATTCATACGCGTAGAGCCAATTATGTACGAAAAACTAAATAAAACTTAACACTATAACCTTCAGTTAAACGGCGTCAATGATCTGAATGACAATCCGATTAAAGGATCAAATTAACTTAACCACGTTTCAATTTTGCTTGTTACGAGCATTTCATTGGATTATAAACTAATTTATCAGCTCATATAGGAAAAATTGTCATTTGTAATGTCGCTTTTGATTTGTCGCCTGTGACAACAGCGTAATGATTTCATATAAAAAGAGTCCCACAATGAAGTCGGAATTCTTATGAGATTGTCTATAGTAAATTCAATCACAAACATATGAGTACACTCTTATCATAAACCGTTTCTTGGTTGTTTTATAGTGCACACATACTTTTGTAATATATTTCCATAACATTAAAATCTATTCAAGTTAATTCTTGATAAATGATGTGTAATACGAAATAAAAACACACCAGAGATGGTGGCAATTCAGTCACGTGATATACCAGACAACCTACCTCCGAATAAGTGTTACTTTTAAGATACATTTAACTTATCAGCAGTCACAAAACGACATCTGTCAATCCTGTATCTCAGCGAAGGCGAATAACAGTTGATGAAAAGGTTTTCGCACCTAAATTCAACCGGTAACATCACAATACAAAATGTCTCTTGTTTTTTATCACTTTTGTTCTATAAAATTTACATAATTATTACTTCTTTGTATTATTGTCGGCTCTTTATTTAAGAACGATTCACATTTTGTATATAATATTGATAATGAAATGCATTATATTATAAATAATAAACAAATTTCGCACTATTTACTCATGCGGATTTGTATTTAATCGAACTACGCCTTCTAGTGATGCGGTTCAACCTGAATGAAAACTTCAAACGAGATGAAACGAAATCAAACATGACGTGTTTGATAGAGAGAATATGACATAACTTTGCTTTCATATTAGATAAATAATTCTCGTCAAAGGCTTCCAAAAATGAAAAATTGCAAATTTGTATCAAATTCTCACGCGAAGAGAAAGGAATGAGTCTTCTTAAGGATTCTATGTTTGTCTCATTTCTTTATGTCGAAGAAGTTCTATCAAGCACCGATCAATTTCAAATTGGATGTCTGATATCAGTTCATGAAGATTTAATGTCTATGTTTTTTGTAATTATTATAGTTCATGTCTTTATCGATTTGCAATATTTTGTACTTTTTATCAATCATTTCTTAATAACATGTGTAACATTCTTTCAGGGTGTTCAGTTAACGGGGTCACCGTGACTTGCGGCTCCGTAACAGGTCGAAAGAAAAAGAGAAGCACTGACTATTTTATTACAATTGGGTTTACATTGGAATCTCCGTGGCAGGATAATCTTGACTTGGACGCCAATGACGATATTTTGTTAGCAGTTTTTCCTCTTTTAGAAGATGAGGCTGCCAAACCAAATGGTAGTTTCGTGTATGGCGGCCTCACACCTTCACCCACCATAGTGCATGATCCTTTGCCCATGATTACATGTCGGCCCCACGAGACCCCCTCGTATGCTGATGGATCTCCAAACTGTGGTAGGTGGGACATATCACTGCTATCAACGAAAACTTGAAAATTATTACAGTATATTTCGTAATATAAAGACTATCCAAATAGTTGAGATCGTATGAGCAAAAAAAAATTATTAAGTAATTAATGATCCTTATTAAAGGCCAAATATACGTAACGTTTCACTTTTTTTCATCAACATATACAATAATCGAACATTGTAATAATGACCTAGAAAAAATACGATAGACGTGTATTATAACATTATTCGATGTAGGTAAATCTATGATATCGAATGGTCAAAAATCGTCTTTTGAACATACTGTGAACATACATCTTGAAACTGTAGCCATTGCAAAACTGACAATTACCGAAGCGTTTCGTGTATAGGCCTACACATTTTCTACGGCCGATAACATCTTTGTTTCTGTTTTTCCTTAATAATTTTTTTTATTCTTTTTCAAAACTTCACAGTTGGTCTCAGTAACAACTTACCTGGCTGTTGTCAACATTTTATGCAGAGAAAATGTGATGATTTTCCATTAGATGTTTGCGATTACAAAATAGAGTTGCATATATGGGGCTTTTAAAGAGATAAGAATTAAGTTTCCGCTAGGGAGGAACTTTTGAAAACATTTTCTAAAGGCTATTTTACAATGTACTATATATACAAATGTACAATTACGTAGACTTTTAACATATAAAGATATACAGTTGTACATAATTATGTAACCGTCGCTTCATTTCACAGAGGGTTGCGCCACAGGGAAGTACTTTGACACAACAGTAAACGACTGTGTGGAATGTCCAATAGGAACCTACCAGGATGAGAGTCACCAAATCACTTGTAAACCATGTCCATCTGACATGTCTACTAAAGAAACTAGGAGAAAGAATGTCACAGAGTGTTTCCGTGAGTATTCTTGATTCATTGATTGCTAATTTAACGTAACCATTTTACTTCTATGGAGTATTGTTTAAAAAGGAAAAAAAGACAAGGCCATGGCTTTTATAGAGTGATTACTTGATCTATCGTTGTATTTGTGGAATGGTTTAAATGACCTGGCTCGAATCCCACGTGGGTCATGTACTGACAACAGGTTGATGTTTACTCTGCGGGTACTCCGACTTTCCTCCACCTACTGAACCTCGCACGTTCTTAAATGGCCTTTGGTGTTCATAGAAGGTTTAACCAATCAAGCCAAGGTTAGATATAGATTTGTAGATGATTGCTTTAACCAAAATAGAAAAAAACACCTGTATTGATTCTCAAATTTAATTAAGATTTATAACTGTCCTGATTTTATGATTCGTATCAATGGAATTGTGTCACCAATGACATATAACATCGCATGCCGAGTCAGTATAGGGAATACAATAACAACAATAGTTTAAGATATTTCGAGTAATTATTATATTTTATAAATTAGCTTCTTCATTTTTTTTTTATTTTTTTTTATTATTTCAAAAACATTGGATTTCCATCCCGGTAATCAATCGCTTTGATAAGTTTCCCTTAGCTTCAAATTGAACAAATGAAGGAGCGAACGAAAGAAAGAACGAACACAAGAAAGAACAACAAACGAACAAAAAAAGAACGAACGAATAAAATTATGATTCCGGCTGCACATGGATATTCATGTGTCATTCCAGCCATCCGTTTGAAGTCTGTCTGGACATACGCCCTTATAGAAGACAGAACAGACACTGAGTATGATACGCACAGACTTCCAGATAGATTTCATTATGTCAGACAAACAAAACTACAAACGCACGAACAAATGAATGGGCGGATAGATGAACAGATGGATGACACATGACCCATGAGACACACGATGTATGATCACAATTTGTACACAAGGACCCACTGACAGCGCCTTAAAAGACAACAATGACCCGATGGACCCAAATCGCTCTTCTGCTAATAATGGTGCATACTTGAGATATAATACAGTCAGTATTACTTACTGTTCCGGTAACATCAGGTGTCTAAATTCATTGGTTCTTGATCAAGTTCGTTCATTTGAAAAAAAAACAACCTTGATAGCCCATCATCCCTGCTTGTCACATGCCCAATATCAGGTCTAGGCCTCTGGGTTATTAAGAAAGGGTCGTTTAAAGATTTTAACTTATTTGGCCCCTGTGACCTTTAATCGAAATCATTCATTTGAATATGTCCTTAAATGAAGGCCAAGGTCATTCATTTGAATAAATATACCAGCATGCCACAGGCACAATATAAGGTCTCTAGTCCTATTCGACCCATGTGACTTTAAATGAAGGTCAAGGCCTTTCATTTAAGTAAAATGGATAGCACATTATTCCAGCATGCCACAGACCAAATATCAGGTCTCTAAGCCTCTTGACTATTAAATAGAAGTCATTTAAAGATTTAAGCCAATGCTATTCCTGTAACCTTGAACGAAGGTCAAGGTCATTCATTTGAACAAACTTAGTATCCCTTTATCCCAGCATGCCGCAGTCCAAATATCAGGTCTTTTGGTTATTAAGAAATTGTTTAAATAGTTTAGTAATATTTTTTACCCTTGAATGAAGGTCAAGATCAACGGAATTCTATGGTGAAGTTCAATTTTGACCTTGTTTGATCTCATTTGACTCCCTAGCGAACTCGTGACCTTGACATCAACTTTGATAACATGTAGTATGCAAAACAGTTCAATGTCGCGATATATCTGAATAGCGAAACGTACACGTTGTGCAGCGTACGGTTATGAAGTTATGAGCGTCTAAAGTACGTTCGAAAAAAAGTCTTTTATGTCTGTGACCTTGACATTGAATGTTATCGTACGAAATCGAACTTACATTTCAAGAACTCGCGTACGTGTGTAAAGTTGAGATTTCCTGCTAACAAGATTTTTGGAAATAAGGGGGAAAAAAACCCAGAAAAATATAATTCTGGAGAAACCTATATAAGATTTTCTTTTGAAGTATAACAAAATCTAAAGGATAGTGAGTGATAATATAAGCTATTGGTAACGTGTTCACACCAGGTAGGTCGTTGTTTTTTTCTCCTGGTATTACGGCTTTACTTGACCTTAATGAACTTTGAACAAAATAAACCAGAACAGCACACGGGATGTGCTAGATTTATGACAGGATGAAAGCCAGAGTAACCAGAGAAAAACATTTCTCTTTATACTTTTAGAGGTTTGTAATGCTGGTACCTACTCCAGCAATGGCGTGATTCCCTGTACCAGCTGTACCATTGGTACCTACCAGTCTGACAAACATAGTACAGAATGTACGAATTGCAGTGAGGGTACGACAACCGTCAGTCGAGGGGCAACTTCATCTGCCGCATGTGTCGGTAAGTCAATGTCGGCATGACAATCGTAAGTCGAGGGGCAACATCATCTACTGCATGTGTCGGTAAGTCAATGTCGGCATGACAACCTTAAGTCGAGGGGCAACAGCATCTACTGCATGAGTTTGATAGTAGTAATGTGAAATTGCAATGACAGGTTTCGTTTCTTTTTATGAGAAAGTAGTCAATCAAAGTATATATACTTATTATGTGTACAGAAGATGCAAGATAAGGATAAGTTTAAAGCGAAAAAAAATACTAGTTTTTAATCTTTTTGATTGTTTTGAAGGGTTTGACGTTATATTTGCGTCATCTGGAACAAACATTACCTTCTCAAGTTTAACTTCGTCGCTAAATGCATTCTCGATGATGATCTGGCTTAGATGCCCCACAGGAAATGTGATAAAGCCTAGTGTTCATCTTGTAAACGGTATGGCTACAGAGGAACTGCTTCAGGTAGTCGACTCGCATACACTGGGATTTTTAGGGTAAGTATATTAGTTCCAGTTACCAAAATGTTCGTTTTTCTAGAAATTTGATCATGATTTCTTATGAATATGTATGTTAAATGATTTAGCAAGCTTAGTATAACGACACAAAATACCATTTGATTTTATTTAACAGATATATTAGATTTTAAATGAATTGTTGAGAAGGTGACGATACGTGTAATATTAACGGAAACCTAATGAAAACTGCGACTCTACAAAACTATCAACTATTTTGACATTCCTATTCTAAAAAAATAAAAGCCATTTTAGTAGGTATTTTTCAGTAATACACTGCGTAATTATTTTAAAGGTCGCCAATCCAAGCGGAACTTGGTAGTTGGACACACGTCACCGTCCGATGGGATGAAGCGACTGGACAAGCTGAGCTGCTCATCAGTGGCCAACATACTGCATCTTTTACAGTAACGGGAAATATAGTAACGGCGGGCACAAGTGTCCAAATATCGACGGGAATTGGCGATATTGCTGGTAAGCATTTTGCATTTAAAAGGAGTATACAATGAGATACAAAAAACAGGTAATTGATTAATTAGCGCCCCGCATCGAAATGCGGGTGCCCTATAGTAATCAGATTGTCCATCTGTCCGTCTGTCTGTTTTTCTTGTTAACACTATTTCTCATGAAGGCTCTGTCTCAAATTTCATATGAAGGTTCCTCTGGGACCCTAGTTGTGCATATTGCATTTTGGGACAGATCGGTCAACAAGATGGTCAACAGGCAGCCATCTTAAATTTTTATAATTGAAGTTTGTTACCGCTATTTCTCAGAAAGAACTGAAGGGATCCATCTCAAATTTCATAGGTAGGTTCTCCTAAGACCATAGCTGTGCATATTGTATTTTGGAACCGATTGGTTTACAATATGGCCGACCGACCGCCATCTTGGATATGGCAGTTTAATTTTTACCTCTATTTCTTAGAAAGTGCTGAAGGGATCATTCTCAAATTTTATATGTAGGTGCCCTTACGATCCTTACTGTGTATATTGCATTTTGTATCTGATCAGTCAACAAAAACCAAGATGACTGACAGGTAGCCATCCTGACTCAAATTTCATATGTAGTTTCCAACTAGATTTTAATATGTAAGTTTAAAAAGCAAAGAAATGATCCTTTTTTCCATGGTCAGTCATTGATCATTTTTGTTAGGCGCCAAGATCCCTCTAGGATCTCTTGTACTATACTGTCATTAATCATTTTCAAGTCATATCTTCAAGTGTAGATTTCATTGTCAAAATATTATTTTTCTAAACGTAAGGTACATTGAGCAGGGCCCTTTCTAACGTGACAGTGTTCTATTTGCAATGTAATTTATTTAGCCATATAAATTATGATAGATCATTTCAAACAGCGGATCTTACATGACAGTTATTACACATATGCCATACTATAATTATGATATGGCCGTATGATATGGCTGGACGAGCTAGTTGTGTGATAAATTATATTGCGTAACCCAAAATCTGTTGTTGAAACTATTCCCGTCAAACTTTCCTGACGTCAGAATATTTATCCCCATCCGGCATAACATTACTTGAATATGGCAATATATGACATGGGTGTAGTCACTTGAAAGGTGGATAATGAGATATAGAAATATAAATGTATATAATTATCTAATTTATTTAAGGACAGCATAAAAGAATATATGTTCAATACCTATTTC
Source organism: Argopecten irradians (assembly GCF_041381155.1). Lineage (NCBI taxonomy): Eukaryota > Metazoa > Mollusca > Bivalvia > Pectinida > Pectinidae > Argopecten > Argopecten irradians. The sequence continues at coordinate 42,266,885 of NC_091137.1, read as the reverse complement.
AGTTCTTGCTGTGTTACATGTATCATGAGTGTTTTATTGTAATTATTGCCGTTTTATGAAAAGATTGCAGAATGTCAGGATTTTGGATGACTGGTACGAAAAGATCAGATGCTGAAATACAAGGAGATGTACAAACGTGTTCGCCACAGTCTACTAACGCTATTTACAACATGGACAACTTTAAAGGCAAAGAGGGAATAGTTATGGATATTCCGTCAAAATGTGATGGTAAGTTTCTGGCAGTGATGTCGGGTATTCGTGCACCTTTTCTGTTTTAAGCATTACACCCTGATACTTCAGGGGTTACTATCACTCTCCTCATATTTGCACCTGGACTGTGTCATAGTAAAAGTATATAAAGACTTCCTTTTATTATTTCAGAGAGATATGTTAAACTCATATATACAGTGTACCGTTATTAAATTCTTTTGATGTCCGGCAAATGACCAAAATGACCGTAGTAACCCCTGGATTACCGATGATGCTAGTAACTACACCGCTGTAATGTTGATACTCTTACTTTTAGAGTATGTGATCATAGCTGTGATAAATAAACGATGCAATTCATTTGTTTTCACAGCTGTTGATGAATGCGCCAGTAACCCGTGTGGGGTCCATGAATGTGAAAACCTTTTGAACACGTACAACTGTACCTGTATTGGTGGATATACAGGCAGACACTGTGACATCCCACCCGACTTCTGTCTCGACAATGCTTGTCAAAATGGAGCTGTTTGTCAAAATCAAGACTGGAATTATACGTGTCAGTGTGTAGGCGACTACAAAGGGGAATTTTGTGAGGAGATCACTGGTACGTTATGTTGAAATGCGATGTACCATGTTTCTGATCTTTTTCCGTATTTGCATATTACAGAGTTATCTGTCCTTGCGGGTATGTACTGAATGTGATAACATGTGTTTGTGAGAAAACGACATGAATTTCATTATTTTCCCACCATTCACTGATTTGTCACCAGTTTTAGCCGTGAGAGATTTCTCTGTCAACCCTAGGGTATGACAGATTTCGCGCGCTTACCTTTTAAACCTGAAAACAATTACAGTAACGTCATAACTTAATGCGGTGAGACCGTGGCATGCATTGTCAATAACGTTATCAATATTGACCTGCAGACTACGGAGCCATGTTAATGTCGCGGTGAAAATGCTTCTTTTTAGGCTATTATCTTTTTATTTGTATATGAGAGAAAAAGAATCATTCCCTACCTATGAGGGTGTGACAATAAAATAACAAACCTCGGGGGAGTTTCTGAATATCCAGCCCTCAGCAAGCCCCGGGTTGGACATTCATAAATTACCCCTCAGGTTGGGTTTTTGTTGTCACGCTGTTTAGGCAGGGAAAGATTCTATTCGTCTAAATGCAATGGGTGAAGATCTGTAATATGCAAAGACGGAATATTTAGTTCCTATGCAGGTGTGATTCAGAGAATGACTATTTTTTGATGTTAAATTTTAGACACTTGCTTTAAAAAGTTCTAAAATATGTACAATTAGCTCTGTGATAAATTATGTAAGGTGACCCAATTACATTCAACATTCAAAGTTCCCAATTTTCATTAATAAAAGTGTAATTACTCTGTATGTATTTGCTGAATTGATTTCAATTAATGTATTCCAGCTGTATATATTTTCATATTTATCTGCACATTAAGATTCTTAAGTTCAATTGTTATGCTTTATTGGACGATTAGAATAAATTAGGTACTTTGCTCAAGTGATCTAAAGTATGCAAAGCAGCGGTATGGTGTATCTATTTAAAATAAAAAATAAAAAACCAAATCGACAGCATAATGGTAATTGTTAACATTTGAATAATGTGAATATATAGGGATTGGATTTCGTTTTTATGTTAACCATGCTTGTATGGAGCAATTCCTCTAAGAATATATTCTATGGGGCGCGTTAGCGCCCCATATTGAATATATTCTTAGAGGAATTGCTCCATACAAGCATGGTTAACATAAAAACGAAATCCAATCCCTATATTTACACTCAAACGACTTTTTATTTATATTTTATGCAATAAAATCGTCATTTGAAAGTGACGTAATTATTCAATAAAAGTCGGTCAAAAGTGGGAGGAGCTTACTCATTTGAACAGCGAATGGTGACGCTTCACGTAAGGTAGAATTATTCATCCGCGACGACAAAAAAGTTCAATATTTTAGTGTAAAATAAACATGACAAACAAAGTAAATTTCAGAGATAATTTTATTTAATCAGATCAGAACTTTAAATATATATTCAATTTTGCTAAAAGTTAATATATAGCGTAATAACATAAAGAATTTGTACACGGCCACATGTGTGAACTCGGTGACCGTTATTGTGCAGCGAGGCGAAGCTGACGCACGCTTACACACTTTAGTTTGCCGAAGTTGGCAAAACACCGATTTTCAAGTAGCTCAATGTGTTTGAGATGTCGTCTGACTTGACGGTATTACATCCTTGGGAGCCATGTGATTATATAATCTACGCTTAGATCCATATCGCCATCGATAGATGAAACAAATTCACTTGTGTTCGATGGATACAATGTATTTGTGGTGACGCGGAACTGTCAACACGTGGATTATTAGCGGTGCATGTTTTATAATACACATGATTAAATACTCAAAGATCAAAGACAAGAGGATATGTTTATAACTGACCTCTATCAGAGGGTCTCACACCCGTCCACCCCAAAGGCTCGATCGTAGGACGAACATAGGCACAGAGGTAATGTTTACATTTGACACCCATCATTTTTAACAAAAATGAAAGCACGTCGCCCCGGTCGGGATATTTTTCCGTTTCTTTATACAATTGTTAATTTAAAAATTGTTTGAATCATATGTAAATATAAAACATGTATATATTGTTTACATTTTTCCAAAATTCTATGAAAAACAACAATATACACGTAATGTTGCGTCAAAATGTAAACAAAGCCATGTGTTTCTTTTTTAAAAAAAAAAGTAGTCCTTTTACGTTGCACAGAACATTTCCTTACGCAAGTTCAAAGTTCAATGTTACCATGCAGTTATGGTAAACAAAATCGGCTAGTATTAGCGTATAGTGACCAAGCCTAGCAAGTGTAAATATAAAATAATAATGCCTGATGTCAGTATGATATGATCGGCCGGGGTATGCTTGTTCTGTCTGTGTCTCTGGCAGCATACAGAACACTATCATACTGCGGTGTCAAAGTACATAGTTCACACACATGCATAAACGCAACACACCGCAATCAGGGGAGGTCATCCTTAAATGACCCTGCTTGTTAAACGTTGATATCATCAAAGTTACCTCCCTTGCGGGTAGGTATCCTATATTACGTCATTGTAAAGTTAGCGAAACTCGTGTTCATATTCTTTGAAAAGAATGACGTAACAATACATACCTATCGGCAAAGGAAGATAACTCTAACTTGAAATAGTATAGGCCACTTAATAGCCAGTTAAATACTTTATGAATCAGTGCACGGTCAGTGGACGGTATGGAGTGACTGGTCTACATGTAACGCTTCCTGTAATACCGGTCAACAAATGAGAATCCGCACCTGTTCTAGTCCTCCACCGGGGCCAGATGGCAACGACTGTAGCGGAGATGACCAAGAGATCAGGCAATGTAACTCTGAGCAATGTCCTTGTAAGTTATTCCAACTTCTGGTGGTGTCAGAAAAGAGCGCATTCTTTTATTATTAGTCTCGTTTGCTTGGTAATTGTCAAATAGATACTACTCTATGTAGTAAGACAATCATCCAAGCAATGCAAAGAATTTGTATTTCCTCACGATTTTAGTCTTAATAGCAATATTGAGCACCATATTGTTAGTAGTTTTGTGTTAGAAAGTGGTATTTTATGATATTCCATTATTTTGTTTCCGATGTAGTTTTTATGCGTCGCCATACGGCATTAATTTTAATCCAAATAACCCCTTTCTCTTGTTTTCGAAATGACAAAAATATTGAAATACATCCTTATATTTAGCTTTTAAAAAGTTTATATGAAAATAATCATTACGATTTTTAAGTTTGCATTTCGTAATCGCGTTTTCCAATTTGTTCTACAGCGTGTATTTCCATCGAACGGTTGCTTCTGTCGGTATGGAAAGCCGTCCCGGATCACTGTGTGTCTGAGACGGATTACACCCGGTGTAATTTGACATGTGAAGCAGGGTATGAGTTCGCTCCCTCTAATCAGCCATTGGAGTATTATGAGTGTGGGAGCAACACGTCATATAATTGGAATGGGAAACCTCCGAGTTGTGGACGTAAGTTGATAATGTCAGATATCTGTCTTTGTTTATTACAGAGTTACGTTTGTGTCCGGTAATTCTGCGCGTCCGGTAAGCCTTGTGTGTTGGTATCCATTTTGACGTCATCATTTCAGGAGCAAAACACACTTTCACTGAAAAGTATGACGTTGCGCTCGCAAACACATGGCAGAGCAGATGGCTTTGTAATATGCAAATACAGATTAATATATACCTTATAATTAGTATAAATGTACTTTAAAAGTCTATAATTTTGAAAGTTGTTTCATGTTGAAAGTTGTTTCATGTTCTCAAGAAACTAAATTGTTTACAAAAGCAGCAATGCTATATGTTTGTATGAAAGAGTAATACCTCATGAGTTCAGGTCATTTTGCCATAAAGTTTCCACATTCCGCCATTTTGGTAAAAGAAGACGATCTCAATGTTAACATTCAAATATTATTACTAAAACTGATATCAGTGCACTGTCAATTGGTTGACGAATATACCATTCATTCAACGTTGTTTTGAAATGGACACAATCGATATTGATCGCTATCAGGTCAATCTCCTCGATTTTTTTTCTAATAATCTCAGTTTGTATTATGTCGCGTAGATTTACAGTAAAACACAGTTATAACGAACCTCTGAGGGTCATCGGAATCACTTGATTTTATTTTAACATATTTTATTGTATAGAACAAACGGATTGGGCAAAAGTAATGACAACGTATAGAAACCCTCTCCACAACTATTACATAACAAAATAAGTGATATAGCGACATATGCAATTTGCACAACAAATATTTAATTCTAATCAAAACATGGAAAAAGAATGCTTCGAAAGAAAGAATGCAGGATGAAAAAGATATTCATTAATGTAATATCATGTCTTATAGACATACAGTAAACTCTGAGGGTCATCGGAATCACTTCGTTGTACACATGGTATATATATCTCACGACGGGGAATGATATTTACGTCATAAACATTTATTCATTGTTAGTGTGTACGTTATTAATGTATTTTACTGTAATTGTATAGTTGAATATGAAGGCAATAACTAGAACTGAAATGTTTCATTTATTTTTTATTTCCTTAACAATTTAGGCATTTATGGAGGGAAAAGTCATACAGTAAGAACATCAGCGAGATATACGGCTGCGTTAACTTGCGGCACATCCACTGATGCTGCTCTGCAGGCAATAGCAGGGAACGCTCAGTGTCGGCGCAATAACACATGTGACGCTTTTGTGACGACAGACACCTGTGGTAAAAGACGACGTCGACGCACGACCGGGACGACGGTCGATATGTCGTTCGTCTTCGATCTAGAAAATATTGGAGACCTGAACTTGACAGCCTTCATTGAGTCCAATATTAGTAAGCTGACTTACCTTTATTAAGGCTTTCAACACTAGTGAAGTTATATCGTTCATATTTTGAAAATCGACATCAATCTTTCAAAAATAAATTTCAATTATGAAATAACTGCAAATTATTACATTGCTTTATCAAAATGCGTCCACTCTTATTCCCAGGAAAGTCATCATTACATCATATCACAATAGAACTTGTTGAGTCATATAATTATATTTTCTTTGTTTTCATACTAAAATTGATTGACTAAAATTGATTGACCAATTCTTTTTCCTCACACCTCATGAAGAAAAAATCTTAGAATGATCTCAAAATGACAACATTTTTTTCATACCGCGATGAAAATAATAAAAGTGACATGATTAATTGGAATATGTTACTATTTGCATCTTTAACAGTAAGTTCAGAGCTACAGACCTACCTTAACATACTGAGTGAATCTGATGATACTGCAGACCAAATCAACAGTACTTCCGAGGCTTTCTTCAGTGTCGTCATCAACGGCAACACATACTCTATAGACCCAGATAGTGTTGTTATCGAGACTCATACAGCCTGTGACAATGGCAGCATAGACGATGATGGAGGATGTGGTAGGTTTCCTAATCTATTCTCTTTAAAGATGCTCCGCCGCTGACAAAAGGTATTTTTCAGTATCAAAAACAGAAGCAGACGATTTATTATTTTTCTTCAGTTACAAACGTTACTTACTTTACACCATAACCACAGTTGAAAAGTTGGAGCTTCTAATTTCACTTCAAGTTAAAACTATAAAAAATAATTAATTGCATGACGAAAAAATTCCGTGACACTATATCCTATATGGAATAAAGTACTGATTGTGCATGCACCAAGCCGAAATAAATTATCTTACATTATTTTTTGTGTTAATTAGACATATATACACAATAATGAATATCATTTATGCTCTGTCGGCGGTGGAGCATCTTTAAATAATACAATATTTAAATATTTTTGAGCAAATGAACATCTCTACGTTATCCTTACCAGTGGAATGTCCACCCGGTACCAGGCAGGATGGGACATGGTGTGTGTTTTGTGACCTTGGAACCTACCAGAGCAAGCCTGGTCAAGTGATATGTCATCAGTGCCCGACCGGGTACACCACAGAGTTCGTGGGGATGCTGCACGAGGGAAACTGTTCTAGTAAATATTTAATTCCAATAAATGTAAATCACGAAATAAAATGAATAAGCATCTTTAAGATGTTCTGAGTTTTGAATATGAAAAAAAAAAAATCTTAAGCACAAATGACATGATTTGATTTTTCTTGTTTTGTTGCTGTTATTTTTTATTTATTATTTCTCTTAATAATCTATTTTTTGTCTGTTTCTTATTGTTGTACTTTTTACCTCTACTTGGAGGTTTGCACCTAAATATAGGATTTATATTCCAAAGTCTACGTAGGGTACTCTCTGCTCCTGCTTAACATATAACACATATGAAGTAGGATAACTGGATCATTGGTTTGGCCTTAATTAGTTTAATGATTGGTTGAGTATATGACTGGGTGATTTAATCGATAATCGTCAACTTGAGTAGTACTGCCAACCTCTGATGAGGAAAAATGGGGGGATCAGTGCTGAAAACAAGAATGAAAGGGTCATGTATATAACAACGTTTTAACGTCATTTTAACACTTTTTGAAAGTATGAAAAGCCAAACAAACATGTTAATATTTAATCTGGCATGCCGTTTTTGTGAGGATAAAATGGGTTATTTGATTATCCGGTATGTCATTGGGTTATGTATTCTTAGGTGTCTAAAACACGGATCAAAAACCTGGAGAAATCGGGTTAGTTGGTAATAGTACGAAACGGAAGAGATACTTGAACACAAAGAAGTAATAAATATATCAAATCTCATTAGTCTGAAAATGATCAGAATTTCACATGATATTTGATCTGAAACCTCAAGAAATCTTGACCTGATATTGACCAGAATTATCGTGCTATTATTCGACCTTACTTTACTTATTATTAAGACACCTTAAGTATCTTTTCAGCAATTTTCTTCAGGATCACAAACTACAGACACATATTCTTTATTTTCCATAATCTATAATCTAAATTATTTATTTCGATTTCTACCATTGTTTCTATAGTAACTGTTTTGACAACGAAAATCGCCACTTCATCAGCCACATCGACTATCTCAGCAACAACTACGACAACATCAGGTATTATAGTAATGGCATCAAATATCTATATGTAACACCATGCTGTTAAACTTACGTTAGGTCTCATAACGTAAATATCATAACTTTGTAAAGTTTCATGTTTCTACATTCAACAAAAATGTATCCTGTGTCAGAGTTATCTGCCTTTGCGGGTAGGTAATAATCGTGATGTCATGTAGTTGCGAGCGTAACGACATACTCTTCAGCAATCTCTCCCAGGGTTCATTGCGGTCCCCACATTAAAATGAACCCTGGGAGAGATTGACTCTTCAGATAAATTGACGAGAATTTCGCTCAAAAAGGAACAACGTCGCTATGGATACATACACAATTAAATCTGTTATATACAAAGACGTAATATTGGCCTAGCAGATCATTAATGCTCACTGGAGCAACGAACGTGGCATCTTTACAACGCAACATTGTAATTCATATTGATCCTTAATAACTATATTTTAACATATGATACGTTGTAGGCTTATCCGAGACCGCCATGATATTGATCTGTTTGCTGTCAGTGCTTGGTATTCTCATCACTATCCTTATTGGAGGTGCTCTCATTTATCGACCCAGAAAAGCCGTTTGGTAAGTTAGATACAATGTTATATTCACGCTTTATATATACTCCAAAACCGCATATTTTCCCGAGGGTATAATTCGGCGATTTCGACTGTATATAGTCGAATCTGTACTAACGAAGAATCACAGAAATTCCCATATATTGTGTAATATGATAGAAAAATATTCTTTTCAATACCAGGAATAATTAAATAATAAAATAAAAATAATATGCAATAATTCAAACAAATAGAAAATAAATATTTACAATAAATAAAAAATGCCACACCTATAACCTTATTACCACATAAAGTATATATTTTGCGATGAAACTCACTGAGAACCACATTATTATATTAATTAATTACTGAAATGATATTTTTAGATATGTTAAATATTTTTTTTATATTCATTTTATCTCAAAATATTTGAATGCTTATGATACACTGAATTATAATTTATTCATGAACAGTGAATGACAACTCAAATTTTAAAATACCAAAAAAATATATCCTCCTTAACCTGATCTACTCTATTAAGAGACCACTCTTTATTAAGAGACCACTCTTTATTAAGAGACCACTTTTCAATTTCCCTTGAGTGGTCGCTTAAGACAGATTCGACAGTACACAGCTGGATGATAAGTTTTTAAGTCTTAAACAAAAGCGGTATACATGGCATCTTACACACCTCATTTGTTAATCAAAATCGCAGAAAAATTAAAATATGTCCGTGAAAATTATCAGCTACTCCATAACCTTAGGCAGATTTGTCATTGAAATTTCACAAAAATGCATCAATTTAAGATTCTGTTTCCGTCACATGCCGGTTAATTGAATAAACACTGAAATTAGAATTACATTTTAATGTTTTATCCTGTATCTTTTTAACAGTCCACATCCACCGCCGGAGTTTCAGAGCCGAACGAAGTTGATTTAAATATAAGGTTGCAGCATTAATTCCAAAATAACCCCACCTACGGAAATCCACCACCAGGGGGAAATCAGCGTTTTTAGCAAGAAACTCACTGTCAAATACTTCTAGACAAATGTATGTTACTGTCAACAGTATTTAAAGCATTCATACTGCTGTCAAGGAATTATTGACTAGTGGAGCGGAATTCCCAGGATCATCCATCGCCAATAATACAATTATTACACTTTCCAGTGTTAAACTATTGTCTTTTGTTGATGCCAAATGACATAGTCTTAGTATACAATACATAAATATCTGGTAAACGTTTGATTAATTTAACAATTAAAGGAGTGTTAGATTGCATTTATTGGAGATATAAATGCAATCTTAGTGGCAGATAAATCGATTAGAACGCTATGAATATTTATCTGCCACCAAGATTGCATGCATATAATCTTTAATTGTTATATTCAAATTCTGTTTTCTAATTCAAAGTAAAGTATTTATTAGATGCTAATGAAGATTTGAATTTCCCGCTTCAGCCATTTAACCTCATCAGCCAAGTTCAATGTGATTAAAAATAATCCATATACAAATTTGAAAACACAACAAAATCTCAATGTTTTTCAATAGCTTTTGAGTTTACTTATAATAGTCCAGACATTTAAAAGATTTTTTTTCAGTTTCATTAGCAAACTGGTTCATTCAACTACAATGTCAATTTTCCCGCGCTGACTAATATTGTTTCAGCAAACAGGACTTCCATTCATGTATATAGATATAACTACACCAAGTATAGCCTGCATTTATTGGCTCATAATGCAGATCACAATTATCATTAGAGTAATGGGAGTCTCTGTGGCAAAATGTAAATATATGAATATACTGTAAAATTTACAATTTTTTTTTAAATCTAACATATATACACACGGAATTCTAAATCTGTTTGTTTTTTATATCATACTGTGTATACGATGAAAAAGATATTGTATCGGAGAGCTCTTACTACTATTTAGGATAACATTGTGTAGTAATACTGATAATTATAAAGATGAAAATTTGAAAAAAAATCCCAGTGTTGCTGAAGCAATTCGTGTTCCCTGCAAATCATCGCAAGTTATTACAGTATCCCTTACCTGTAGTGACTTTTGTAGTTGATCAAAGCACAATCCTATGTTGTGTTTAAGAAGTTTCAAAGAAATCAATTCGTTCTTGTCTAAAAACCAACATCCAGATTGTCAGACGGATACAATCACTATAGGGATTACAGGAAAAACTGAAAAAGCAAAATTTGTCTGGACATTTCCTTTTGGGCAGAAGTTTTTCTAGAGAGGTGAATATTTTGGTGACAGCCTGTTAGGTACTCAGGGTGCATCATTTTCAAAAGTTTAATGTTTGGGTTGGGCAATATATGTGTAATGAAATTTTGATTTTGTAAGTCTGTTTCTGACAGCGGATATAATTATTGTACATTTTTGGGGCGGCATTCAACACAAAATGGTAACCGAGGCTAAAATATCTGCAAGATAGTACATTTCTTTTTTAAATGTTTGATTTCATAGTAAACTTTCTTCAACTCGTCTCGCACTTATAGTTTCTGCTCTACAAGTTCAAATTCAGCTCTTATTTAGGATCCTTTATTTTATTTGTCTTTTTCGTATTTTTACGGTATGTGGGGGATATTAAATCGGGCTCTGTTCGTCCGTCCGTCCGGTCGTCCGCCCGAGATTCTTTTTCTAGCTATAACTAAAAAACCGTTCATCGCAGCTCTAAGTGCCCTAGTTGTGCCTTTTGCTTTTGTGGACCTTCCATCTTAGGTTTTTTTTGCTGTTGCCATGGAAACTTAGTCAAAAATACCAAATTACTGCTTCGTATTGTTTCCGGGCTATAACTCCAAAATCGTTCAACGCATGTCATTGAAACTTTCTATATACATCAGACGAGTGCCCTAGTGGTGCATTTCGCTATTGCGGGCATTCCATTTTTGGAATATTTTCCGTAACCATGGAAACTTAGACAAAAATATCGAATTACAGTATCCTTTTGTTTCCGGACAATAACCTCAAAACCTTTCAACGCAGCTCCAGGAAATTTTCTGCATACATCAGACAATTGCCCTAATTGTGCCTTTTGCTATTGCAGAACTTCCGTGTTAGGTTTTTTCTGTTACCATGGAAACTAAAATACCAAATTACTGTGTCTTTTTGTTTCCGGGCTATAACCCCCAAAGCCATTCAACACAGCTCCAGGAAATTGTCTGTATATATCAGACAAGTACCCTTGTTTGCCTTTTGCTGTTGCGGACCTTCAAATTTTTTGGAATTTTTTGTTACCATGGAAACTCAGTCTAAAGTACCAAGTTACAGTTTCTTTTTGTTACCTGCTGTTATTTTTTTCAGTTTTACAATGCTTGCAAACATTTAAAGTTATACTTGGATAATTGTATTTGACATTGATGTATTTGAGTTTTTATACCGCGGAGGATAATGCCACGCTTTACTTAGAAAATATTTTTGTTGTATGTATTGCTATTAGACTGCCCGCCACCTTGCGGTGGGATATGCAACTCTTTGTTATTCTGTATATACAGAAAACAAACTACTGTTGTATAATTTTGAGGGGGAAATTTGCGATTTCCTTTTCAATAAAGGTACATGTACATTGAGATGATCAATACTCTTAAGAGACCGCGGAACTAAAAGTAACTATATAAATGAATAACTGGTAAGCTATTATGATTTTTATACACTTTTCACATGTTTTCTTCAAAATTCATAACGGACTGAATTAGTTAAGGATCCGCACCTCAGAGCTTTTAGTCTCATGGAAATTTCCTTTGATATAAATCAAAGACATTTTGAGATTTTCAAATAAAATTTTAATACCAATCATTGTATCTGTTGCATGTTGTCATTTGCAAATTTGAAAAAAAGAAAGAATTTTATTCTTTACAGAAAACTTTGTACAAGGATTTTTTAAAATTACTCATTTGATGGTCATTTTGTAAAATCAAGCGGATTCGAGATCAGTATATGATGTTATAAAGATAGCAAGCTGTACTGACATATAAACCTGTTGTGACCAAGACAACTATCGTCGTTCCATAGCCCGGTGTTAGAATTAATCACTACACAGTTCTGAGTGGTGGCATTTCAAGGCTCACCCGGATACAATTCGTGAAACCGAAAGACTGACCATATTCTGCCCATACGTATTCTGTGTTTACTGCTCTGTCATTCCCATCTGTATATAATCCTGTAAGAAAAAATATGCTTTACATTACTTGGAAAGTAAATAAATTTATAAAACCGTAAACTGAATATTCATCTTTTTCTAGAAGAATATATCTAAACTAAATTAGCATTAGTAAAACTTTGAATTTATTATGAACGCCATAATGGTGTTTGGCAGGGTTCTTCATTGCCGGCATATCAGTTGAAATACATGTTTCAAGTGAATATTCATATTTCTGACCAACAGACGTCACAGAAACATGGTAACTAGTTGCCATTTGTATAAAGTCATTTAATGTTCATGGATGTTTTGTAATGTCAAGTCTGGTAAAAAAAATGACATATTACCTACTATACATATAGGTACAAATGAACCCATTCGCATGATTGCGTGCATTTTGTCTATGTGCAATACGTGTAATAAGCTCGAGATCTTTATTTTTCTCTTGAAATGGTTATTTTCATACGTTTTGTCCACACCCAAACAAACCTTGAGAACTTACTGCACGTCAACCACAAGAAATATAATGAGATTGAAACATACTGACTATTGATCAAATTCATTCTGTCAAACTGTGCCAAAGTTACGAATGGCTTGCGAAATGTATCAAGTAAACCTCTAGTATATAGCACATTAAAAGATACATATCTTAAATCACAATTATATCTAATCCATGAGAATGCAATGAATATCTGATTGGTTGATTTGAACGTATTTTAAAGAAAGTATTGCAAAATCTATTGCAAAATCTATAACTTATAGCCAAGGAAAAAAGGTTTGCAGAGAACGTATTTGAGCGCACATGTCCGAGAATTAACGCATATTTGTAAATGAACACGTTTTTTAAACGTTATAGCCTGTAGCAAATCGAATAAGTTATAAGTAATGAGGGAATCGAATAAGCAATGGGCGAGTCCAATAAGTATTGAAAGAGTCGAATAATGTTTTGTCCCTCAAACTCATCCTTTAAACTAAATTTTGTTTAATATGACTCATTTTTCTAAATTTGACTTCTAGAATGTTTGCACTTTTTTACAAATGCTTTTACTTTAAAGTGCATATGCTAGGAACCAGCGAGTCCCCGCTTTATGAATGATAGAGCTGTGACTCATGGGTTTCCGATGATTTCCAGGACCATTAACTATTTGGGAATATTGGTCTACCGTAAGTATGATATCTTAAATAAATTGTTAAAAGATTAATTAAGCCACGAGATAATCCCCCAATATACATCTTGAAAATCCTCACAATAAATCATCATTAATATTTATTGACGAGTTTGCCTTCAATATTGGTAAACAGGGATGTTGCTACTAAAACGATAATAGAATGATATCTATTAGGGCCTTGGTATTGTATTAAAATTCAAATCAATATACAGTATCATTTGAAAAAAAAAACAATTTCAGCATATGTCTAGATAGTGAACAAAATGAGACATTCTTAATGCCAATACACTATGGACTAGATAGCAATGATTTCCTTCATACAGACAATAAAGATTAATTTCTTTCAATTTAGGGGTTTAATTTAAAAAAACTTCGATACAGATTTTAATACAAGTACGATCTACGAAGGTATCAGTAAAGGTATTATGCTTCCAATCCTGGTATTTATTATTGCTATAGATGGCTTTTCATCCTCGATATTTCAGGCGTTACTATCACCGTCGTATAATTCATTCCCGGACAATGTCATAATAAAACTGAAGGTTCGTTGTGTATGTATCAACAGATGACACGGATAGATTGGCCGTTTGATGTACAGTGTATCAAACTATCTACATATTCGAAATCTCGTCATACCTGTGATTGGTCAGTTTATTTCTATTTTCTAAACTGCTTTCAATTTTGCTATGCGATAGCTTTTGACGTTTTCTCCAAAAAGTATATTCATGACGTAGTCAATATTGTCTTTCAAAAATTCACTATTCACTTTTAGCGGATGGGTAATATTTCTTGATTCCATGCGAAATTGATCTGTTTCCTACAAGTTGCATAGGGTCCATAAACAAAGGGTGCATTCTTATCTTATTTAAATTAGACTTCAGTAATTCCGCTTTAATACACTCTATGATACGTTCCATTACGTATCTTAGAGAGCAGTACTGGAGCGGAATAACAAGTCTGATCTTAATTAATGAGATTGTAGAAGGTGGAGTCTTTATGACAGGAAACTGACAGGAAAGCGACATGTAGATTTACATCCATGCAATCGATAATTTAATTGTTTGCTGTATGATATATATTACGGTCTCCACATTGCGATGTCCATTTCAGAATCGATGGAACTCGGATAACTCGACAGCACCTTGCGAAGAACTCGTGGTAACTCCTATAAAATGAAACCATTTACGTTCTTATGCTTAATGTTGGTAACAAGTTTGAGAGGCATTAAATCCGAAAAGTGTCGTCAATACGTGACTAGTAAAAACATCGCTTATACTAATGAAATAATTGAAGATTTACGACCGATTGGATACCAACAGTGTGTGAGAAAGTGTCAGAAATATACAGATTGTGCCGACATTGTTTACAACAAAAATCAGCTGTCTTGTCACTTAATAAGGGGTTATATTTCTCATTATGCACCGCTTAACCTCAATATTTACAGCAATGCAGAGGTATGTATAGATTAGATATTTACAAATATTATATTTAGAATTTTGTATGAATTATGAAAGTTTTCCACTTCACTTTTAATGTTTGGGATGTGAAACAATTTTTTTTCCGAATTTTCTTGACGTTAAGATATAATCATTACAAAGCAGCAATATCTTGATCTAATTCGAAATGTTTTATCAAATAAGATTTATCGTTGATATCGACATAAAGACAATGCTATCAACAGCATGCAATTATTTTCTAGGTACAATGTACGCGTACAGTAAGGGAGGGTATCGATATATGTTTAAAGATGCTCCACCGCTGACAAATTGTATTTTTTCTCTATCGCAAACAGGAGCAGACGAATAATTTTTTTTCTTGAGATACAAAAGTTACTTAATTTACATTATCACCACAATTGAAAAGTTTGAGTTTCTCATTTTACTTCAAGATTAAATTATTCAAAATAATTAATTGCATCCCGAAAAATTCCATAGCACTATGTCATATATAGAATGCAGTACTGATTACACATGCACAATAAAAGCAAAATAAAAGATCTTATATTATTTTTTGTGTTAATTAGATATATATCCACAATTAAAAATCAATTAACGTTCAAATAAAAAGTATCGTTTATGCTCTCTCGGCGGTTGAGCATCTTTAACAAAGCATTTTGCGGTCCATTCCAAATATCGATACCCTACTAAATTTCATTCTTTGATGAAACCATCAGAAACACATTTTAAGCTTTATATCATACTTATATTAACGATCTAAAAATGAAGTCCTTCATCAAAGAGCTTTTGCGATTTTCAAACAATAATTTTCACTATTTTTAGCAAGTTGTTATATGAATATTGAAAAAATTGTACTTCTACGTATCATTTGTAGATTTTTATACAATCATTTGAAGAAAAAGGCCAATTTGGTGGCCATTTTGGAAACCAAACGTTTTTCAGAGAATGTAATAAGCAATATGAAACATGAACTTAAAATTTAGAATACATTGTAAGTGTAGTAAAAGTAACAAGAAATGATGAAAAATACAAATATTGTAACGGAATAAAATTCAAACACACTGAACCTGTTTTAAAATGGGTTTAAAAATAGCATCTTTTTTCTCTCTTTAAGATGGTTAAGTTACAAGATATAGTTATTCATCAGAACATTTTGTACGAGGCGTTTATCGGTCATTCAAATTTGTAGAGTGGTAGGGGTAGTATATGCTGTTATCCGGAGGAAATATAATTTGTTACCTTTATTTTTAACGAAACTACTAGTTTTATCAATTATGAAAACAATCATTCTGCAATTTTGAAATTACAGTGTGTAGCTTGTCATGTGGAGGTTAAGGCAATACAATTCCGGCAAAATTACACATATTGTGAATATTTATCTTTGGTTCACGATATTTTAAAATCAATCAAACCACCATACTATTTTTATTCCAAACTTTAGCATGAACTAATATTTCCAAAAACCTTTATATGAAAAAAAACAGCTAGGTATACACAATTTCAAAATTAATCAAACAATCATATTACTTTTATTCCAAATTTTAGTATGAACTAATATTTCCAAAAATCTTTATTATAAAAGAAGCAGTTAGGCATACATAATTTCAAAATCAATCAAACCATCATTTTATTTTTATTCCAAACTTTAGTATGAAATAATATTTCCAAAAACTTAAAAAAAACCAGTTAGGCATACACAATATCGACTCCCCAGCAGTACAGAGGCGATCTCAATGCAGCCATTTGAATCTCTTTCAGATTTACAAAACAAACCCATGTGGGACCTGTCAGGCACGTGAAGTCTGTATTGAACTGAGGTCGGGTAAAAATATTTGTATGGAAGGTAAGAAATAATTTCAACAAAAGTCAGACATAGTAATGATATATTGTTTGTACAAATACGAAAGAAGGTAAATATTGATAAAAACCCTGATTTATGTAATATACATATTTTTTCTTCACACTTTATGCACATTAATTCAATGTGATCACGGATCGGAAAAAGAGATAAAAGAATGTACACCAACTTTCACCCGAAACCTGCTTATACTGAATAGTAGCGGTACTCTAATCGTATCTACGTCGGCCTTAAATAATAGGTTTTGCAATATTTTGAAATTCTATATCAAATATTCAATAAGCTTCAAACATGACCTCAATATGTCAAATCTCAATGATTTGTTATATTTTTCTCTTGTAATCTCAAAGATGTATATATTATAAACACCTTTTTGCGATATATATACATGTTCGGGTAATTTCACGAGATTTTCGAAAGCAAATTCCAAGGTTTCGCTAATAATTGTGTAAAACATTACACGATTGCCAGCAAGAGCCAATAACGCGGAATTATGAATTCGCAAATATATCAAAAATAACTACGACACAAAATATTTTATTCTTGTTCTAGAATATGAAGTTTACATCTTCTTTCAGTCGCTCGAAATTGCAATAACGGCGACGTAATGTTTGACAACAAGTGTTATTACTTCAGCAGTTATAGCCTGACATGGATGGAGGCACAGGTATACTATTCTATGGTCTTATTTAAACATTGATATTATACACATTTTTTAAATTATCCTGTCAAAGTTAAATTGCTAAGTGAATAAGCAACCCGTATTTTGGTCCTATTCTTACTGCAAATTGAACTGAATATATTTTCATCATGCTTTATGAAAATATATTCAGATTTTTTTGGTATTTAATTGGTGTATGAAAGAAATTTTGTTTGTAAGCTGTTTGAATCTTCGTTTAAACATTTCCCAAATAAATACACAAAATCGATGCCGCTATTGTGAATTTTTCTTCATAGAGTTATAACGAAAAATAATAGGCAATTCAGAAATGGGGTTTAGTATGAAAACCAAGAAAGTTCATTATTCCTATTCCAAGATTACCTGCGGAGATTATCATATTAGTTTAATCATGCTTATTATTATTTTTGTTTCCCAGGTGATGTGTGGATATATATATGGCGTCCTTGTTACCATAGATACACTGGCCGTGAACGAGATGCTGGTAGCTGCAAACATAAATGACAGTAAGTATGTCATAATATTCCGTCTTTGCATATTAAAGATATATCTGCCCTTGCGGGTAGCTTTTGATTGTGACGTCATGTTTTTCAAAGAAAAATACCCATCTCTCCTTGAATATATTGCGGTTTCCTGAATATGGTGACCGCAATGAACCATGGGAAAGATTGGAAAAGGACGTCTTATCAACTCACAAAATGATTACGTCATATTATATGCCAACCCACAAGGAAGATAACCCTGTTTTATGCAAAGAATGAATAAGTCGATGCTAATATTGCTTTTATTGACTACAAACCTATATTGTAGGTTACAGCTGAATAAATTGGTTTCCAATAGAACGCCTTGTGAATTCACACCAAGAAAAACACTGTTTTGTGCAGATTAAAACCAATTTAAAACCAAACTTGTATCTACAACTGCAAGTTATTTTAGAAAATGTCAAAACAGAAAAATAATTGGAACCACTAAATTTATCATCTTGGAGCAAATGATTCTCGATTAAAACGTCTTATTAAATTCATACCAAGAAACTTTCCAGGTCCGTCGTGACATTAACAATGAAATGTATGTAGGATTAGTTTCAGCTTGATCCCAGAAACTCATTTGAAAACAAAACTATACTTTAAACCCCCTTAAAACAGTCATGGAATTGTGGAAAATAAAAAAAACGTTTAATAAAAGTATGAATGTTTTGCGTTCTAACATTAGGCCTATGTGTGTTACCATCGAGTACGTACCGTCGACTCTTTCAAACATAATGTCTCAATAACAGCGTTGTTTTTAATAATATTTTCAACATTAATCTCGTCACTATTGATATCATATTATCGTTCGTTTACACTACGTACGAAAGGTGTATGGATATTCAATAAATATTCATTTCTTTTACAACTAATTGATTGATTAACATTTCCAAATACATGAAATGCTCCACCGCCAAAAGAGAAAAAAATATACCTATCATTTAAACAATAATTGGTGTTTAAAGGGACAATTTACTCAGGCTAATTCTTTTACATAACCAAGAAGCAAAATATGGCATAAATGTATTTTTTTATGAAACATTTAACACTAAATATTGACAAATTCTACGTCATTGTTAAGTATTTTAATTGAGCAAAACAAATGAACTACATAACCACTGAGGAGGTAATAAAATGATTTTTAGGTAAGACAATTCGCCTAATAAGGAAAACCACTACTGTCAAAACGATTTGAGCAGTACTAGACAAAAGTTGCATTACTCTACGAGCAAGAGACAGGGTTCGGCATACAAGATATTCGACCACAATGTGTAATGGCGGACAGCGAGCATTTCACCACCATGGGCTTTTCTAGCATTTCACAGTAAAACCGACTGATCTAATTTCCATTAGAACTGTTTTTTCCCGATATATGTACAAATTTTAATGTTCTCTTAGATTGAATTGTCCCTTTAATCATGTATACATATGTGTAATCAACACAAAATAATATAAAATAGTCTATCTTGCTTTTGGTGCATGCGCAATTAGTAGTTTACATCATATAGGACAAGGTGCCACGGAAATTTTTCGAAAAAAAAAAAAATTAATCTTGAAGTAACATTAAAGGCTCAAATTGTCCAATGGTAGTAATGGTGTAAAGTAAATAACTCTTGTAACTGAATAAAAAAAACTATTTGGCTGCTCCTCTTTTTTATAGAGAAAAATACGATTTATCAGCAGTGGAGCATCCTGAATGATTGACAACGATGTAAATTTTTCGTCTTTTATTTCTTCATTTTCTTTTACTGTTTCGAGATTTTAAGTTATGTTTATTATGTTAATAAATGTTTATTGTTTGTCAGACTAAGCAGATGATACAAATAATATTTTTCGATAAAATTGAGTTATTTGCTGATGAAAGAGCTTGATCGATTGTTACATCACCCGTTTTTGATGAAAACGTCACTGATTTATGTGAAAACAACGTAAGTTTCTCATAGAAACAAATGACGTAAAATACAAGTTGCTATCCAGAGAAATTAAACCTGAATATGAATACTAAATTTACGGAATTATAAATTAATTTTCTTTCCAAGTTATGTAAAGCATATTTTTTCTTGCAGGATTCTATACAGGTGGGAATGACAGAGCAGTAAACACAGAATACGTATGGACAGAATATGGTCAGCCTTTCGGTTTCACGAATTGGTATCCGGGTGAGCCTGGAAATGCCACCACTCAGAACTGTGTAGTGATTGATACTAACACCGGGCTATGGAACGACGATAGTTGTCTTGGTCACAAAAGGTTTATATGTCAGTACAACTTGCAATCTTTATAAAACCATATGCTGATCTCCATGGGTTATTATCACTGTCGTTATATCCACCACTGGGCCCGGCTATGTCATAGTAAAACTAAGGTATTTCAGGAGAAGAAACTCAAATCATAAGCCTATATTTATATTCTTATATTATATGAATGAACCAAAGTACTTGTCTCAACTGCTGTAGCTCACGCAGCCTTCAAATGTGTTATAGTATAGTTAAAGGTGGATATAAGGACGGTTATAGTGACCATCTCTAGTGTCAAGGATAGGGCGGCATGGAGATGAAGGCATGGTGTTGACTAGAATGGTAAGTCTTGTTAGTTTGGAGACGCGAAATATACCGATAACTGAGTGATTAAGATGTACGATATTCTACAGCTTGTTACCGACTTCACTGGAACGAATCCGGATATAGATTCTAGTTGAAGTGAGTGAATGACAGAACAGACAAACCCCAAGGTTATTCCATCGCATCTTTTCTGTTCTTAACCTTGTTCAATAAGAATTAAGCTCTAAATGAACTTTACCTGGTAATTTTACAATTTTACAATTAGAATATATGGAAATATGCCGCATTGGAGATATAACCCAGGATCCTGTCGGATCTGACACTCTCTCGCTTCGAGTAGTACCTATATCCGTATTCGTTCCTATACAGTGATCGATTGGGTCGCAGGTTCGAGGAACAAGCGGTGCATTTGTCAGTCCCTAAATGACTGTTTAATCGATGTATAACTTAACAAAACCCAATAAAAACACATGAGGGACAGCATTTTAATTTATTTCAATTGTTTCTACATGTATTGAATTTTAATAAATAAAGGTTAAAGGTTAAATTTAAGTTTTCATATCTTTCGTAGAAATTGAATGAATGAATGAACGCGCGGTCAGACGAATGAGCGACGAACGTAATAGCAACATTGGACAATAATTTGATAATTCTCATTCACAGCTGTTTACGAACAGCGTATCCTGGTTCAATGGGTCTACTCGAACCATATTTGCCATCAAAATATAAAACACTTCTTCTAAATATTATATCCAAATGTATTCACTTTTTAATTCAGTTTATACATTAATTGCAAATGAATATGGTATTTAATGTTTTCATAATATTTATGACTTCAGGTTTAACAAAAAGTTCACGCAACAAGTTTCAAGTCCTTTCAACGCTGTTTCGTTATAGGAATAATTTATGTACCACGTGATACCCGATAACGTTTGTTCGGGACTATTGTTTCTATTTGTGATGGAATGACGCCAAAAGACGATATACCGCGCTAACGTCATTTCAGTGGTAATATTACAAAAATACTTACGTTCCATCACCACTAGATATACTAGTCCCGCACAAAAGTAATCGGGTATCACGTGGTGTGTGAATTATTCCCATTACTCAAGATTATGCATATTGTTTTAAGCAAGAAACGACTACATTCTACACCTTTTTTCAGAAATGTGTAGTTAAGTTAATGCTATCGCAAATTTCAACAAACCATTTTTTTTAACTTATTTGTTGTCATGGAAAGCTTTGCAAAAAACAAAAGAAAAAAAACCAAAAAAAAAAAACAAAAAAAAAAAAAAAAAAAAAAAGACTAACTAGAAGGTAACTAAATTAGGGATGCTTTCTCGTCATTTCTGTTTATTTGACGGCCTTTTAACAGCATGGGTCATTTCAATGTACATACAACTTATTTTCGTTGTAAGTTTACAAATGCTTTTGTGAATTAGTATTAAGAGTATATCACGAATGCTTCTATCCATGAAATTTAACAAACGCATAGTAGTTCGGGTTATATACATACAGGGCAACAAAGTGCAGAATCCACCCTCTAATGACAACAAATGTAAACATACATCTAATTATGCTAAAATATAATTATAGGACTACTGATTTTAAATGAAATTTCACGAAAAGAATTTTTGTTTGTAAATAAAAATTCAAACTTCGCGAGGAGTAACAGAAAATGTGATATGAAATAAACATAGATTAGATACATGTGTTATTATATAAATACAATATATAAATCTACTTTCCAATGTAAATGGAAATCAAAATGCAGCTATACGTTAATCCTGCTACTATCATCGATTTCTGAAGTAATGTCAATATTTCGAGTTGTCACATTTATGTTCACCGAAGGGGACTACTCTGTCTTTGCATATTACAGAGTAAACTCCCTTGCAGGTAGGTATCCATTGTGACCTTATTACTTTTGTCCACGAAACTCACGCCATTTTCTCTGAAAAGTAGGAAGTCACGCTCGCAATTGTCTCCGTTTCTCTGTCAGTTCGTCCATGTGTATATCTTAGTTGATGTTGATTGGTTTCGAGACAATAACCTGAGAACGGATATTTTGATTTCTTTGAAACTTCTTACAACGTAAGCTCGCTAACTGGCACATCATATAACTGAATTTGGGGGTCAAAAGGTCAACTAAAAAGTCACTGTAGGTTAGGAATACTGTAATAACTTAAGGGATTGGCAGTGGAATTTGTTTCTGCAACAGAAGGTTTTTTTTAAGTTTTCATCGTTATAACTATCATAATGACTACACAATTACATCAATGGTATCTTAAATCTTAAGACTGCCATAGTACAGTAAAACTTTCTTAAGACGAATCTGTTTGATACGATACGTTTGTTTTTGCTTATTACAAAGTAAATTCAAATTCCCGGTTTTGGCTCCTCTTTGAGAAACTTATATACCGGCTATACGGTAGTTCTTATAAAACCTAAATTTACCAGATATT
The DNA here is from genome assembly GCF_041381155.1 of Argopecten irradians. Lineage (NCBI taxonomy): Eukaryota > Metazoa > Mollusca > Bivalvia > Pectinida > Pectinidae > Argopecten > Argopecten irradians. The sequence continues at coordinate 42,243,627 of NC_091137.1, read as the reverse complement.
TATGTATTGTATAGTATGTATTATGATAGTCTAGCTATGATTATGACACTTTGCATTACATGTATTTAAATATAACATTGTACCACTGAAACGTGTAATATTTGTATTAGTGGCGAGCGATGGATGATCCAGGGAATTCTGCTACACTGACCAACAATGCCTTGACATTAATATAAGACCCCATTAATATATGAATACATTAATACTGAGGACGGCTTATGTATAATGTCTAGAAGTATATGATAATGTATTTCTTGCTTAAAACGCTGACTTCCGGGGTAAGGGCTTCAGCAAGGTTGAGCGAGGAAGTAATCCCCCTTTTTCTACAGATGGTATACTTTGAAGGTCATACGGGGGTGAGGGACTTCCGCAGGTTGGATTATTTTGGAAATGATGGTGCAATCTAATATTCAAATCAACTTCCTGTCGGCGCGGAGGCTCTGGCGGTGGATGTGAGCTGCTGTAAAAATAAATAAATAAATAAAATAGATAATTAAATAATCAAATAAATACACCGTAAACATTACAATTCAATGACAGTTTCAATTTCTATTTATTTCACCGGCATTCAAAAGAAACAAAATCTTTTATTTTGCACGAATGATAAACTAGCCAAAGCTTTCCAAACACAGCAGAAATATATAAGTATCGAATAGTTAAAATAATTATATATTATGGTTATATATTATATATTATGATTATTAATTATATATCAATTATTTTCGCGGAATTAATCGCTATTTTGATGAACAAATGAGATGTGTGAGGTACAATGCAGCCAAATCTTCAGTTGTTACAGTTTTTTTTATATCTAGTGTTTTCAATCGAACTCGCCGAATTTTAGATCAGGAAAATACCCGGCAGTGGTTTATAGTGTGCACGTGACATTACATCTGACTTACCTGACTGTTTTTCTGTGTCGATAAATGAAAGTACCCCCAACTAGGACAGCGATGAGAATAACAAGTACTGACAGCAGACCGATCAATATTATGGCGGTCTCGGATAAGCCTACAACATATCATTTGTAAAAACATAAAAAAGTTGTGGAGATGAAATGTTCTCGTCTTTTTTTATTACAACGTTGCCTGCTCCTGCGAGCATGCATGGGCTGTTATATACATATACTTGTTGAAAGTATAAAATATATGAGAGAAAGATAACACTTTTCGAAAAAAACATCAATTTAATTATTGTGAATGTTTGAGAATGGAATCATCTTCTCTACAAATGAGACTTATTTTACCATCAGCGTCTTTCACGTGTATGTTGTTATTCCAATTCGTCTGTCCGAGAGTTGTTGTTGCTGTTGTAGTAGTGAGTGTTTTGGTTGTGCCGGACGATGACGCAATTGTTGCTGATGACGTAGATGTTCCCGATGACGTAGTTGTTGCTGATGACGTAGTTGTTGCCGATGACGTAGTTGTTGTCGTTGGTGAAAGCGTAGTGGGTTTACTTGATGATGTCGTAGTTGTTGATGAAGTAGGTGTTGTGACTGATGGAGAGGCGACAGTTGTTGTCGAAACAGAAACTACAGAAACAATGGAAAAATTAAAAAAAAATATATTTTCTTAGACAAAAACTAAAGCATGCGTGTCTATGAATGTATCCGTATTTAGAAATTCTGACAAAAGTTACTGAAACGTGATTGAAAGTGCCATTATAATAAGACATGTCAATTTCAGGTCAAGATTTCTTGAAGTAAATGCACATAAAATATCATGTCAAATTCACAGGTTATCAAATAACCCGGCTTTGAACACCGGGACCAAAGGTCAAAATCTCACAAAAATGACATCTCAGATCAATTATTAAGATGTGTTTTGGCTTTCCTTGCTTTAAAATAGTGTTTTAAATGACGCTAAAATATTGTTATGTACTTGACCCTCTAACCATTGTTTTCGGGACTGATCCCCCAATTTTTCCTCATCAGAGGTTGGCAGTACTACTCAAGTTGAATATATAAAGACACCCAGTCATTCATTTAACTAATTAATGACAAGCCAGTAAACCAATCATAGTCCCACCTTCTATGTGTTATATGTTAAGCAGGCACAGAGAGTACACGAATTAGATTGTGGAAGAATATGTCGATCAGAAGACATAATCAGAACCTTACATTTAGGTGCAAACATCCTTTAAATAGAAGTCTAATGAAAGACAAAGCACGCCTTAAAAACAAAACCCTACATTTAGGTGCAAACATCCTTTAAATAGAAGTCTAATGAAAGACAAAGCACGCCTTAAAATCAATACCCTACATTTAGGTGCAAACATCCTTTAAATAGAAGTCTAATGAAAGACAAAGCACGCCTTAAAAACAAAACCCTACATTTAGGTGCAAACATCCTTTAAATAGAAGTCTAATGAAAGACAAAGCACGCCTTAAAATCAATACCCTACATTTAGGTGCAAACATCCTTTAAATAGAAGTCTAATGAAAGACAAAGCACGCCTTAAAAACAAAACCCTACATTTAGGTGCAAACCTCCTTTAAATAGAAGTCTAATGAAAGGCAAAGCACGCCTTAAAATCAAAACCCTACATTTAGGTGCAAACATCCTTTAATTAGAAGTCTATTGAATGACAAAGCACGCCTTAAAATCAAAACCCTACATTTTGGTGCAAACATCCTTTAAGAAGAAGTCAAATGAAAGACAAAATACATGTACGTCTTAAAACAACAGCATTAAGGAAAAGACAAAATATCAGAGAAAAAAAACCATATGAATTAACAAATAATACAAATAACAAGAAAAATGAGAAATGTCATTTGTGATATTTTTGCATCAAAACTAAGAACAGATGAGAGATTAAACAATGCTTATTCATTTGATTGTAATTTAAATTTATAGGAGTTAAATACTTACTAGAACAGTTTCCCTCGTGCAGCATCCCCACGAACTCTGTGGTGTACCCGGTCGGGCACTGATGACATATCACTTGACCAGACTCACTCTGGTAGGTCCCTAGGTCACAGAACACACACCATGCCCCATCCTGTCTGGTACCGGGCGGGCATTCCACTGGTAAGGATAAAATAGAGATGTTCATTTACTAAAACATAGTTTGATATTGTATTATTTCATCATGAAACAAAACGATGAAAAGAACAAATTTTAAACATTAAAAATGAAAGAATAGCACTAAATGAAATAAATAACAACTGTACATGTACTTATTTATTACCCCAATATAATAGTGTTCCGCAATATTTAAAGAGAAGAGATAAAGATGCCCGATGGTTTTTTTATCACTATTTCTCTGAAAGTACTGAGGAAATCCTACCACATCCTCCGTCATCGTCTATGCTGCCATTGTCACAGGCTGTATGAGTCTCGACAACAACACTATCTGGGTCTATAGAGTATGTGTTGCCGTTGATGACGACACTGAAGAACGCCTCGGAAGTACTGTTGATTTGGTCTGCAGTATCATCAGATTCACTCAATACGTTAAGGTAGGTCTGTAGCTCTGAACTTACTGTTAAAGAAGCATTGATGTAACTATTTGTTAATTTCATCGGGACAATAAAAACAAATTGTCTTTTTGCCAGTCAAGGATTTTTTCTTCATAGAGGTATGAAAAAAATAATTGGCCAATCAGAAAGTGGGATTTAATATGAAAAATAATAAAATGTCTTTAACTTCAGTTATATTGTAGTGTAAGCATGGCCTTTCTTGGGATTAAGAGTGGAAAGAATTTGATAAAGCAATGCAATAATGCACAATTATTTAATGATTAATTATCATTTCTTTTTATAAAATTGATGTTTATTTTTAAAATATCCATAATATAACTCGTGTCAAATGCAAATTCAATAAACAAAACCTTTTGTATAAACCATTCGTTTTGTAATCTTGAACAGACAACACAATAGTTTCAATAAAAGTGTAAGCTTACTAATATTGGATTCAATAAAAGCTGTCAAGTTCAGGTCTCCAATATTTTCTAGATCGAAGACGAACGACATATCGACTGTCGTCCCGGTCGTGCGTCGACGTCGTTTTTTACCACAGGTGTCTGTCGTCACAATAGCGTCACATGTGTTATCGCGTCGACACTGAGCGTTCCCTGCTATTGTCTGTAGAGCAGCATCAGTGGGTGTACCACACGTCAACGCAGCCGTATATCTCGCAGATGTTCTTACTGTCAAACTGTTCCCTCCATAAATGCCTAAATAGATGAAGTTCATAATGCCACCATATCCAACTTTGCCACCATTTCTATATCATATTCCATTGATAAGAATGCGAATATTTTGAAAAAAAATAAGTGAAACAAAACGCGAAAAATATTCAAATTATTATTAATTTGTGCTCCATAATCTTAGTTAGGAAATCATACAGAGTTCATATCGAAATATGGACACTCGTGGCAAAATGACCTGAAATCGTGAGGTAATGTTGTTCCATTTAAACAAAAATATACATTGTGGCATTTATTATTTTTTCAACAACTTAATTTTGTGACAATCTAATTATAGTAAAGATCCTTATTATCATTACGTTGGATAAGAGGATCTGACAAAATCCCATTAGGGGTCATGTCCTGATGGCATTTGGAGATGGCCAATCAAATTGCTGCTGGCAAAATTTTGAATTTCAGGGGATGAAATAGTTTGAAAATCTGTCAGAATTATTTCCGTGTACGAAGTCATTTAATTCGCCCAAAGAGCACAACTAAGCTAATTGCATACGTATGTCGGAGCGAAATGGCGTTGTCAATTGATATAGCAACGTGCAGAAAATACATTTGATCTGAATTACACGTGCTATAAAGTTCATCCGAAATTGACCCTTAATGGGATATTGTTAGATCATCTATTGAACGGAGTGGTTATAAAGATCTGTATTTTAATCTGATTGAATTTTTATGACAACATGAGGACACTTTCATAAAGACTAATAATTATATTTCGTAGACATATAATAAAAATAACTGCTCTATGAAGGCGCCAATCTACGCAAAGGTCCATTATTCTGTAATAGCGTATTGCATTATCTGATCCGCCATCTGTTTGCGAGCCATCGTTGTAAGGGATGTAACTCTGTAACACGCAAAGACGATTTTTTTACATTATCAACTTACGTCCACAGCTTGGCGGTTTCCCATTCCACTCGTATGACGTGTTGCTCCCACATTCGTAATAATCCAATGGAGGATTAGAGGGGGAGAAATCATACCCTGCTGCGCATGTCAAATTACATCTTGTGTAATCCGCCTCAGACACACAGTGATCTGGGATGGCTTTCCACACCGACAACAGCAACCGTTCGATGGAAATACAAGCTGCGGAGCAAATGGAAAAACGCGATTAAGAAATGCATACTTAAATCGTAAAGTTAATTTTCACGTTACATATTTTAAAGCTATGTATAAGGACATGTTTTAAACATTTTTGCTAAAGTTATCTGGATTAGAATGAATGTCTAATGACAAAGCATAAACAGTTCACCGGATGCAAATGAATGACATATAATAAAATATCACTTACTAATACAAAACTTCTAAGAATATGGCGTGCACTGTTATGAAGACTGAGATTATTAGGATAAAGTTAAATTTATATACATGTAAAAAGTTTGATTGTAACAGACGGATTTATAGCTAAAACTAACCAGGGCATTGCTCAGAGTTACATTCCCTGATCTCTTGGTCGTCTCCGCTACAGTCGTTGCCATCTGGCCCCGGTGGAGGATTAGAGCACGTTCGGATTCTCGTCTGCAGACCGGTATTACAGGAAGCGTTACATGTAGCCCAGTCACTCCATACCGTCCACTGACCGTGCACTGATTAATGAAGTATTTAATTGACTATTATTATGTATTTCCATATTACAGAGTTATCTGCGGTTGCGGGTAGGTAATGATTGTTACGTCATGTGTTTGTGAGCGTTACGTCATTCTTTCAGAGAAAATTACATGAGTTACGCTCACAAAACAACGACAATGGATAACTTACAACAAGGGGGGTAACTCTGAGTAGATAAACGTTTAACAAACAGGGTCACTTTAAAGACGGCCTCTCGTGATAGCTGTGTGTTGCATGTGTCACATTCAAGCGTGTGAATGAAATATGTAGGTATTTTGGGAGACTGCAGTGTTTTAGTATTGTAACATTTTTATTGTGCTGTACATCTCACTTAGATATGCTGCCAGGGACACAGAGCAAACACATCCAGACCGATCTTATTATACTGACATCAGGCAATGCTATTTCATATTCACATTAATCAGATATAATCTTTTATGAATGCATTTAAGGAACTTTGAATGTTGCATCATACCACGTTTAATCAGACCAGCATGTTGTTGGGTATCCTAACATAAGTTAGCACAGAGATAGATTATAAAAATCATATATATTCTTGAATTTCTTAGAGTAAGGGCCTAAATTTCACCATCGAAAAAGGAGTCAGTGTTTGAATCACACCTGCATAGGAACTAAAAAACCTACATTACTAAGTATGCATTTAACGTTTTTGCATAGAACAGAGTTACCTCCCTTGTTAATTGATATCCATTATGACGTCATTGTTTCATGAGCAAATTCCACACCGTTTTCTCAGAAAAGTATGACGTTATGACGTTACGCTCACAAAACATCTCTACCCACAAAGGCAGATAACTAAGTAATATGCAAATACATGATTTATCTATTGTCATTTCAAAGTAGAAAGTAAACTAAAACAACAGAAAATTATAATAATAAATACATAAAACCAATAACTGAAGATGACAAGCTTCCGAAACATAGTCCATCATTTAACTTACCTATTATTTCTTCACAAAATTCCCCTTTGTAGTCGCCTACACACTGACACGTATAATTCCAGTCTTGATTTTGACAGACAGCTCCATTTTGACAAGCATTGTCGAGACAGAAGTCGGGTGTGACGTCACAGTGTCTGCCTGTATATCCACCAATACAGGTACAGTTGTACGTGTTCAAAAGGTTTTCACATTTATGGACCCCACAAGGGTTACTGGCGCATTCATCAACAGCTGTGAAAACAAATGTATTACATCGTTTTACTATCACAGCTATGATCACTTACTATAAACGCAAGAGTATCAGCATTACTGCAGTATTATTACTAGCATCATCGATAATTCTTAAATGCAGGTACCTTTAAATCGAAAAATGGCCATGTCAAGAACGCTTTAAAATCATCGAAATACATAGCAAATCTCATCTCAGCCATTCTAATTATATTATTTTACCGGGACCCCCGGACCCCCCAAGCACAAAACTTTCGCCCCTTCCGCGCTATGCGGTTTCACGGGAATGTATAGGTCCAAAAACTACTCGGTAAAATTTGATGGATTATATCTACCTTTATAGCTAAATCGCAAAAATTGAACACCGCTTAAATATAATTTTATTGTTTCTCATCCAAATCACGAAAATTTTGGCCCGTGAAAATAAACGGCTATACAATATTGTTGTTTTTTAAAGTCTGAGGTGGATGATGGCAGATCTGTCTATAAATATCTTATATGGAGTAACGTTAAGTCTGTCTTAAGGTTCACGAGTACCCGACATTACTGCCAGAAACTTACCGTCACATTTTGACGGAATATCCATGATTATTCCATCTTTGCCTTTAAAGTTGTCCATGTTGTAAATAGCGTTAATATACTGTGGCGAACATGTTTGTACATCCCCTTGTATTTCAGCATCTGATCTTTTCGTACCAGTCATCCAAAATCCTGACATTCTGCAATCTTGCGATAAAGTGGTTATAATGACAATAAACAACACTGATGATACATGTAATACATATTGGACATGTATTCGTACTGGGCGAAAAATTTAACATCCTATTTTTTCTTCAGTAATCTATTAAAAACCATAAGTTGCGGTTAATCTAGCTGTGCGAATTATTAAAAGGCATGAACAAACACCTATGCATCTTTTTAATCATTTGCAACAGCACATAATGTATGCAAAATGTTGGTACTTTTGGTGGTGAATACTATATTTAAATTTCTTCTGTATTCGTAATCATAGAAATTATGGCACATACAACCCATACATAAATTAGATATGTAATTATATATTACATGAGCCACCTATCATCACGTGACCTTGCCCATGTAATTTCATTTCATATGTCACTATCTTGACGTTAATAATCTATGGCGGGACGTCAGGATTTGAGAATACTGGAATGTTTGCAACAACAGATTTTGGTCTAAAAAATAAAATTTGAAATGATGTATCATGTTTTATAGGGGGTTTTATAGGGGCTAAATAAATGGTATTGCAATAAATCAATTACCTGTCTTTGTGTCGCATTGTATACTACCTTATAAAACACTTACCAGCTATGTCGCCAATTCCTGTCGATATTTGGACACTTGTGCCCGCCGTTACTACATTTCCCGTTACTGTAAAAGATGCAGTAGGTTGGCCATTCATGAGCAGCTCAGCTTGTCCACTCGCTTCCTCCCATCGGACCGTGACATGTGTCCAGTTACCTAGTTCCGCTTGGTTTGACGACCTTTAAAATAAATATAATGTCTATTATTGAAATAAAATGTTTAAGAAAGATAAGTTTATTGTATTTGTGCCCCGAAATTATTGAGTAGATATTTATGCCATACCAATGATCGCCTCCTTAACAATAATGGATAATAAAATCATAATTTAAATGATAATTCTTATAACGCGGATTATCATAATTACCGCGTAGTAGCTGACATCACTATTAAGCAAAGCAGTGAAATGAACCCACATTGTTTACTTAGTTTTTCAAACGAAATATCAATTTTTTTTAATATTTACAGTCAGTGGTGAATTGTTAGCATAAAGCCCGTTGATTGGAGCCGCATCAGTGTTGGTGTTTTCAGTAGACTATCGATCACACGTTCGAGGAACATGTATCAAAATAGATATCCCTACTCAACTTTATCCTTCTATAGAACCATCAGAAAGAGACTTTAATCCTTAAATATGTTATTTAACTTCATCTTTGTCTATGGTACAGCAAGGCTGTATTTATGTAAATCGTCATTAATACGCCTTTCTCGATACTCCAGGGGATCTGAGCACTAACAATCTCTACACCCATGGACTATCTCATAGTGAAATTGGAGGCAACTCAGCGGAAAAGATCTGAATTAATCACAGGCCTGCAAAGATTTCTCTCGAAGACTACAGAGAGAGAGAGCGACGCCCAACTTCAAAGCCACACAGTCAACCACAGAGTACCGTTATACGGCTCTTTTGATGTACATCGAACGACTAAATTACCTGTTCTGTTCTGTTGCCTCCAAATTTACTATGATATAGTCCAGGGGTGTAGAGATCGTAAATCAGAGATCGGAACCCCTGGAGTATCTAGGATGTTAATACTTCTGTTTTCGTTAAAGGTAAACATCTAAACCAAAACGGATTTTAATTTTTAAAATAGGAATTTGAATAGAGTAGATAATTTTGTTGAGTCGCAATCATTATTTGGCCATTGTTAATACTACACTTATCATAACCCTCGTACCATTTACATTTAAAGTTATGTGTACCATAACTGGGCGAACATTTTAACATATTTTTCTTCGGTAATTTATTGAAAATTATAGATGTTGGTGAATTAAGCTCTAAAAATCAATCAAGCATTTAACTGTAAAACGAAATCAATTTCATTTTTTGTGTCATAATACTCATTTTGCTATGTATGGAAACATTATAATTACCCAAACAATTCCAGTGTATGGGAGTCGACTACCTGAAGTAGTTCCTCTGAAGTCATACCATTTACGAGGTGAATACTAGGCTTTATCACATTTCCTGTGGGGCATCTTAGCCAGAACATCACTGAGAATGCATTCAGCGACGATGTTAAACTTGGGAATGTGATGCTTGTTCCAGATGATGCAAATATGACATCAAACTCTTCAAAATAATAATAATAAAACATAATTAAACGTAACAATTTGAAAAATTAGATCAAATAAAAAATTGTTATGGTTCTTGGAAGCTAAAAGGTATTGCATGTATATGAACATAATGAATTATCAATACTATTTATCACTTTATTGTTTTGTAAATGAATGAAAAAAGAATTAAGCATCATTTATAAGGTATTTTGTTTTCGCTTTAAACGTATTCTTGTATATGCATCCTCTTCACTCCTTTCTCAGAAAAAAAGCTTACGACAAAGATACTAAGTATTTCATTTTTTGTTAATGATCAGTACACATAACTATTATCCAACTCATGCTGCAGATGATTTTTCCTTGATTTGCAGTAACCATGCCTTCAATACAGGTCGAAGACAATGCCTTTCGGACACATGCAGTAGATGATACTGCCCTTCGACTGACGGTTTTCGTATCCACACTGACTTACCGACACATGCAGCAGATGATGTTGCCCCTCGACTGACGGTTGTCGTACCCACACTGCAGTTCGTACATTCTGTACTGTGTTTATCAGACTGGTAGGTACCAATGGTACAGCTGGTACAGGGAATCACGCCATTGCTGGAGTAGGTACCAGCATTACAAACCTCTGAAAGTTTAGAGAAAAATGACGGGTTTTCTCTGGTTACTCTGGCTTTCCTCCCGTCCTAAACCTGTTACACCCTTAATGACCCCTAGATCCCAAACCATTCAGATCAATAGGAATATAATTCTTCAATGAGTGTGTGTGGGGTAAATCTTCTTTCATTCATAGTTCTATTTATGGTCAGGATCAATTAAGAACGTGAGAGGTTTCAGGATGTGAAGGAAAGCCGTAATACCAGGAGAAAAATCAACACCCTATGGTCTTGGTCTAGCAGCTATCCTACATCATTTTCACAGTCGAGACAAGAAAGGCTTGCGGTAATATGTGTGAACACTGTACCACTACAATTAAAGTAACTGCTAACTTATGTTATCACTTAGGTAACAAGATCAAATCGAAACAGGTCCTAACGCAAATCACTGCATTGATGACACGATTCCTATATATGTAGATTAATATGAGTTTAAAAAAAAATCAGGACAGCTATAAAGCTAGGTCAAATTTGAGAAATAACGAAGCTTTGTTTTTCTATTTTGACTCAAGCAATCATCAACAAATATCTATCTAAAATTGATTAATTTGTCGGAGTACCAAAAATATGTACTATCATGACACAATTCAGTTAACGGATTAATGATCGTTAAATTAGGAATCAACGAATCAAGAATACTCACGGAAACACTCTGTGACATTCTTTCTCCTGGTTTCTTTAGTAGACATGTCAGATGGACATGGTTTACAAGTGATTTGGTGACTCTCATCCTGGTAGGTTCCTATTGGGCATTCCACACAGTCGTTTACTGTTGTATTTAGGTATTTCCCTGTGGCGCACCCCTCTGTGAAATAAAGCCGCACCAACACATGTATAACTGTCTTTAACGACCATTGAAGTGACAGAGGACAAGGGGTCTGTCTTAATAGACAGGTGGTCTTAATACAAATGTTGATTTGTGTTGAAATTGGTAAATTAGGACCCTAGAACATATTAGATCTAAGATGGTGATCTTTAAACAGAGGCAGTTGCGAAGGCAGATTTGACTATATATATGTTAAATGTATACATATTTTATACACTAATATAGTACACTTTAGAAACTATATCGATGTCTTGCTCCACAGCTAAAATAGTTGTTTTTTCATTTTCAAACAAAGAATTATTGTTTCAATAGAACTATTATTTATGGGTGCAGCAACCTGGGTGCAGAATTATTGTTTCAATAGAATTATTATTTATGGGTGCAGCAACCTACATTAATATTATTTTGCTCAATTATTAGGATAGAATTTTAAGTTTTTATAGTATGAAATGTACTGTGGTATACTGTATTGCGTTTGTAGATTTTTAAGTATTCGTTGATATAGTGTCCTACCTACCACAGTTTGCAACTCCATCAGCATACGAGGGGCTCTCGTAGGGTCGACACGAAATCATGGGCCAAGGATCATGCACTAAGGTCGGTGAAGGTGTGAGGCCGCCATAAACGAAACTACCATTTGGTTTGGCAGCCTCATCTTCTAAAAGAGGAAAAACTCCTAACAAAATGTCGTCATTGGCGTCCAAGTCAAGGCTGTCCTGCCATGGAGATTCGAGTGTGAACTCAATGGTAATAAAATAGTCAGCGGTGCTCTTTTTCTTCCGACCTGACAAGGAACCGCAAGTAACGGCGACATTGTTTACTGAACATCCTGAAAGAACATTATAAAATTATTAAGAAAGGATTTAAAAATACAATCAATCAGTGAAAGTAACTTTGCAACTGAAGAAAAAATACTAATTTGTCTGCTCCCGTTTTCAAAGGGGGAAAATACCATTCGTTAGCGGTGTAGCATCTTTAAATATTTATAATTCATTTCATTATCATTAAATCTTGAAATGTGTATCGTTGATAAATAAAGAGGCGATTTTAGTGCAACGATATATGGTTATGTAAGTCGTATACAGTAAAAAATAATAATAATAAAAAATTATATTGGGACTTCAATGTTTGATGTTTGTTGCGAAAACCTTCTCATCCAAAGTCATTCGCCTTCGCTGCTGAGATACAGGATTGTCGGATGTCGTTTTGCGACCGTTGATAAATTAAAAAAGTCATTATTTGATGAGATTTGAGATATGTTCCGCCGATTATTGTGTTCAAAATAACTCGAGAAGGTGCAAAACATTTTGCTTATCACTGAGTGGCCGTAAAACGGTCCTTGGTGATACTACTCCTTTATGAAATGGTTTTATAAAATGGGGAAAAACACACCAGTCTATGTAAAAGAAGTTTGATTACATACCAGATGGAGCGCAGACGTTATTCCATCCGGTGGCGATCATTTCTTCCAGAACTGTGACGAAATTCTCCTTGAGCTGCTCTTGGACAGTCGCATCGTTACAGTCACCAACAAAGTAGTGCATTTCTCCCGCTATGATATTTGATACAGGGACCTTTCGACCTATGGAAAATATACAAAATATTTTACACCATAAACAGAAGATGATTAATGCATTACATATTGAAAAGCCAGCTGATGCTTCGTTGATAACAATAATAATTGCATGTGATCTAGTTTATCCCTGTCACCATTTCATATGACTCTAGGACGTAATTATCATAACCAGGTCATGTCAACATGCAGTACTAAACATCGATGAGCTATGAAATCGTTGTAAAATGAAAGTTTCCAACAAAGTGATTAACTTTTTAATGTTAAAATAGAATAAACGCATTATTAGGTCATTGTTATCTACTTCAATTTTCCATCGATTTTCAAACATTTACAAACTCGTTATAAGCAGGCAAAGACTACAAAAAGTATCATTCCTACTCTAATAAAAGAATATTTAGGACTTAAAACATCAATTTTCATCTTTCGACGTTTGACCGGTAAAATTACCACGAGCCAAGAAAATTTTTTTGATTTGCATAAAATATGCAGCTGACCCTAAGTTTCTTCGTGCAAAATATTTTGTGTATCACTGAGTGGCCGTAGAACGGTCCAAAGTGATACCTCACCATAACTAAGTGTCAACCCTTCCTTATACTTTACCTGTACAGTCGTCTACTGCGACAGGGTCCCACACCTGGTTCGTTGTACAGATGTATAATTTTCCGGGCGTCACACCTCTTGGATATCCATAGTTAGCATTACAACTCTGCCGACAGTAGTAGTTGGCGGCAGTGTTGCATGCCAAGGCACCATTCAGGGGTGGAGTGAGTTCAGGACATTTATCTTAATCAATGACAACAGATTATTCTAATACATATATAAGCAATATTCTAGTTAGAAAGTTCTAGTTAGTGTGAAAACGTGCATGATTACATCATTGAAACTGATCAATTCAAAACTAATATAAAGCAATGGTTCATGTAATTAAATGTCCGTCTTCGTTCTGATATCATCTGCGCATGACAGATGCGATGACGTAACCCATTCTTGCAATTGGTTATAATGCAAACATCGCCATCTTGATGCTTACTTCGCAAGTGGCTGACGTGATTTTGACATCTTATTTTGACTGCAAAAGCATTACAAGTAATCCAAAGTGTTATTGAGAATAGTTATGTGAAGGATTACTTGATATTCCAACAAACAGCAGTTTATTAAACCTGTTTACATAAATCTTACCGTTACATTCCGGTTGTGTCCCGCCGCCCCAGTCCCAAATCCCCGTGTCCGTAGTTCCATCCCGTTCACATGTTAGACTTGTATTACCTATAATATCGTAGTTCCTCTTGCAGGTTATATTGCATTCGACACCGTAAATGTATTCTGTTCCAGGGCAGTCAACTTCTATCAAATCATCATTGAATAGACCGTTTGGTGGATCACATTCCAGTTCTGAAATCAAATGACGCAAATTTGAAGAAAAAAATACCGACATGAGATGTCAATTCTAAGTATAATTTCTAGAGATTAAGATCTAGATGATCGGACATCAGTATTTGCATATTACAGAATATCTGCAATTGTTATTAGGTATTGATTGTGACATCATTTATTTGCGAGCGTAACGCCATACTTTTCAGAGAAAACGACGCGAGTTTTGCTCATAAAATAATGACGTCACAATGTGTACCTACCCGCAATAGATGTTACTCTCTGATATGCAAAAACGGAATAGGGATCGAGAAATAGCCCCTATCCAGTACCATACCAATGCCAACCTAGATTGTTTGAACTTATACGGATTATTTTTATCTTGTTTAAGTTTTGCGATTTAGTTCTCCATTAGAACGTGATTTTTGAAGACTAAATATTGCTGCCTGATGCAAGCTTGCTGGTTCGTTATGTTTTTGCAGAATGTTCTTCAAGCTAGAACTAGAAAGTGACTTGTAAGAACCTCAGTTGCTGTATAATTTTATTTCACTGAATAATTTAAACGAGCTTGTGTTTTATTTTTAAAATTCTAATTGGTGATTTGACCGCTTCTGTAATGTTTATTTGAAGCACTTTCTTTGCGCTTTTTATCTATTTCCTCAGGCTCACAAAATTAACCAATCAATTTCTCTATGTACTTTCTTTTAACATTATCAGGATATAGCTATGGTAACTCTGAACTCTACACATTGCTTATTATCTTTAAATCTTTGAAGCCAGTACATACTGAAAGTATCTTAAAACATGTATTTTGTAGACGTCACTGTTTTCCATTTTAAGATCGCCTATACTCTAAAGCGCAAGTGATAACTGTGACCTAACCACTTTTCATGACCACCTCTTCGGTTCACTTTACGTTATTTTAAACATTTCAGTGTCGATTCATTATCATGAATTCGCAGTGTAGGTGAAATGCATGAATAGAATCGCACGCGAAAACATATTGATTTACCGTATATACAAAATATGACTTGAACTTAAAACAAAGCAGAATAATCTGAGTATCTATATACTTACGTTCTACCACTACTGTAAAGGAGCAGGGCGTCGGAGACTGGTTGCCTGTATAATCACGCGCTACATAGCTTACGGGGTGAGATCCCACGGTAAAGACGCTTCCTGACTCGGCACCCATGGTTCTCACAATGGTCACATTGCCAGAATTATCGATAGCTTTTAAAGATGACCAAGTGACCACAGCTGTAGTCTGGCCTCTGTCTGCGTTCACGTGCACTGGACTTGATGGACATTCGGTGAAATAAGGTGCTCGGAAATCTTGTAAAGTATAAAAAATAAAATATCTCCATTTTATTGTATATTAATAATAAGTCAAAACTATGCAAATAAAACAAATGTTATAAAACTATAAACTTGGAATACGAAAGATATACCTTCAATTTAACCTTAATGATTGAAATTGATCTTCCAGACAACGACTTAACCTCATTCTAATGGAGCATAAGATGAACAAATAGCCAATAGAAACATTAAACTGACAATCTCTGTAACAAATTTTAATTGCTACAAAAAATAATAATGATAAAAACAAAACAAACAAAAAGACAGAAAAATAACACATAAGGTAACATATTACTAATCTAAGCATGTGTATATTATGAATTTATTAATAATAATAATCCCTTATAGGTTTATTTTTAAAATATTAATTTTGATCGGGTTCAAATAATTTCGTGCAACATGTCTTTTCTAAAAAAATAAAGGTACTTTTTCGGAATTTTTAGTTAAAAAATTCCTTAAAGTAAAGGTATGTTCATGAAACTGGTTAACATACCATAGCATGGCTGTAGTGTGCCTGACCATGTCCCATCTTGACGACACTGTATCAACACTGCCACCGTACCATATCCCTGCTGCGTCGGGCATGACGTCATGCACGTGCTTCGGTAGGAGTTGCCGTCCGTACATATGGCCTGACCGTTATCGGGGACAGGGAGAGTCGGGCATGTGATTTCTGGAAATAAAACAAATAAAGAATTTTAATTGTTATTTACAGAATGCTATAAACAATGTGCCATGAACAATATGGATTCATTAGCTCGAGAGGACTGTCTCAGAACTAAGATGGAAAGACAGAGATGTCTGTCCCTAGAAATCACATGATAAGCATGTGATGTGTGACAGATAACAAAGATAATGTGCATGTAAAACCAATAAGGATTGCAATACTATGATGTATTTGACATCTGTGCCTGAGACAAAAGTTGGCTGCGAGGCGAAACAATCATACTAATGTACCCTTAGGTATGAAAAGTCCCTTCTTACTTAAGAATCAAGTAATAATCGTTAATTACATTAATATTTTTTTTCAGAATTAATATAACTTTGGTTTGTTAAATCGAAATGAAATCAGTTCACGTACTAGAAACAATTACCATATTTGTATAATACCATATTAACACAGGTCAATATTGATATAGAAATATTCAGGTAATAACGATTTAAACATATGACTCCTATATAATACAACCTACTAGAACAAACTGTTAGACTTCCATCGAATGCATTGCCACTTTGACAGGTTCTCACTGCACTTCCTGATAACGTGTACCCTTGGTCACAGGTAAATGTACATGTACTGCCGAGGACAATGTCGTTCCAGTACGGCTCACATGACACGTCGCCGTTAGCAGGCCTCGTGGGCATGAAGTTGCAACGCTGAACTGTAATAAAAACATGTAAAATGTAAAAAAAAGTCGATTTGTGCTAAAGCTGTTGAGGGTAATAATCTCTTATCATCCGCCATTTGCTTTTTCTGACAAATATAGCAAATATGTAAAAAAAAATAACAACAATGAAATGTCAAAAACATTAATACAAGTAGTGATCAAGTATTTTAATGAACTAATCAGCCTCATTTCATCAATGTCCACAGACGTCTATAGCCTTCACAACGGTATTAAAATTAAAAAAAGAAAAAAAATAATCTCAGAATACTACATGATTAACGAATAATTGATGTCTCAATATTTTACAATATGCACCTCGAACGTTGGAAATTATTACACATTATTACATCCAGTAATGCAGTTTCCACCAAAATTCTTTGAGGAGAAACGATAAAGGCGTTTTATGTTTCCTTGTCGCTAGATGAAAACAATTTGTAGTACAAGACTCATTGCTCACGACATCGACATCAGGGCCAAGTTGTTTCAAAGCTTGATTAGGGTACTCACAGTTTTACGACAACTTTCAAATCAAGATAAAATAATTGCTGATGATACAAATTTTACAAAATTGTATAAGAATATTTAGAACTACATTCTTTACTTACTTGCTGATTTTACTAAAGATATAATCACAAATTTTGCATTAAATGAGAAATGAAAATTTCACTAATCATGTGGTTTAGCTAGTCATGCTTTGAACAACCAGGCCCAATAATTTTGAACTTTTTCTTTTGACTACTGTTGTTAATACGCACCAACTATGATCTTTCTAAAATGATGTTGGAGTTGTCCCCCTTTACTAAATCAGTACCTTATGTCCAATCTTATTTATGTGTTTAAAAACACACAACAAGTGGTTGTTAAATATGAAATTTATTTCACACGAGTGAGCTATGTTTTTAAAGTTACAAAAGACAACAGCTTTAGCTTTTTCAGCAAATCGCTACCAATGCCTTTATTAAGTGTTAATGCATTCATATACAAATTATTGACCTAAAATTTGATTCCCGTTCGCGTTCTCTCGTGAAATAATAAGAAAATTTCTATCACACGAAAAAAAGTGTTCTTAAATATCAACAATATGTTTTATTTTGTAATACATAGTCTATACAAATATATAGAGATAAGGAGAAACATTTTCGAGAATTTGAAAAACAAGTAGTTTGAGAAAAATCTAACCAGCCTTTTTAATTCAATTTGTAATACTGTAAGCCAACTTTTTTGCGTGTGATTTATTTTCGCGAATTTCGCGATCAAGGTAAATTTTATGTCAGCGAAATAATACCTTAGACCGTTTTTGGACAATTTATTATTTTTTCATATTTCTATCTTGAAATAAAATAAGAAGCTCTAGCTTTTCAATGGTGGTAATTGTGTAAAGTAAGTAACTTTTGCAACTTAAGAGCATCTTTAATAATTATATTATTAACATTTACATACCTGTGACTGTGAATTGTTTGCTACAGAAAGCCGAGTTACCATGGCTATCTGTGGCCGTGTAGCTAAAGGAGTGAGTACCTTCAGTAAACGTAGACCCGCTTAGTACACCATGGGATTGAGTGATACTGTCAATAAAAATCAATTCATAAATCAATCAAGTTGGTAACACAAACTTCCGTTGGCTTAAAATAATGTTATCATTTCATGACATAAAGCGACATGGTCATTTGTAACGTCACACCTGATTGGCTGATGTACGATGTAGATTCCCATAGGAAATGTGTAATTCTAACGACTGAATTATGAGGTTTATTTTATTAACAAGATTATCTCATCATTATTTTCGAATTTTGGTTCATTATGGTATGAATGATTTTTGTAACAATATCACAAAAATATATAATGATTTTTATAGGCCCATAAATTACTCATCTTGTTATTGAGAGTAAACTATATGAAAACGATAATCAATTTCACAAATATTTTAATATTCAATTAATCAGAAATGGCATGGTAACCT
The DNA here is from genome assembly GCF_041381155.1 of Argopecten irradians. NCBI lineage: Eukaryota > Metazoa > Mollusca > Bivalvia > Pectinida > Pectinidae > Argopecten > Argopecten irradians. The sequence goes on along the minus strand of NC_091137.1, from coordinate 42,224,601 downwards.
CATAGTAGATATATATTCGATTTTCGCCGCGCACAAAACTTGTGAATAGCGATTTGGGCAAAAGTAGCACATTAAATAATAAGCTACGATAAAACTGATATGACAAGATAAAAAACCTACGTTATTGGGTTGTTTTCAGGGTCAGTGGCTGTAGCGCTGTTCCAGTTGACGACTGTAGATTTCATTCTAGGGTCTGTGATATATTCATTATTGACGGCAGGACAGGTGATAACAGGGGCTTTGTTAGGGGGAGGTGGAGGAGTTCGTCGTCGTCGTCGTCGCCGGCGTCGACCTGTTAAATAAATATCAAAAATATAAATAGTGGCATGTTTAAATGAACGTAAGCTTGAATTGGTTTTTTTTTTTCTTTAAGTTAAACTAATTTTGATGTAGTGAACCCTCAATAATCCGAATACTTGTGTTCCTAACCCAAACCATCCGGATTGCTATTTTTCCGCACTGCCGAATTCAGTTTACGAAGTTAAACCATAATCAAATATATTCCCCGACATCTCCGTCCTAATTGTTAGTTTTTCGGATTATCGGCGTCCGGATTATCGCGGAAACACTGCTTAGCCTTTTGGTATACAGTCTCATTTTATATTTACATTCTGATTTTTAATATTATTTCGTACAAAAAAAAAGAGTAGAAAATATTGATTTTTTTTTAATTGACCTATCTGTTCAACAAGAATTCCACGGATCTGGATGTGCCGCCTGTACATCAGTTTCAAACCTCACAAAATAGTTATTTACAGGTGAAAGTATTGTTAATAATTAGATGAAGTTATCAATTACGTATCTGAGCCCATCTTTTGAAATTTGACATTTTTTTTCTGATATAACTTTCAGTTTATGTTACATACCTTAGCAAGTGAAATTAGAATTATAACTCATTATGATCTAAATTCATGCAATCGTCAATTTTGACTTGTCCTGGTTTCAGCATATATATATTTAGTAATATCGGTCAAGGAAGTAATATCAACAGTTGTTTTCCATATAACACTGGATCCTTATAGACATATGTCTGCAGGATAAGAATACAATACGCATAGATATATATTGTCCCTTTAGTTATCTGTATGTTCTATATGTGTTCATTGTTTATGTTTTTGAGTGCGTCCGTGACCATCCTTAACATGTAATTCTATCCTTGTCCTTGTGTCTTGACAAAGGGGCAGGTCGCCTCGAAAATTCGACAATCTTTTGTCCACACTGTTAGAATTACTTGTCTGCCCTATTTATATAGTAATAAATATATTCATGGAATTATATGTTTTGACGATTTTCAAGTCCTGTAACTCTTACAAATAATAACGAATTTTGACCAGTATCGAACCCATCCGAGATCTTATTGATCTAAAACAATAAACCAAATTTGGTTGAAATCGGACATATTTTATGGAAACCTTTTCAGGGACGCCACTGACGCTGACACCGACGCCGACACCGACGACGACACCGGCAACGACACGGACACCGACGCCGAAACCGTCGCCGACATAGTGATACCTACATGCCGCCCATGCATTGCAGGCGACACAAAAATGATCCAACAAAATGCTTTTGTGATATAAAGGGTAAGATCATCAGTTCAATAAGACAAGTCTGACCGAGATTAGATACATCAAGCGATGATGTGGTATAAAGATCTTAAAGTTTTATGTGCCGTATTTTTCATACTCACGAATCAAGAAACGCTTTAAATATGATATTCATCAACATTTTGACAACATTTTAGTTCTAATTTCACAGACACAAATAAGAGCAGAAAATGATTTTTAGCAGTACTGACAAAAATCATTATATGTACATCTATAATAAAGGAAATAGTCAGACCATGAAGCCAAATTGTGGTCTACAATTTCATGTCACATTTTTACAGTGTTATTAGTAATTGTAAAGTGATTTCTGCAAGAAAGTTTCCATCTAAACATAAATAAGGCATAAACAACATTTTTACAGTATATAATTTCTGTGTTGTAACTAACGTTTATAAGGCATCGGAAGCCATTTGGATGATTTTCACGACTTAATTCATCAAACCTTATGCATTTTAGTAGATTAATGAAGAACAATTAGCATGCCAAAATTTCCGCCCAGTTACGGTACATATAACTTTAAAGAACATGGTTGAATGGTTTTCATACTTACGAAACAATCCCCTTTCCACTCTTATCTTCTCATCCCCTGAAAAACATGTCAAGAAATCCTATCAACGTTTTCTCAATTGTTCTCAATTCTAAAAAGCTTTAAATTTCTAAACATGGGAGTTATAACGGTTAAGAAATTATTACCTTTTTTTTCTTAATTTTGTAAAGTTTGGATATCGATTCTGCATTTGAATTTAAGTGTACATTTTATCAAATAACGGCTCCTTACGTAGGATTTAACATTAATTAAAGTTCTGGAAAATCTGTCATTATAAAGATACCAAGAAGAATTTCTATTTAAAATACAAAAAAAAACTTTATATTTGTTTACTTTCGCGGGTCAAACTTTTGCGATTTGGACTTAAAATTGAAACTCAAATCCGGGTATAGATTGGGATATAGGAGTATATTTATTCATCCATACATTTTCAGTTGTTCGCGGATGTAATTTTCGCGACCATACCAAAGGCCTGCAAAACCGCGAAATTATAAACCCGCCGGAAATCCTTAATTCTAGATGTACATTTTCTTTTGTATTCAAGATATGAAAAATTTCCTACCGTATTATTGAATGTATTTTAATAACGCAAATGAATAAAGAAGATTATAGTATCACGTAACAGATTTCAAAGATTGCTTTATACTACTGAAAAAAAATATGAAAATATCAACTTTATTTTACATCGATCGCGAAAAAAGTAATATCACTTATATAAATCACTTTCGATGGCCCGGATATAACCTGAAAAACACCCACGTGTATGGTCGGGTGAGTCCTAAACGTTTAAAGTCCTTGCCGGATAGAGAAAATTCGAATGACTTAACAACAACAACACCTAATCCCAATATAAATCATTCTTTTTTTTTAATGTTTTTATCTTTATTCTTCCAGATTTCCAGAGATGTCATTTTGTACATAATATTATGAAATTAATAATTAAACATGTCTCTAAATTGAATATAGCAACAAAACATGACATCAAATTCCCTGTATATGATATATGTCAGTAATTATTACTTGTTTGTGCAGTTATAAATGAGACTAAATTCTAGGCTGTCGTGAACATACCTTCTTTTAAGTCATACCAGATTCCTATTTTGCATTTGATGTTCCGATCACGGCCCTCCTGAAAAACAACACATGTTGTTCCAGGAGGGACTAAACTGGACACACTGACATCTTTGGATTCGCCATCTAGTTCACAGATAATTCTTTCGACATTGTTGAAAGTTGCTAAGGAACAAAAACTCTGAAACGAAATGGAGGACGTAACTGGGAAAAACAGATTGAGAAAAGCGAAGAATTATTTCGTATGAGAAATTAAATAAAAACATCATCAAGGCAAATAACTATTGATAATATCCCTAAAAGAAAAAGAGAAAAAAACTCAATGGTAAAAATCGTTATTTTGTCCCCCAAAACCAGATTTGAGACCTATTGAAGGTATTTATAAGACTCCAATCGATTTTGTAATTATTCCAAGCTATTCCGTTCGCCGTTTGTCTAACATCTGGAAAAATCTCTGTTTGTCAAATACAGCTATAACAACGTAATGCGAAATAACATTTCAAAGAGAAATCACTATGATGAGACATAAACAGAAATAAGCTACATCAATGAGCGTGCGGAATCAGGGAGTAATGATCCGTTAAACTTATCTCATTAATCTTTGAATAATTAACATACAAAAGAGACACATTATATAACTAGTCGTCACTCTCTTAAAGAGACATCCATGTATGCCTAAAATCATTCAACATTATAATATGAATATAACTTGTATATTATTAATAAGTGAATCAACTTTACTTACACTTAAGAATTACATTTACATTCCGAAAAAATGAAGAACAAACGGACGAAAGCACTTACATTTCCCATACGCTTTATGTCAGAAAAAGCCGCATACACTCCCGATAGCGTAACAACTATCACCAAACATTCAGCAAGACCGTAACTACGCATTTCCATTTTTTTGTGACGCTAACCCAAAATTTTAAAAAATCACGATTTTTCCCCAAATATTCCAATATTACAATATTATAAGTATACCGACAGAAAATAGAAGTCAATTTGACAATGTGAGCGCAAGTGACGAGAAAGCTAATATAAATTGAATTACACTTGCAGTGGTATTCATATTGAAAATTGGTGACTGTATTATTCATTGAACTCTGAACTGAAAGATTTCATTGGATAACACAGGCATTAATTCGTGGAAACATCGCTATTGATTGTGTGTGAAGTTATTTATAGGTGTTTGGAAATAGTTCAGGTTGCCGATCCATAACTGAATGAAGCCGGAAGTAAAATTCATTCACCGGAGAGACGTCCAGCTATGAGAGAGGTAAACGTGAGTATTTTAAGTAATTATTGTACTATTGAAATCAAATTGACAAATTCTTTATCATCTCTGTAATACAATAATATTTATAATTTATTAAATATCATAAATATTCGTTTTATTTCTTTCCGTTATATATACGTGTAAAAGTTTTACTATATGTATACTATATATAAGCATTGTACATGTACCTATCATAGATCCATGACGAGCTATACGTAAAAGGTACAGTCCATACATGCGTTTGATTAGTTTAACGTCCTATTAACAGCCAGGGTCATTTAAGGACGTGCCAGGTTTGTTGGTGGAGGAAAGCCGGAGTACCCGGAGAAAAACCACCATACATGCGAGATATATATGTATCAATACATCCTTCATTTACACAAAGTATTTATATATTGCTCATTTGTTTGTGTTATTCGGTATATAAGTATATAATTCTCTGTAACTGTCCGTACTGCCTGACTAGTTTAGTGATCGTTAGACTAAGTATGACAATATATATTAGAGTTGGCCACTAGGTATTCCGTATCCACTACCAAACTAGCTGTCTATAGGTTGTTCCATATGAAGTCATTTGAAATTATATTGATATATTTGACACTTTTTTTTATTTAAAAAGTATTAGTATAATTCACCATGTTTACTAAAGGCCCACTAGGTTACTGAAGCAAATAAATAAACAAATAAATAAATAAATGATAGAATACAAAATACAATAGATAAAATAAGTAAATAAAATAAATAAATAAATAGAATAAATAAATAAAAAATAAAATAAATAAAAAAATGTTTATTACAAACAGGTTTAAGGTCAGAACAACTGTATTGATGACTTAAAATGAAATTAGAACACCAAACAAACATTGGAATCCCAAAGTTAATCTATATTTACAGTAAAGGTTAATTTCGCGGTTATTCTTAGTAGCGTAGTTAGGGTAAAATACTGCAATGTAATTAGGACAACTAAGAGAAACATTAGACATAACATTTAGTTTATTTGTATTAGATTGTTCAAACGTTTGTGTAATATTAACGGTAAGCTAATAACTTTTGCGACTCTACACAATTACCGTGTTTACGTTCTTAAAACTGCATTTCAAAAATTAAAATACGATCCGCACATATATGTTACAGGTAAAGCAAAGGGATTGTTGAGTACTAAAATGTGAATGTGATACTAGTTTGATCATTTTGTAGAGTCGCAAAAGTTCACAGCTTACCCTAGCACACCCTCTATACTCCAGGGGTTCCGATCACTTACGATCTCTACATCCCTGGACTATCTTATAGTAAATCTGGAGGCAACAGAACAGAAAATGCGATTTTGTCCTTTGATGCACATCAAAAGGGTCGTATAACGGTACACTACGGTTGACTGTGTGGCTTTGAAGTTGGGCGTCGCTCTCTCTGTAGTCTTCAATGGAAATTTTGCTGGCCTGTGATTGGTTTAAATTGTTTTCCTCTGGGCTGCCTTTAGTTTTATTATGAGATAGTCTAGGGGGTGTAGAGATCGTAAGTGATCGGAACCCCTGGGTTATATATGATGACCGTAGCACTTTCTAACAATTCAGAAAATGAAAACATAAAATGTTAGTTCCCATAACGCGGGTGGTCTATTGTTTCCCGGCGTCGACCTAATTACTGCTCTACACGACGAAACAAATAAATGAACCTGGTACATATAATTACACATGGAATTAGTTTGGTGGTGTGATATCAATAATCTTTAAATTCTTCTTCCGGATCGTAGTGGATCGTGAGATTTTATTTTCTTTTGTTCCAGGTAGCATTATTCTTAAGTGCCACTGCGATCCTGCTGTCACAATGGTCACTATCCTTCCATGTAGTGTCCGCAGGTTACGCTTCCACGTGGGATTTCTGTCGCTGTTCTTGGGTCACGTGGGAGGCGTGGTCGGATTGTGACAGTACCTGTTTTGGACAGAGAGTACGCACGAGAAAGGTGCGGTTGTACACCGGAAGTAGCTATCCGGGTTGTGACGAATTTACCGACTGCGCGTCAGGTGATATGGGTTCTGATTACACTGGATGTAACGAAATATGTCACAATGGCGGAAGTAGCACCGGAACCGGATGTAACTGTGTGACTGGTTATTATGGAAGTTGCTGCCCATACCGTACGTATATACCCAAATCAATTTTATTATTATGTTGTTTTTTTTTTGAAGAATTTGTTTTATGGAGTACAATTCTGTAATCAGTAATTTCTGTGATTTGCAACATTTTCAGAAATAACCTGTGGTCAACCTGGGACTTTAGATAATGGTCATGTGACCGGAAGTGTGTATACCTACGCAGCATCAGTGGGATACTCGTGCAACACGCACTTTACTCTAGTGGAAGGATCCCAGACTAGGATGTGTCAGTTGAACGGGTTATGGAGCGGCACTAAGCCGAGATGTGCATGTAAGTAATTTTAAATCAATTTTGATTTAATTTGCATATAAGCTAATATGATTCCAATTTGTTGACTGACCAATCATATTTTGTTTTGGGGCAGTCTCCAACACGTGCTCAAGTAACCCGTGCGCTAATGGTGGCACGTGCACGAATGGAATTGAGATGTTTACCTGCAGTTGTCTGCCTGGCTGGAGTGGTGTCACATGTGCAGAAGGTATTTAAATAAAAGCATAATTTACAATTATCAATATTTGCCTCTGATTATGCATTTACAACATTAAAGGATTTACACGTACTGTTAGTAAGAATGTTTTAAGAATATACAAATTCTATAAAATAATAGGTGAAAATAGCATTTGGATTTTATGCGAAAGACGCTTTTAAAAGTATTTTAGCTCAAAATGTATAGTATCGTAGTTTAACGAGATCGTAAGGCTAGATGAATAGTTAATTTTTAACGTATCACATATATATTGTCTCTGAAACCAATTTACGGAATAAATTCTGATCATGTTACTTTATTTTCCGAGATTTGTCACATTTTCTAAATTCCAGATATCCAGCCCCCGGTTATCTCAGGGTGTGTCTCTAACATCGCTGTCAATGCCACTACCCCTCTCCAGTTCGTTAATTGGACAGCTCCATCCTTCTCGGATCCAATGGGAAACGAGATCCAAGTCTCCTCCAATTACCCGACTCCAGAATACGAGTTCCCATGGGGTGATTTTGTTATTCAATACACTGCAGTAAAACCATCAAATGCCATGACAGCGGAGTGTACTGTACATGTTGAAGTGAGGCGTAAGTATTTGTTAAAAATATAATAAAATAACTATTTTCTTGAAGATTGAGTTCGAATCGTACAATATTTTGTAAATATAACATAAGAAATTAATATCAAACTACATAATACGTGACCGAAGTGGAACTATAACTAGTGTAGTATATATAAATGAAAATACTGAGAGCCAAAACCGTATTGCACACATTACAACAGTTTTTTTCAAAACATGTTGCTTCAGAGGGGCAAACTTTGAACTTTCCCTTCATGACGATTGTACTGGAAGACACAATAGATCCAATAGCTATTTAATCTTATTATAGGTAAAATCTTTTATGAGTGTTCGTAATAAGTTGTTTTATGACATTTATATTTTGCACATGGGTATTACAAGTAACAGTTAAGATTAGAGATTCACTTTCATGTCTTCCACGTATGACTTTAGATTAGAAATTTCCTTAGCTTTGCTCCGTTTGTTAGATATTCTCTTCCATATCTTTGCTCCGTTTGTAATACATTTTGTACCAACATTCTAACTACTCCCCAATGATGTTGCTATAGCGACCCCTTGTGAAGACCTACCTGTACCAGAGAACGGGGCTGTCGTATGTAACGACTGGAGGACAGATTATGGCCGCTACTGTCAGGTCGTCTGCCACCCGGGCTACTCACTTCCGGTCTCTGTCAATCCTGATCAGTGGTACGTCTGTGGGGCGTCAGGAAACTGGGCACCGGTCACCCAGGGGTCACTCACTTGTAGATGTAAGTTCACTTATTAACTAATTGAACATGATTCAATGAATATTCAATGAATACAATTGTAGCATGAATTGTAATTCATACATTCATTCATGCAATGGCTATAGTTCATTCATCCATTCAATTCATAAAATTCATTTATCCATAAACTATGTCAATGGATATAATTTGTTCGTATATTATTTCGTTTACCCGCTCATTCATTCATTCATTCATTCATTCATTCATTCATTAATTCATTCATTCATTCATTATCATCGAACATGGGGGCCGCGGTGGCCGAGTGGTTAAGATGTCCCGACATATTACCACAAGCCCGCCACCTCTGGGATGCAGGTTCGAATCCCATGTGAGGCAATTGCCAGGTAATGACCGCTGATCGGTGGTTTGTCTCCGAGTACTCCGGCTTTCCTCCATCAACAAACCTGGCAGGTCCTTACATGACCCTGGCTGTTAATAGGACGTAAAACTAAACAAACTAAACCAATCATCGAACATTGAAACTATATAATAGTACAAATTAAGAAAGCTATATATGGTACACACGTGAATATAATAGAATGTTTCTTGCTATGTTTGTAACAAATTGATACTACAGCAACTAAATAGACTGCTTTTCTGAAATAGATGGTCACATGATATTCAATCAAAAATCCTGATTTTTTCAGATACCAAAAGGATAATTGAAATATCGGAAAGAACTTTCAGTTTCATTAAGTACGATATTTACATAATATCACCTCATCATGGACTATTACATTTTATAAACATGACTAATTCGGTATTTGTTTATTTTACAGCCTACTCTTTTACCAATTCGAACACACCAAGTATGAACAACTGTTCTGATACGGAATTTATTTCGTCTGCCAAAACAAACTTCATCTCCAACATAAAATCATCGGCCTTCAGTGAAGTGTGTAACGACTATTTAGACCTGTGTAACTCTAACAATGCTAACGTCATGTGTTAAAGTACGCAACTGTGGTAACTTTTGTTTGCATCGTATTCTTGTATTGTTAATTCTATATCATGTGACAGTGTTTGTTTTATTTGTGTCTTGAAAAAGGCGCTGGCTGCCTTGACATTTCGGCAATCTATTTTGTCTACACGGTTGGAATTACTGTATTCTTTTATCGTCTATTGTTTTTTATATGTTGCGTTTAAGTACGTAACTTTGACATCATTGTTGTTAATTTAAAAAATGTCAGACGAAAGGAAAGAAAGCAAGTTTTGATATCTAGAGCAGCTAATATTTCAAATCTTTTGTTACTAATAAAATGTGAATAAAAATTAAATTTAAAGATGGTTTATTCTTTTATTTCGTGTATACAATAATGTCGACGTGTATTACATCACACATGTTCATGAATAAAGGTTTTAAAATCATAAGAAGATGAAGAAGAGTCTGATTGTGATGCTAAATAAGAAGAGGAGGAGAGTTGTCAAAGAAATGGCTAGATAAGGGCGGGCGTCTATCGATACATATGTATTGTAAATAAAGGGGATATTTTCCTTTGAATTGGAGTTTACTTGGCGTTTGATCAGAAAGTGTTGACGATTTTATTCTTTACAGTTTTGATAACCACCAAATCAATGTCAAAGAAGAACTGAACATTATCAATCCAATACGGACCATTAAATTGTAATACATGCATCAGTCGACAATATGTCAGGAAGTTACTTATGTACCCAATGGACATAGCAAAATATTTACCACTTTAAAGGACCGAATCCATATACGGAAGTAGAATGAACTTTGCAGCGGAGTATCCCACATGTGTATTTATAATACCTCTACTAATGCACATGAATGCATACTAAAAGATTAAGTATTCATTGTTTATTTTACATACTGATATTCAGTAATGTCTTAAATAGGATGGTCTTATATGCGGACAATAATCATACAGATATTTAATTCTAGATTTAGAATCATAACCTGAACGTGTTGTAATAACATGTATAAAAACAACTTTTATATTTATATCGATTACGAAACAAGTTATATAATTGCAAACCACTCTCGATTACCATGATTAGAGGGGCCTTAAACTGCCCAGAGAAATCCACGTCTTGGACATGTGACATCTGACCTTTTCATGTCCTTGACAGTAATCGAACCCCTGCTAGCTAGTTGAAAGCCAATGGCTTAACCACTACATCACCCGACCAAATAAACAAATATGGCAGACATGCGGTATGTTTATCAAAACGAGGAGGTACGATATTCACGATGAAACAATGAAGTGGACGAGTTATAATCGTATTTGTTTGACAAGATTTCAACTTCAGGCAGATCGACAATAAATTACATCGCAGTTGTGGGGTCGAACGAAGATCTAATAGTCTCGCTTATTTGAATGAACTTGAAACAGTTTAAATGAAGCAGGCTTTCAGTTATATCTGTCAAGATGAGCATCGGTGGGATAAATTCATTAATTCCAGAGAGTTGCTATAGACATTAGATAACAATCAGAGAAGTTAAAAAAGAAAATTTTAATTTCTAGATATGACGTTTTGTTTAACTCTTCACATATAACTAATCTGAAATGCCGATTATTCACTCAAGTGGAGAACCTACCGAACATTAGAATATCTTGAAAGAACCAATTCTAAATTAGGAAGCAGGAAGGAAAATTTGGAATTCCCAGAGGATTATCCAAAATTAATAACCCATTCACATAATAAATACTTAAGGATTTTATATTAAATACGATAAAAAGACGTGCAAATTCATGTATAAATGCGCCTTCGTTATATCTTGGACGATATAACTCCTTTATAATGGGAATAGGAAGAAAAGGGATATGTCATATCAGGGATTTCTAAACGTTGACGTAATAAAAACAACGTTTACTTCATGCATTTAAAACTCTTGCATGTTCTACCGTTCGATTCATATATTTAAAACTCTGGCGTGTTCTTGACGCAATAAAAACATAATTCGATTCATTAATTTGATACACTTACATGTTAGTCGTATAATTTAAAAACAATGTTGGCAGTCATGTACCCAATATAATTTTCGGTTTAACATTATAACTGCAGTTTGTCTAAAAATAGAGCAATGGTGCTTTTTGTCGATTTCAATATTTATTCATATATCAATAATTTCCTTTTCGTAAACATTTTGTAGATGACTAAGGCGGAATGACTAAGTATCATTGTCAGAGTAGTGGTGCGGTCTGAAGTGTAGCGAGCCGCCATATTTGATTTTCAACTGAGGAAGATTAGTGTGGAATATTGATAGTGCGGCTATTGTTGATCGTGTTTGAAAGCAGCCATAAGTTGTAAAATGTCGATGTCATGGATGTCATACAAATGTCAGCGTCAACAGCTGCTTCTATGGTCTTATATGGAGGAAAAATAAGTGTTTTCAGTCTGTGTATTGCAGAGGAATAACTAATAAAATTTTAGATATTGTTTCTCTTGTAACTTGTACAAAATCCATTTTTATTTACAAAACGTTATATTTCAATCAGATGTCCCGTATTTACGAGTACATGTGTTGGCGTGAATCATGGGTTTCCCAAACATTTTAGAAGAATACCCGCAGTTGATAATGCGGGCGAGTGATTAAAATTTGATTGTGTATACCAATTTTAAACACCTTTTCTATGCCGATGTCATATAAATATTTAAGTTAAATTTTATAACAATTTTTTTTATTATTCATGATGAGTTCGTCAACTGTTGTTGGGGGCATTTTGTTTACATTTCATTGTTTACTTTACTTTCCTTCTCCTAATGAGGTTTTCTATAACGAATTAATTATTACCTGTGCCGCATACGAATTAGTCTATAAAACCCATATCAGTTAAATCAAATTAAACGTGTGCGAAGATGAAATATTCACAAAGTTTTAAGTTTAAACCCTAGGTTTATTTAAATCGTTATGACACAATTTCCTGGCGTAGCGTCAACTAGAAGTTGTCCGGTCTGGCTCTTCCAACATTTATTCCATTGTTTATACAGGAACAATTGTAAAGTTAGTATATATAAAATGAAGCAGGAAGTACATCAACATACTGTGGATAGACGTTGAGCTATGAGAGAGATAAATGTGAGTTTTATTTTATAGGTCATATATGTGCGACTATGTAAATGTAAATACAATATAAACATATTTTTGTTTGATACTAATGGTTGCATTCAGTACTGTCTGTATAAATGAACTCGGGTGTAATCTGGACCAACATTTAGAAGGAAAGGTCATACAGTTGTGTCGGAACAGACAGGATTCAGTATTAGACAAGGGTCGGGTTTAACATTATTGTGTACAGAATTCTCTGTAAATGTCCATACCGTCTAACCTGTTTTATCATTTTGTGATACTGTATATTTAAAAGAACATGTATTTTAAGTAGCATGGGTTGATCTACGATCCTCATCAACTAACCAACTAGATATTAAAAGTTAATGTCGAACCATATTAACTTCTTGGAACCCATTGCCAATAACTACGTAATCATCTTTTGTTTCAGGTAGCGTTGTTCCTCAGTGTCACCGTGATCCTGTTATCACAATGGCTACTGCCGTTCCATGTAGTATCCGCAGGTTTCGCACCCATATGGGATTTCTGTGCCTGTTATTGGGGCGGTTGGGAGGCTTGGTCAGATTGTGATAGTACATGTTTTGGCCGTAGAGTACGGAGTAGGAAAATGCTGTATCGCGGCGGTGGTGTATATCTCGCTTGCGACTGCGCATCATATGATATGGATTTCAGATACTCCGGATGTAACGAAGTCTGTCACAATGGCGGCAGCAGCACAGGAAGTAATTGCAGCTGTGTAGCGGGTTACTATGGAAGTTGCTGCTCTTACCGTAAGTAAACATCTAAATACCAAATCGCAATTAAATAGATTGTACAGCGTATAAAATATAACATGGTCGCTTAACTCTACATCAAATACAACATAAGAAAATTGCAAACCTTTTCGCCTCTGGACGCGTTATTTCTATAACATTTTTTCATGGAGACTATTGATCAGTAATTTAAGAAAAACACATCTTTGACAATTTGATTAAACAAATTTTCATTTTCAAAATGCTCAGAAATAAACTGTAGTCATCCTGGGACTCTAGACAATGGTCACGTGACCGGAAGTGTGTATACCTACGCAGCATCAGTGGGATACTCGTGCAACACGCACTATACTCTGGTGGATGGGTCCCAGACCAGGACGTGTCAGCTGAACGGGCTATGGAGTGGCACTAAGCCGAGATGTGCATGTAAGTCGTTTTAAATCGATTTTGTTTTATGTTGTATATAACTTGATATGACTCAAATTTCTTGACTGACCAATCAAATTTCATGTTCGACAGTCATCAACACGTGCTCAAGTAACCCGTGCGCTAATGGTGGCACGTGCACGAATGGAATTGAGATGTTTACCTGCAGCTGTTTGCCTGGCTGGAGTGGTGTCACATGTGCAGAAGGTATCTATATAAATGCATGCGCTAAAATTATCAATTTTCGCGAATATTTTCCCCGTTTGTGTTTTTTGTTGAAAATAATTTGAAAGTAAGAAAGTTATTTAGTAGAGTAATGTATATGACGAATTTTTTATGAAAGAGTAGTTGAAAACAACATGGAATATTATGCGGGAAAACGTTTTTAAAACTATTTTATCATTCAATATATAGTTTCGTACTTTTACAGGATCGTACATCAAGATAAATTGTGCATCTAATTCTAGAACGGCTAGAACTTATTTGCAACATTTTACATACATATTGTTTCTGAAACCATTTTGCAGAATAAATTCTGATCATGTTGCCTTATTTTCCGAGATTTTTTTTACATTTTCTAAATTCCAGATATCCAGCCCCCGGTTATCTCAGGGTGTGTCTCTAACATCACTGTCAATGCCACTACCCCTCTCCGGTTCGTTAATTGGACTGCTCCATCCTTCTCGGATCCAATGGGAAACGATATTCAAGTCTCCTCCAATTACCCGACTCCGGAATACGAGTTCCCATGGGGTGATTTTGTTATTCAATACACTGCAGTAAAACAATCGAACGCCATGACAGCGGAGTGTACTGTACATGTTCAAGTGAGGCGTAAGTATTTGTTAAAAATATATTTTATTTTTTTTTCTTGAAAATTGAGTTCAATTTTATCTCAAATTTTATTAATATTATATCACGAAATTATCCTTATATTATATAATAAAGAATCGTGCATGACCTAAGTGGAAATAGTCTTGCATGTATCATATATAAATGAAAATACTGAGAGCCGAAATCATCCTCAAACCGTATTGCAGTCATTACTATAGTTATTTTTTTCCCCAAAGCGTATTTCATTTTCGGAGTCAAACTTTGAATTTTCCCTTCATGACAATTGTACTTTGCACATAGTTATTACGCGTATGATTTTGGATTAGATATTCTATTCCATATCTTTGCTCCGTTTGTACTACATTTTCTACCAACATTCTAACTACTCCCCAATGACGTTGCTATAGCGACCCCTTGTGAGGACCTACCTGTACCAGAGAACGGGGCTGTCGTATGTAACGACTGGAGGACAGATTAAGGCCGCTACTGTCAGGTCGTCTGCCACCCGGGCTACTCACTTCCGGTCTCTGTCAATCCTGATCAGTGGTATGTCTGTGGGGCGTCAGGAAACTGGGCACCGGTCACTCAGGGGCCACTCACTTGTAGATGTAAGTTCAGTTATTAAATAATTGAATTTGATTCAATGAATATTCCATGAATACAATTGTAGCATGAATTGTAATTCATACATTTATTCATGTAATGGCTATAGTTCATTCATCCGTTCAATAAATACAATTCAATTATTTCTAAACAATGTCAATTAATATAAATTATTCGTTTATTATTTCATTCATTCATTCATTCATTTATTCTTTCATTCATTCATCATTCATTCATTCATTCAATCATTCATTCATTCATTATCATCGAATATTGAAACTAAGATAGCTATATTTGGTACACACGTGGATGTAATAGGATGTGTTTTTGCTACTTTTTTAACATATTGATACTAGGACAACTAAATGAAATGCTTTTCTGAAATAGAGGGTCACATGATATCCAATCAAAAAAAATCCTGATTTTTCAGATCATGTCAAACGGATAATTGAAATACCCATATGAACTTTCAGTTTCACTAAGTACGACATTTACGTAAAATCACCTCACAATGGACCATTACATTTTATAAATATGACTAATTCGGTCTTTGTTTATGTTACAGCCTACTCTTTTTCCAATTCAAATACAGCAAGTGTGAGCAACTGTTCTGATACGGAATTCCTGTCATCTGCCAAAACAAACTTCATCTCCAACATAAAAACATCGGCCTTCAGTGAAGTGTGTAACGACTATTTAGACCTGTGTAACTCCAACAATGCTAACGTCATGTGTTAATACTGTGTTAACTTTTGTTTCTATTGTCTTATTGTATCTTCTATTGTTGGTTTATGTGTGAAGGTTGTAACGTTGATACCATTGTTCTTTATATATAAGCGTTAGACGAAAGAAAAGAAAACAATATTTGGCAACAAGATCATATTATATTTCATATATCATTAATAAATGTGAATAAAATTAATGAATAACTCTGTTTTTTACTTTAATTTCTTATTTGCAACAAAGTCGTGTGTTACATTACAATTTCCATGAATGAAGATTTTGAAAAAAGTAAAGAGGAGAAGATAATGAAGAATTTGATGTAGATGAAAAGGAAGAAGAGGGGGAGAGTTGTCGAAGAAATAACGAAATAAAGACGGGCGTCTATTGATCTCTTGTATATTAAGAGTGTGTTGGTGTCAATGACTGGGAAATCTTCCTCTTGCTAGTGCTTCTGGTCACTTAAACAGATTGCTTATTTTATACTAGACAAAAAAATTGGGTCTCCTGTGGTGTAATGGTTAAGCCACTCGCCTTTCACAAAGGCAGCCGGGGGTCGATCCTCATAGACGTGAAAATGTCAGGGGTCATCCTCCTTATATCGTTGGTTTTTCTCTGGACACTCAGGCTTCCTCCTCCTCCTACTACATACGCTCGTGCGTTTGCATTTCGGCTATCGAAATTGATTTGATCGATAATGATACGCATGCATTGCATGGATTTATTTCCACCAATTCTTGTTGGAGATGATCACACATCAGTATCAATTGCAAATCAAGACGAATAACGAGTTAATTATGGGAAATTAAATAGGCCAACACTAATATTATTCGACTAGATAGAACTCAGTCTGTGCAATACTCGATAAAAACCCTTTTCAAAAACCGATTCCTTATAAGGAAGCAGGAACTAAGAGTTGGAAATTTCCAGAGGATTATCCGAATTGTGTACGACCGATATACAATGTAGATGCATACGCAATAATTTAAGTTTTCATTGTTCTTTTGAATACTTATATATACACCAATGTCTGAGATAGGGGGTTCTTAGAGGCAGATACTAATACACAGGCAAAAGTGCCACGCATGAAATACATGTGTAAAACGCATGATTCTCATGTGAAAATTTCATGTGATATTCATATGTATCATACGCATGTTTTTCACATGTAAATATAAAGTATGCGATTCTCATTTGTGAAATAAATGACATGTAAATCGCATGATAATCATATGAGAATGACATGAAATTTTCATGCGAAAATCATGCGTGTGAAAAAATCATATGATTTACGCATGAGATTCATGTGAAAATCATATGAAAATTGCCACGCATGATTTACATGCGTGACACTTTCGCCTGTGTACGGGTATATATATTGTATTCCAGATTTTAATGTGTAACCCGACATTAGCACAATTCAAATGTACTATTCTATTCAGGGAAAACCAAAAAAATCACTTCATTGAGTAATAAACATCACATCAAAAATCTGGTTAAACTTGAATGGTCCAATATTGTTATTGGAAGTTATTTTCAAATTGACGTCATTTGGAATAATGAATTTCGTGGAAGCTTCTCGTCTTATTAAACACTGCATACTATATTAATGACTAATGTTCATGTTACATAACAATCTACATTTAAATATGTATCGACCTATTTCATGTAGAATAAAATTACCATTTATTTTCTTGGCGTTCAGCCCATACTATGTATACACATATCCTCCGACTCTTGTTCAAGTTTTATTGGTTCTGAAAAAACAAAGTTGGATATCTTAACAAACAATAACCGTTGTTAATGTAGGTAGATATCCTAATTCCTTTAATTCCGAATAGTTGATTAAGATACTAAATAATGAGCGGTCTTAAAAGAGGAGCATTAACTAGAAATAGAACTTTTTGTTTATTTATTAGGTAAGGTTTAACGTGTTATTAACGGCTACTCTCGTCAGTATATAATAATGTGTTGCGTATGTGAATGTCAGTATTGTCAAATTAAACCATTTTCTATAGAAGTGGTAGTTTCTGAAAAGAACGACTGGTTTGTTCGTTATAAGTATAATGTAACTAGCTGAGGTGTGTTGTTTGGTGTCATTGTCGGTTTGGGTCAGTGAGACAACACTATAATGAGGACGATATTCCTACTATTACAAGCGACAAACGAATATACCACAACCCCCCAAAATCAACATGCTATACAGAAAGAACTAATCTAAAATACAATTTATTAGCTACTCGAGTGATACAACTTATCCAAAATTAAATCTCTAAAGTACCAATTCTATATTAGGAACTAGGAAGTAGAATTTAAATTTCCAGAGGATTATCCAATATTTGTGTGATCAATACACTCATTTATATAACAAATGCAAATTGATTTAAGATTAAAAACAACAAAGCGCTGACGAAGAATGAATATATACACCTCTATGATATGAGTTGTGTGATGGAGCCCCTTTAATTTTTATTTTACTACAGGGATTGCAAAAAGAGGTTTGGCGAACGTGTCATCACAATTATTAGTAGTCTCTACTATAGAATATATCTTAACACAAGAAAAGACATTTAATCTGATCTTGGATTTAATTATTATTATTTGTTTTCTGTCATACATACAGACATTTAAAACGTCATCGATTAGTAAACTGTTTGTCGGTAAAGCGACTGCACAATTATTTACCTGAGAATAACAATTACAGGAGGAAACATTGGTATATTACATTGCACAGCAAAACCTGCCTTAGCGACCACTTTTGTATAAAGACTACCTGCGTAAGAGGACCACTTTCTCAGGGGTTCAAATGTCCAATTTCAAGACAACGTGACCTCTCTATAAAGACCACATAAGCCAGTATAATAAGAATCTGCTTATGGAATAGGGCCAGCGATAATATGCTGGGACATCTTAACTTCTTGACTACCGCATCCAAGGTTATGTATAGAATAATATGTCTTGATAAAAGGTGTTCGTGATACCCTATGTTGTGTTGGCACTTTCCATAAGACTTTGTTAACATATTTGATTAATTAAAGGGCATTTAT
Organism: Argopecten irradians; assembly: GCF_041381155.1. Taxonomy (NCBI): domain Eukaryota; kingdom Metazoa; phylum Mollusca; class Bivalvia; order Pectinida; family Pectinidae; genus Argopecten; species Argopecten irradians. The sequence goes on along the minus strand of NC_091137.1, from coordinate 42,205,700 downwards.
TATTGTCTGCACATATAGGAACTAATCCTGTTCGCATTACCAGGGAAAAATCGCTGTCATGACAACTGTTTAACCTGGCCAGTTATGAGCAAGGTCGCTGTGCTCCTGTCTCACTCAGTAGTTAAAAACTAACATGTCACAGGAGATACCATTTCAAATATATATATAAATAAGGCTTCATTGAAGTGTTCATAATTTACTGACACAGTACATACTATAGCTTCAATATAGTGTTTACAAAGTAACGTGCATTGGCTGGTTAAGTTATTGTGTCAAACAGGAAGTATTCTTTGTTTAATGAACCATAACAAAGTCTCACAACAAGCTAATCTACTCACGGGGGAGCTTTATAAGATTATTCCATACAATGGCTTGATCAAAACAGAGATTTCTGTTAAAGGCCCACTACCTTTCCGGAGCAAAATTTAAAGGTTTCTTAAAAAACATTAATAACAAAAGAAAACATATATCGATGGCTTAAGATGAGGTTACAACACCGAACATATGCAAGATTTCCTGTCTAATATACGATAACAGTGGAGATTCATTTCGCTGTTTTGCCGTCTGGCGCAGTGATAGTCAACTACCGCGCGGCATTTAGGACGACGGCGGGAAACATAAAACGACCCGAGTTATGAAAATTAACATTTTATTTATTCCAATTAAACAGTTCTAAAGGTGATGAAAAGTGTGCTAGTAAACGTATAGTTAATAACTTTTTCGACTCTTCAAAATTATTGATCTCGTTTTACATTCCTATTTTAAAAATTAAAAGCCGTTTCGGAAAGGTAGTGGTCCTATTATTTGGTCAATACATGTGCTGTGACAAAGTACCACGTTGATGCATATTTATTTTAATTGATCTGTGCATCATAGAAATTGGTATTCCCGAAGCCTTGATTGGTATTCATAATCCAAACTCCATATGTGAAACTGAATACTTCCAAGCTTTTCTAACATCGAACACAGAACTGTTTGCGAATATTTCAATATAAAAGATTTACGATAATGAGGGTATTATTTCATTTAATAAGAAAATTTTTAATTAGAAGGATACTTAATAATAACAGTAATATATTGGTTATAGTTCTCATCATTTCGGGCAAATAAAATGTTCCCGCAGGCAGTCTACGCCTTCGTACCATGTTTTGTGTTTCATTTTTTTATTATCATTATGAATTCACGACACAGAAACAAGATAAATATCTGTCTGCATGAAAAAAAATGTATTTCGTTCTCAAAACAATTAAGCAGTGTCACCCATGAATTTAAACTTATTTTTCTTATCTTCTTTTCTTATTTTTAACTCCATAAATATGCTACCTTGTGTTTGATGACACATTTGTCCATATTTTTTGGATGTTGTCCAAACATTTGTTGTTTAAAAAAGAACTATTTCATAGTTTAATAAAATAAATCCAACACAAACATGTGTATAATGGAAATTTTCATTTCGTAGATTCCAGGTAAAGAGAAACAAATCATGCCATAAAAGTGTTGTGTGTGTGTATGTCGTTATTCAAAGTCTCAAGATTGTACGGCTGATAAAATATGTTTCATCATAAATCAACAAGCGCCAGACAATATGTTGATAATGGCATTCAGTGAATTTTACATTATTTATTATTAAATGAAACACTTAATCTTAAAGAATACAAACATATGTAAATATAATACGGCCTCAAATCCCTTCTATATTTTTCAGAGAAAACGACGCACGCGAATTTCGCTCACAAACTATTCTGTCTTTGTATATTACAGAATTAGCTCCCCTGCGGTAGGTATAAATTGTTATCATTATTTTGTGCTCGCAAACACATGACGTCACAATCAATACCTACCAGCAAGGGAGGTAACTCTGTAACAGGCGAAATGAAACTAAGAAAACAAAAACAAATTGGTTGGATGTTTCAGTGATACCAAGCGTGCCTTCTCGATCACATATAAATCTGTCACAGGAGAGGAGAAAATGTAGCAGCCAGACCGAGATTCGAACCCGGGACCCTCCGAACACTAGCCGAGTGCTCCACCGACTGAGCTACTTGGTCACCGATGATCTACCCAGTTAAATCCCGCTACACTCCTCCCTCCTTTCTCGAAGTCTTTGCCCTCGAAGACATACGAGACTGTTCCAAACACCACCACCGTGTTACACCGTGGGTAATTTAGTTGGGCGCCAATGCTATAATAGGAGAGGAGAAAATGTAGCGGCCACACCGGGATTCGAGCCCAGGACCCTTCGAACACTAGCCGAGTGATCTACCGACTGAGCTACCTGGTCACCAATGATCGACCCAGTCAAATCCCGCTACAAATCGGTATGGAATCTCCTGCTCATACATGTGTGTTTTCCATTCCCCCTCCCCTTATTTGGCTCCTAGGTTTTAAAATGAATAAATTTTATAACGATATAAATTTATAGGGCAAATTATAGAGTAATTTAACCGAAATCAAAACTTTCAGTTGATTAAGTTGATAAAATTACATATAAACAATTTACATGTTAATGTAGAGTGATAAATAAAAAGGCATCAGGAGATTGGAACCGGCAGTTCCGGAATAATAAAAGCTCTCTGTCTTCATCGACGTTACCAACGATACAGATATGGTCTAAAACAGAATACGAAAGCATAGTCAGATGCAGAGTCATCATAGTACAATGCATGTATACTATCATTGCATTGGTTTTGCGGAAACTGATATCCGCGATTTCCATATGCACTCGAAATTTAACTTGGTTTATAATAGTATATGAAAATATTGCAATAAGAAACAGAGCATATCTAAAGCTTTTATCATGTCACTTGTAAACTAGTCATAAAATAAACAAAAAAGTCCTTTTCACATGCGGAGGCTTTTTGTTATTTGCTTTCAAATATCATATTTCAGTATCTACAATACAAATGTATATATTTTCTGAAAAAAATATGACTGCTGAAACATTTCGTGATTTCAACTGGTCGGTCTGAAATTTATTCATCACCTGCATTGTTGTCTGTATCTGTAATGGACTACAGAGAGAACTTCATATATTAATTTCGAAAAATAATTTGTCTCCAGTAGACAGCTTTTGATCTGAAATCAGGCTTGTTTATCTTATATAATATTACGTCGTATGAACGAATCTATTATAAAAAAGTATTTTATAAATAAATTTATGTTTTGTGATGATGTCATTATAATATTGCAAGCAAAAAATATTCTTCTCCGAAAAGAACCTGACATATTTTCTATGTATTCAAGAAGGAAGTAAAATTTCCCAGTAGAGCCTGTATTAATTGAACTGTTCAGACCTTTACAAAAGACATTCAGTCAACTACAGTATTGGCCTGTTTTGGTACCCAACCAATGCAAGCGCTGACGGCGTTGAATCGTCTGTGTAGGCCTCAGTAATTATATTCAAGTGCGAAGGGTTTAACTTCATAAAATGAATAAAGCCACGTTTACAGGCATGTGCGTCTTTTATACTCGACCGCGGAACTTTAATTGTTATTGAAAAGTATGTACATGTAACTAGACATTCCGGTACATAGCAAGTGATAAAGGAAAATAATAATATACTCTACATATACTTTACAACATCAAACATGAGATATCACACACGAGGATTATTTTTTTCAATATATGCGTGATATTTAGTTTCATTTTATGAAATAATATTTTCATTACAATAAGTAGGAATATAAAAGACAGTCCTACAGGATAACAATACAATAAAATACAAAACAGTTTTTATGTAGGAAGTGTAGATTAAAATTTAATTGTCTTATCACAATTAATATATAGACGTCAGCCATATTAGATTGTATACGGATGCATCATTTTGAAATTTTTTTTCATTTCAAAATATTTTATTAACAAATACAAGATATACATGAATCACAGAGAAAGATAATATATTAATGTAATGCTAAATGGATTGGACAACAGTCAAATGCTAAATGGATTTTGAACATTTTCTTTTGATAAAAACACTAAATCTTATGATTTAAAAACGAAAAGCAAATATTGCCACTAACAAAAATAGGGTTTTTTCGCATACATGTCCGTCAATTTGGATATTTACCATTCAAAAGATACAAAAACACTCACTGCAGCTCTTGTCTTTTGCAACAGTTTTTATTTAGAAAAAAAATCATGTGAAATAAATTCCATATTTCTTTATATAGATAAATCACGAAATAAAATCTAATAAAGAAATATGACTGTGTCTTGTTGTTAATGAGGACTCACAAAGTGGAAACGGATGTACGTCTAAAGTAAAATAAAAAAATTAAATATCAAAACCCCATACTTTTATGTTGGCCTTTATTTCATATTTATTAATAACATATTCTATCAACTGATTCCGAATAGATATATACTCATGCTTGATATTTTTTTCATGTCCTAATGTTACATGTATCAATATCATGGGATAAGGAAGTAATTTCAACCGTGTGGACAAAACAAAATTGTCAAATTTTCGAGGCGATCTGCCCCTTTATCAAGACAAAACAAAACGAACACGATTACATATTAGCATATGAACAGTAATGCGGGACAAAGTAGACAAATATTAAACTATACAGCACAATGGAGCGCAATTTACCCTTCGGCAAGTGACAGCCGAAGGCCGGATCTACAAAAATGTATCCATGCTGTTCGGCAAAACGCTAAAATATGAGCGATGACTGGAAAGCGTGCCACCGGTGACGTCAAATGTGTGGCGAAATTTATCTATATTGGTCATTGGTATAGGATGCAAATTTATTCGCCTATCTTCTCGGTGTGTTGGCAATGAAGCAAAGTCCCAAATTTAGTCACCTTTTGCTGGGCAGCATATGTAAAGGATCAAAAACGCGTAGAACAGAACGGGAAAATGCTGGAAATAGGGATAATTAATTGAAAAGCAAGTGATCAATTGATGTCAATTATTATATTTAACGTTCGTTAATGCCTTTGGGATAACGGGTCTGTAGATAGGTAATCCAGAATCTCTCTCTCGATCGACGCTTGGTTTGTGTCCTGTAGGAACAGTGCTCAATAGCAATCACCTGCATATCTTTCCAACTATGGATTGGTAAATTGAAATGTCTGGCAACTGGATAGTCAGGTTTGTTCTATTTGATAGACCAGCGGTGATTGTTGAGTATATGTAATCGTACTCGTTTTGGTTGTCGTAATAAAGGGGCAGAATCAATTTTGTTTTGTCCACACGGTTGGAATTACTTTTTTCCCATGTTTACCATTTGAAGTAATTCGTATCCAACAGACTTACGTTTGATTGGATCCTGTGTCTTTTGGAAAATCCTGTTGATATTACTTTTTTGACCATTGATATCAATAATAAGAACTTTGTCAAACAAAATGTCATACCGATGAACCAAATCATTGATATTTTTCAAGATGATTTACATTCTGTAAACATTTTCATATTCGCGAGATACAAATTTCGCGTATTTTCACGAGAGATCGAACATGAATTTATATGTTTCGCAAATATTTGCATGAACCATAAAAGGAAGGTACGATTGTCAATGAGAGTTCTTGATCGCGAAGTTATGGGTCCGAATATTTTGAAAATAACGATGATATAAAATATTGTTTACGCTAAATATATACATATATGGTTAGTTCACTAAAATAATAAATAATAGATAATATGGACACAACATGTTTCCAGGATTTCATGACTCATATAATATGGAAAAATAAAGGAGCTCGTAGGTAGGGCTTCAACGAAGTATTTGTTTTAAGTTAAAACTTTAACACAATTCATACATAATTTAAAATTAAGTCTTTAAAGTTTAGAATATATATGTCAAACTTTCGCTATTATATCATTTTGTAGTTTTGATTAAGGATAGAATGAAATAACACTTTCATTTTACTTTTTTTTTATATTTTCATCAGTCATCAAAATAAAAAGCATTATTATACTACAACCCAATCAGAAAATATGTTGTTTATTTATTTTAATTGGGAAAAGAGTAAAGCATGGTAAATAAAAGCATTCTTCGAACTTCGCCAAGACATAATTCCCTCGTATTTTCTGAAGAAGGAAGTGAAATTTCCAACTAGAGACCAAAGTTCTACATTACATTTTTTTATTGTTGTATTATGTTATTAATGAAATGAGTGGTTGCCTTTAGTTGGAAAAATTGTATGTCCTCCTGAATTATGTTAGTGTACCAAATGGTTGACAGCTTTTAATCAATAACATTGCATAATTGTTTACAAAATATGTAAAGAACTCACAACACTGTTGTTAAGGAAGTTTTGGGTAAACCGAAACTTGGGATTTCCCGTTAACTCCGCAAGAGCGTAGAGTATTGATCAGATGTTAGAATTTATACATTCTGCATTGAAAAGCTTTCTAAAAATAGCTCGCCACATCAGCACATATTAATTGATCTCCTTTTTGACAGTCCCTTCTGTTAAGCGCTAGAACGTGTATACAAATGTGAATATGTAAATTTTAAGACGTTGAAAAAAATCACATGGATTAAACAAATCAATTATCATTGATTGATGTCTATAGTCACTGCTATTTTGTTTGATCGATTTTGAGTTTAAGTATCACTTATAATTATTAAAAGAAGATTAAGAGCTTAACAAATGTATATAATGAATTAAAAATAAATGAAAGGCAAAACAAATATATGTTATTGAAGTTTGTATCTAACATACTCCAGGGACGTACAAATTTTAAATGAAATTTTTACATTACAGTTCAAACCTGTTTAAACTAAGAGACCAAAAATGTTTTTCATAGCCTAGTCTTTATACACAGGTCAAATGCTTAAAACCTAGTCTTATTAAACAGGTGGTCTTTATACAAAGGTGTTCGCTAAGGCAAGTTTTGATGTATCTTAACAAAAAATTCGATAAATTATCAAAAGTTAATTAAATATTAAAATAACAGTTTGTGACTTAAAAAATATCTTTATTTTCGTTTCTTTTGTAATTTATTTTGGAACCGAAGTTCCTAAACTGACAAGTGAATTGATTAACGCCAATCGCATCTTAGGTTGACTTTCGTGCATTACTAATTTGAAGCCATTACATTTTGGAGACCTGTATGTTTATATATAAGTCCATGGATATTGTCATATTTCAAGAGTGGATCTTGAAGTGTGCAAAGATGTTACATGTAGCAAGGTATACACTAGCTATTGAAGATCTGTTAAATATCAAAGATTAACAACACATTGTCAAAAGAACAATAAACAATGGCGAAGTGACATCCAGTCACAATGGAAGGTGGAAAATTTAGGTGAGAGGAATTCAAATGTTTGCAGATATCTTAAAGATGTCATGATTTGAGAATTTATAGTGACTGGAGAAGGTTGATATGGAAGAATAAATCTAGATAATAAACAACATCAGAGAGTCATTTGGACGTTTATATTTACATTCCATGTTGCATTCGCCTATATAACACTAGTAAACCAAATTGTAGTATATGCGAGTATGTCTGCAATTTACAGTTATGAGGTCTCTGCGCAATTTACAGTTATGAGGTCTCTGTGTGTAGCAAATCGGATCATATAAATGCATGTAAGGAATACAAACAATGTAAACAAACATGGCCGCCAGTAAACAATAAACAAAGCTAGTAGCCTATCATCACATAGGATTTGTATTCGAAATAATAATTAAACTTTAAATTAAAAATGTTAGCATTAATAATGAAATTAAAATGGAAATCAAGACGAAAACATTTAAAATTGCAGTAATTACTATTTGGACGCTTTCCAAATACCAAATTAATTAAAACGTCATAAAAACATCGTCCAGCGTCTTAGAACGTCGTCTGCTACTGTGTCCGGAACACTGGAGGAAATTAAAAAACTAGTCTACTTTGATTGGAAAACACAAGGAAAAATACAGCATGGGGCTTGAGTTGAGAGTTTTTCAAGGTACAATGTACCTGGCATGGTAAGCTTTTGACTGTTTGAAGTAGAATTACACCGTGTAATTTCGAGATAAACTCAGCTTAAACTGATGGAATGTTCAACTTGATTTAAGAACAATCACATCGTTTGAGCTTTACACAGCATAAAAATGTACTCAGCAATAGTGACGTGCCTTCCGAAAACAGAAATTAAATTGTAGTGTTTGTGAATTTTGATGATTAAAGGGGGATAACCCTTACTGAGTACACTAGACTCTACATCACTGCCGAACGTCTTGGGGGAGGCGCTCGGAATGGTATTATGCCGAAGCTAGGCTAGACCGAAGAAAAACGACGACAGTACTAATGAGAACCAACTTTATCCAAAGAACTCATTGATTAATATCGACAGATATCTGACAGACTGATAGAAACATAAAGATTCATAAAAGCGAAACCAGGCACACTCAATATCCTACAAAACTATCATAGAAAAGTCAGATTTAAATAAGATTGCATCTTACCTTTCTAGTGGCTCAAAATCCCATTATCCTACGTCAAAATATGTGGTTTAAATAAATCACTTTGTCTCTCGCGGAATAGAATTCCATCATCAGATAAAAATCACCTCAGCAGCGTCCTTCTCCAAGCGCTGATTCGGAACCACATCGCTACTAGAGAAGGATATCTACATTGCGCGATATTAACTGTCACATCAAGAGTTAAAATGTTTGAATATTATAAAAGTGTATTTTATTTTGTAGATTTTTTAGGTATTATTGCTAAAATAAAGTTTGATGTGGTATAAAATGCATTTTTGATTACTTTATTTATGATACCATGGGGAACTATATTATATCTGGAAAATATCCGCTGTTCCGGTATTTGTACCTGCTGACGTCAGCGATGTGACGAGCGGCAAATTTAAATGCATTATTAACGACGTTTCTTCAAAAAATAGTTGAATGTAAATATAAGCAATAAACAGTTATCAAATTGTAGTATATAGTCAATATGAATACAATTTGGGTGACAGATAAATAATCATGTCGCCCTAACGGGCGACATTCAATTTATCTGTCACCCAAATTGTATTCATATTGACTATATACTACAATTTGGTAACTGTTTATTGCTTAAATATATCTTAACACTCATGTACCAATGCAACACTACGGAGTGACACCACTAGCCCTATTGTAATGTGATTAAACAATATAGCTGGTTACTTGTTTTCGTGGGTCAAAATTTAGCGAGTTGACTTAGAAATATGAAATGAAATTCAATTTTCACGTACACTGTTCTGTGTAGTGTTAGTAATCCAGTCTTGCTTGAAACGAGGATTTTTATTATATTAAAACATCAAATAAAGTTCTTATACGTTACGCCGTTTCTGGTTTGCTTATAAAAATAAGGTATTATATTCCTTAGAAAAGAGTCCCTGAAGGTGAAGGCATTTCTAGTTTTCTGTCATTGTGTAAGGAATATGAAAATATCAATATAAATATGCATGTACACTGTATACATTATGGTAAAGGTTAATTTGAAGTTTTATTGATGTTTCATAACACAATGCTATATAAAAAGAGAATATTCATTATCATAATCTCATAATAGAAATCAAATATAACGAGATATCGTAAGGCCAAACATACACTTTGGAAACATATTTTAAAGATAATTTTACAATCATTGCATTTAAAAAGGCCACCCTGTAGCTGCTATTCCAGTTGTGATATTATCATATTATGAAAAATAAACGAGGGATTGATTATTGAACTCCTCATTTGTAATCAGATTTTACAAGTTGTAACGTTGTTTAAACCTGTTTCTATGTTCAACGCCATACAAAATACATTATGTATTTATTTACAAGGAAGATTTAAATCTAGCTTCTGATTGAGCGATTAGAATGGAAATAAGAGAATAAATAACTTTTGTCTATGAAATCAATTAAAATAAGTTTAAAGTATAGAAGTTAAACAGAATTAGTTATTTGTTCAATTTAATGTACAAATGTGTACTGCCGCGGTTTTATTTGCAATTCATTTGGTCCAGGAAGTAGACCCAAGTTTTTGCCGAAGTCTCCGAAACTAGTGTAGCACAGCATGGCAAAACATTCTTCAAACATAATGACAAAGAATCGAGTTTCATGTTATCTCACAAGGTCACATTAAACACGGGGTTAATAGTATTTTTTATATTTGCAATAAGTTTATAGGTGTTAGGGAACTGTTTATTACCTCAATAGTCTAGGTAAACAATTAAAATAAGAGAATTAATCTTACACAGGCACATGCCTAAATGGTTTTGCAGAAGTTACGAAGAGTTTATATTTAGAACACCATGGAATTTCCGTAGTTATACCAAACTTCTCTTTCGTTTTGATTTGGTTCATAAATGATAGAAGGTGCACTATGGAACTGTACATTACTAATATTTATTTTCTATCAAAATGTTATTCTGTTATAAGATTTGAAAAAGGAAAATAATAATACAAAAACATAATCCTGTTTTGGGCCACACAAATATGAAAGAGTTACTATTTTTTTTACAAAAACATATTAATACAAAAAAAAATATCATTTATACTACTCAAGGTGACTAAACATATATTCAATTTACCGTAAAACTAGCCTCGCTTACCGTCTATGTAAATGTTGATAAATGTGAGGACAGCCTTTCAAATGTCAAACTTAAATAAACAGTACTTTTATATATGTTGACATGAATTTTACTATTTATTCAAATAGCGCTAAGTACACAGAACAAAACCAATACTAGAATCAAGAATATAACATGAATAATTTGATATTGGATAAGTTTTATTTATTTGAAGTAAATCAGTTAAATAAATAATAGGTATGAGTCATTCAGGTGATATGTTTGAAATGATATTAATGCCCATAGCATGCTTAAGTACTGACAAATATTTATATTTACTATAACGTCTTAGATCTGTGATGACAGTGTTGTAATACATCTCTCCCTCCCTATACACTGTGTAGGACGTAACACTTACATCAGAGATAATTTGTTGTGTCACTGCCAGATTAACGATGACAAACCGCTTAATATGTTCGTACCGACATATTATCGTTAACATTTCACCTATGAGTTACAAGTTCGACACCAATTTGAGAAATTTGCTAAATATCGACAATAGGTCGACGACTTTCAGGTACTTCCGCTTTCGTTGATATACCGAACCTGTCATTAAATTACACTTAGTTAGTTTCCAATTTTACTGGGAATTAATATACGTAAGTACCCTCACGACTCATCCTCCCCTATTAAAAAAACAAATGTGGACTAATTAACGATTCATGAAGAAATATAACATAAAATATTCTTCTTGAAAGGTTTTATTTTGTTATTTTGGTATATCGGTTAAATAACATGATTCAAAGACATTCTTTAATATTGTGGGAACGTTAAACTAAAATTGAAAGAATCTATAGATCATAAGAATGCGGAACGACAGTCCTACATCGACAGTGAGCTTTTTATGCTGCTCTTAAGTTTTCACGATGTAATTAAAACAATTTAATACATATATATTAAGGACATTGTCAGATTTAATCAAATCGCTTAGGCTGTCATTCAAAGTTACGTTGTACACAAATAGAGCTATATATACATGTAAGTAAAATACCCGGAAGAACATTGATAAAATGTACATCAACATATATAGAACCGCATATCGACTGCCAGTTTACTTCAGTATATAGGCGAGCTAGGGTCGTTATGATGACGAGGGTTTACCTGTATCTCACTGCGGTTTCCTTGGTAACAGGAATCGGCCATATTGTTGCTGCTCAGGTAAGTAACGTAACTAGCCTTAATATAGTTACTCTTCGTCTTCTTTATTGTAAATTAAAATAAAATGAAATCTAGATTTCAGTGTTAATTACAGAGGTTTTCTTTAAACCATAATCCTTTATACATATCTTATCTACAAGATAAAATGTTGTTTTAATGCAATTGGTTCACTTGAATATTAGGAATTTAAGCAAATGTTTTTAGTGGCTGATTAATAACGATATTTATTTTGATGAATTTACTATTTACTCAATACTTAATGAAAATTAGTGTCATGTCTTTCCTATTATCATTTTATTCCAAACATGTCAGCTTCGGCGGTTTTAAGGTGTCGGCTTGCTGTTTAAAATCCACTACTGTTAAATAGAACTTAGCTATGATGGTTTATATATCATTTACATATAAACCAGATTTTTTGTTATGATTGTACATTGATAGTGATGTCCAAAGATTATAGTTGCTATTTTTTCTGTTTGATGCAAGGTTATATGTGTGTTGTATGTGTGTTTTATGTGTGTTGTATGTGTGTTGTGTGTGTTGCGAGTGCGTTGTACGTGTGTTGTATGTGTGTTGTATGTGTGTGGTACGTGTGTTGTATGCGTGTTGCGTGTGTGTTTTGTATGCTGTGTGTGTGTTGTATGTGTGTTGTATGTGTGTTCTATGTGCGTTGTGTGTGTGTTGTGTGTATGTTGTATGTGTGTTGTATGTACATTGTGTGTGTTGTGTGTGTTGTGTGTGTGTTGTATGTGTGTTGTGTGTGTGTTATATGTGTGTTGTTTGTATATTGTGTGTGTGTTGTATGTGTGTTGTATGTGTGTTGTATGTGCGTTGTGTGTGTGTTGTGTGTATGTTCTTTTGTTTGTTAAATATTAATGATTCCTGTTAACCAACTTTTTTTGGTGGTCTCTAAATTTCGCGATATCCATTTCAAAATATGCTTGGGAAGATGAACATTTGCGGATTTAAAAATTGAAAGAGAATTTGTTGCAATAAGCAAAATTTGGACATTAATTTTCGGAGTTAAACTTTCGAGAAATTTCCGGATCGCGAAAACTGCGAAAATAAAGAGCATGCGATAAAAAGTTGGTTTACAACATTTAAAACGTGTCCAACACCTTACCGACTGTTCTCAATTCTCCAGGGGCTTACGAACACTGTCCTTAATTGATATAATGGATATGACGACAGTGCTAGTATCCCCTGGAATATCAAGGATTCTTTTCCACCCGTGATTATAATATCATCATATGACTATGAGATCATGTTTAAATAATTCGTGAATTCCGGGTTTGTCTACAAGGTATACATAAAATACATATCCAGCAAAAAGGTCTTAAAAACCTCTCGGTGAATTAATATAATTCTACCTTATCTAAAATATAATTTTAACGAAACGTATCCAAACCGTTATGTTCTATGATATAAGTAAACTTAGAGCGGGTGTCCATATTTCGCCGATTTCTACTTTATTATAGTAAATTGACGTCCGTGCACAGTCATTTGATTCAATAAATCACTCATTCAACATTATGTGGAATTAGACACAATAAACAACTTTTTCCATTAAGTAAATCTCTTTGATACCCCCACAGGAATTCGACTTTGTTGCCCTTTATAAGAACCGTACTGAAAAAGGGTCTGACTACCGATGCGGAATGAATATTGCTATGAAGATAATCTCCATTTCTTACTGATACTGTGCTGCTCATCGTACGTCATGGTTACCAAAATATCACTTGTTATAATAAAAATGACGAAATTTGGACCCCGGCGAAATATGAACTACCGCTATACGTTACATTGTATTATAGTGACTACATATTTTTTTATTAGAATTGTCACCAGCCATAAGTCATATGGAATATATAATTATAAGATTTTCTCAGAATAACTTTAATAGTTGATTTTCTCCCATTATTTAAAACAAGTATAATTCTTTGGATATCATTTGATCTCATATGTCAAACAACAATGTAAAATTTAACTATACCGGAACACTCTTTACTATATGTGTTAATGCGCACAATTTTGTCATAAGATTTGGGTATTAACGGAACGATTTCAGATACTGTATTTTATTTAATTTCGTGGTTAGGTGATTTCGCGATCTCCTCCTTGATAATCATTCGAGGGGATTTATAACAGTCATAAGCTACACATTTTATTCTCGGGTAATTAAGTTTGTAGAAATAAATCGACTGAGAATAAGGCGAAATTAAATTCCCCGCGAATAATATCAACTATACAGTATACATTTATTGATATTGGTCAAGAGGAGTATACGAATGATGAGTAACGGAAGAATCATTTAACCATTGGAATTTATTTCTATATATCAGTTAACGTACTATTAATTTTTGTTAAATAGTATGTCTAAGATATCTTTGGTAAATCAATTTCATAGTATTTATAATTTTGGTCTGTATGTTATTAAAACATTATCAACATTATTTTATCCAAAGTGAAAGTGATCTGATGCTTTATCGTTAAACATTAGCTACCTATCCCAGCCTATAACACTGTGGCACACATTTTAAGTATTATCTGGTATATCTAGCGGTAATAAAATAATGCCAAATGAAATGCATTAATCTATTATAGGATATATCAGAGAGAAGCTGCAGAGTCGACGATCTTCCTCACGAGACACTCAAGTGCCAGGACAGGGAAAATAACATCGTTTTACCAGAGAATAACGTTGTACGGAGCGGACATCTTTGCACATTTACTTGTTTGCAAAACAAGAGGCGAACGTGGGCATTTTGTCAGAGCGGAGAGTGGAACGGGGAACTAGAAATATGTAAGTCGGATAATCGCCTCCTCGATATTCGATGGGCTATCACTGTCGTAATACCCATCTAAATGGAGACATGTCAGGAGAAACAACTGACTTATCTGACTGCCTGCACAGATTTCATTTGATAACAGAGAGCGACCGCCCTGCTTCAAAGCTATACAGTTTACCGTTATTCGATTATTTTGATGTACATTAAATGAACAAACTACATGTTTTAAATGTTATCACACAAAAAGTCTTCGATTTTTCTATGATATATTCCAAGGATGGATATAGCGACAGTGATAGTAACCACTGGAATGTCGAGGATGAATACAATCAGTCCTCAGTATAACTAACAGTACTATCTGAAGGGCGGGGCAGCTTTATCGAGTGGTGTTTTATTTTGAGTCAACGTCTTTCAAGATGCTCCACCGCTGACAAATGGTATTTTTTTCATTATCAAAAACAGGAGCAGACGATTAAGTATTTTCAGTTACAAAAGTTACTTACTTTGCACCTTTATCAACATTGAAAAGTTTGAGCTTATTATTTTACTTCAAGTTAAAAATATGAAAAATAATTAATTGCATCCCGAAAAAATTCCATGTCACTATATTCTATATGAAATGAAGTACTGATCATGGTTGCGCATGCATGAAAGGCGAAACAAATCATTTTGTGTGTGTGTGTGTGTGTGTGTGTGTGTGTTAATTAGGCATATATATAAATGATTAAAAACCAATTATTGTTCAAATGATGAATATCATTTATGCTCTGTCGGCGGTGGAGCATCTTTAAATAATTAAGGAGCATTTGCACCTGCCCTTATAGATTTGAAATATCATGACATTTTTGTCTAGTCCCTTAATGTATCCGTATATATTTTTTCTTTAAAATTCTTTTATTGCCTGTGTTCAGTCCTACTGACTCTTTATATTATCTACAAAATTTCACCGTTATTTTCAATTGTAGCTTTAACTTTTCATTCTGAATTGACTACTATATACGTGTGCTTTAAAATCACTATACAGGATGTAATAAACAGGTAAATTGTGACTGTATTTAAAGGGACATAACTCGAATATTATCACATAAAATTATGTTTACCATACACGCATACATTCGTGTAGGTATGACACAGTTACTATTTAAATTGTTTGATTAGTCAACCGTTACTTACGGAACAGAATTTAAAGAGATTGCATGAGATCATTTATAGATTCATAATAGTATACTCAATGGACACTTCTGAGAAATGTCTTTCTACAGTTAAGATTGCCTGCAAAGCTCTGACATCTATATTGACCATATATCC
Source organism: Argopecten irradians (assembly GCF_041381155.1). NCBI lineage: Eukaryota > Metazoa > Mollusca > Bivalvia > Pectinida > Pectinidae > Argopecten > Argopecten irradians. The sequence goes on along the minus strand of NC_091137.1, from coordinate 42,189,905 downwards.
CACAGGAAGATAGTTTAATACTTAAATAGTACAAAATTCTAGGATTGAAAGCCACACAAAGTGGGCATATATAACTGTTTTGTGGGCTTTAAAAAGATTATGCGATGAATTACATTAACAGGCCGAGACGATCCCGTACCAGTGGTATATCACCCTAGACAGCGACGGTGGGGTCGTTTCTTCAGACGAGTATTCAGGGCGATCAAATGTGTGTTCTCAAGATGCCACAAGCCACGACCAAGTAGGTAGAACGTTGTATTGTTTATTACAAAAGGAAGGTATTAATGTATTTATTTACTGTATTCATTTAATGACTTTATTTACAAACAAAACTGATAGTGCAGCGTATTCGTACCGACATTTAGCCAAATTGTGTTTGAGGAAAGCAGTATATTTGCTTTGAATTCAGTTATTTAGAGCATCTAAATTTAACAGTTAACATACACTATTACTACAGTAATTCTGATAGCCTAGGGGATTAGTGATACTTGGCATACAGCAAGAATACAACCAAAAGAAACTTTTAGGTCCAGATTCTCATTTTGTTTATGCTTTAATCAACATGGGTTCATCAATCCACTGGACTAGAAAAATAATAAAATTCTTGCAATAGCCTATGTTTCCTGTTAGATTTAGAGGATTAAAACCATAACACAAACCTCATTTCTTTATTAAAGGAAAAAAATATCACATTGTAGAATATAAAATGTCCATCACATTAAGTTATAAATATTAAATCGTCAAATTTTACACTCGCGAAATTTAATAACTATTCAGTATGTACAACATAAATTTAATGGTGATCGTCATCACCCGAATTCCTATTTGTTGGTGATACTATATCGTTATCTAAACCTCTGTGTCGACGAAAATAAGCTCATTCAATAATGCATTTTACCTTAATTTAATTTGCTGTAGATAATTGCCACATTATTCAAGTAGTTATAACAGATATGATACCATAGTAACTTTTCTTGGATGTAGGTATCCAGTGCCAGGTCCTTATTTGTGACTGAAATTCACGTCGATTTATTGAAAAATATGACGTTTCGCTCGCAAACGCATGGCATTACATTCAGTACCTACCAACCAGGGCAGACAACTCACACTATAACACATGCACAGAATAGCAGATTATAAATACACAGTTTCAAACAATCGTCCTCCGGAGGAAAAAAATCAAATACCATATTTGTTTTTTCATTATCGGATTTCATCTCTTTGTATCGTTACCTACTCAGGAGACTCCACTCCTCCACAGCTGACTTGTCCACCAGACATGACTGTTGATGGTGAGCCTTTCCAGAATCATGCTAAGGCTTTTTGGGTCCCCCCGACCGCATGGGACAGCAGGGACGGCGCTGTTACGTAAGCAAACTATCTATAAATCTTGTCTGTAATTAGATAGCAAAAATGTCAGATGAGAAGGGTTGTCTAGTCTTAACGAAGAAGGAACTACCAGAAAAAAAAATGTTTCAGTTATTTTTGCTGCTGTAATCGTTAGACAATAACAATATTTAATGGTGATGAAGATATAACTAATATCTGAGTGTACTCTAAATATTGTTTTGATAATTCAATCTACTATCGCTAATCTTCTCAAAACAAACTATTCTATGAAATAATTACGCCGTTATTTATGTAAGCCAATCAAATGTAACATTGTAGTCACCTAAATCAAATAGGCTCCAAACCCCTACCGATAACCTACACCTGTATTAAATTGATTTGCCTTATTTATAATGTTACGTCACAGAGTCCACAGATCGTCGGCATATGAACCAGGATACCCAATATCGGAGCCTGGAGGAACAGTCAGTTACTACGCAAGGGACAAGAGCGGAAATATGGCGAGATGTTCTTTTAGAGTAACCATCAATGGTAGGTCAGCATTGCAAACTCACTCACATTGTATGGTATGTCAGTATTAATAATCACATATATTGTACGGTAATTTGTATTATTAATTAAGCATTGATGTCACTATTTTGTAATTTCTTAGGGGTAATCTAATAACAACTGGCTTTTATTTATTATTATTCTTTTATTCTTTTTCATAATCCGACGAAATTAGAATATAGTGACATCAATGCTTATAAATAACGTTTTCAGACAATATTGATAAAATAAGTACGGATCGATCAATGTACAATTGCATTGAATTTTCAGGAATATAAATATATATTCCAAATCAGTATGAATGTCGATGTGGCTAATGTGACGTCATGATAATGTCGGGCCATGACAAAAAAGATTTAGCAAATCAGACAGTCAAATTTAGCATGAAATCAAAGAAAAAAAGTTAGACTGGGACCTAAAGAATGGTTACAATTTACCAAATATTTGTTGTGTGTTTCTCATACAAAAATAAGTTAATGGTTGACATTTCACCTCAAAAATAATGATGATGGGACTGCGTTACAATCGATAGCATCGTTTGCGTGTGTTTTAATAAGTCGATTTCGAGATACCAAAACGACGTCGATAAAGTACAATTTCCAGTCGAGCAGTCTTATCTTTTCATGATTGTGACGTCAAGTAAAAATAAGCCGTCACTGCCATCGGAATGTAGGACTTATCGAAGGTAAATTGTACTTTTAAAAAACCACGAAACCCCGTATTGCTATCGAATTTGGAGACTTCGCAGAAACCCTTTTTATTATTAAATGTTCGAATCTTAAATTAAACTTGTCTGTCATAACTTCATAAACAAAAACTGTCGACATGCGAAGTAGCTTATACATGGTTCTTGTTTTGATAGTGATACGGTGTCGTCCAGTCCCTCAGAAAGTGAGTGACGGCTATGTTATATGCCATAGAAGTGATGATATGGTACTCGGAACTTACTGCAGATTCGGTTGTTACGAGGGACACGAGCTGATTGGACCTAGCTATGCTAAGTGTATGTCAACTCGTTTATGGTCAACTTGGACAGTCGTCCAGCCAAGATGTCAAAGTAAGAAGTTCTTTTTAAATCAAATTTTATCACATGTTTTTTTTTATTGCGGAAACCTTTCAGCTGATTTAAAAACGGAATCATCAGAAGTAGATGATTTGTTGTATTCTCCAATATGTTTGTGATCGACTTACATTTTAAAAAATCTATTAAAGTATACATAAACTAAAATCAACCAGTCTGTATTTTCAAAATATTTATCTTTACATTATTATTGTTTCCCTGTTTGGTTTTGTGTACCATATTGGAATTAAAAGTTTACGGTTCAAATTTTCATGATCATATCAATAGTCTACGAAATCGCGAAAATATCATATCCGCGAAAAAATAAGCGGTTCTCGTTACTGCAGAGCATTCCTGTCCGGACCTCTTACCTACACCGATGTTAAGCATCTCCTACACCAATGGGAACTTGTTCCGGTCTATAGCCACGTTTTCCTGCCCCAGGGGATACGATATACCAGTGGATAAGAAAAGGGTAGCGGTTTGTGGAGTCGACAAAATATGGAGTTCGATTGTACCAAGCTGTGTCGGTACGTAATTTTTAGAGATGTTTAGCTTAGTTAAATTTCAATATCGCATGGATTTTTTTTTTTTATTTTGATTTAATCTTGATTGAAATGTATTGGTTTTAATGTTCATGTATTATCAGTCCTTAACCTGAACATGACGTTGCCGTTTTAACGTCTGCCTCTGAATGGCGAAAACAACGGGGTTTCTTCCCTCTACAAATTCGGAACTTCACATCAATGCCATTAAAAAGTATTTTTTGATGTTAATTCCATCATGACCTATTTGACAAGAATGTAAGATGAGATTTTAAACACCAACCGTTATAAAAGCAACAAAAGGGCCATTTTCGTAATAGTTTACATGATATTTTACAATAATTATGCTGGAGTTTACAATTTATACATATAGGATCTTAAATGAGTGTCCATTTCATAGATTTCATGAAACGAGTCTAAGAAGTTTGTATTTTTGCGAGCCTTGGCGAGTTTCACGAAATATCATATAAAATGAACACAAATTTACGATACTTTTTATCACATAGCTACAACAACCTACATTTTGAAGAATCTCACATTAAAATGAATTGCAAAAATCCAATGGAGACCGCCATTTTGTCCGCTGATGTAATTTTTTTCTGTTAAGATGTCACATAATAAGAAGGTTTACACAAAACCACATTAAATGACCAATTACAAAGAATATTGATATGAAATTGCAGACTGCCACATTTGAAATAGCCAAAGGTAAACCGTTGATATTTCGTTCCAACGCAATAATTATTTCGTTCGAACGCAATAATATTTCGTTCGAACGCAATAATATTTCGTTCGAACGCAATAATATTTCGTTCGAACGCAATAATATTTCGTTCGCACGCAATAATATTTCGTTCGCACGCAATAATATTTCGTTCCCACGCAATAGTATTTCGTTCGAACGCAATAATATTTCGTTCCCACGCAATAATATTTCGTTCCCACGCAATAATATTTCGTTCGAACGCAATAATATTTCGTTCCCACGCAATAATATTTCGTTCCCACGCAATAATATTTCGTTCCCACGCAATAATATTTCGTTCCCACGCAATAATATTTCGTTCCCACGCAATAATTTTATTTATTTCATGTCCGCTCCCAGCCACCGTACACAATAGATTCCCAGCCAATGAAAATCGCTTCAGGTCATATAACACTAGTGGCATATGCAAAAATATTACATTGGCGAAATCACTGAATTTCAGGCGGATTATGTGATAAATATGAAACCCTCCTTGTGTTGTAGCTTAACTTCATCAGATTAGAAATGAGAAAAAACATACTGTTAACCACAAAATTTACTATCTTTTTTCAATTCAAAATACATACTACGTGACTTTTTATCTTACAGATGTTGATCCACCGGTCTTCAAACAATTCCCATCTTCAAAAACCTTCTACATTCCCCGACATGGCGAGTTTGTAGCAGTATATTGGCAGGTTCCGGAACTGGAAGATAACACTGGGGACTTTATTGTAGCACAGCACTATTCAGGGCCAGTCCAAGGGGATGTCCTTCCGGTGGGCACATACACGGTGATCTATAAGGCTACAGATAATGCCGGAAATGAAGCCAGGCCGCTCAGCTTCAAAATAACTGTGAAAGGTACAGATAAAATCACATTCTTGTTAGCATAATTACACGTTTGATTGGTATGGATGTCCGCTAATTAATGACGTAAGCAAAGCTATGGCACTCGCGTGCTTCCGTACATAATCAAGGTATGTTGAGGCAATATTCACAATACTTTCAAACAATTTCATATTTACTGAAGTGTTGAGATATCAGCAATAAAATGATAATTTCAATATATTTTACTAGCGTGTCTGTGTATTTCTGAAGACATAAAATAGTTCCCGGTATGAGAATAAGATCCAACTTTCCAATATTTATTTTCATAAGTTATTGCTAACAAAGGTACGATTTTTCCACGTTTCCAACTCCTTGTATTTTGGTTTTCTATTTCTGGACAGAAATCCGATGTTTCCACGTGTATCCCCTACCTTACACATCTGTTTCCTGTACTGGAAATCGTCTCGGATCCACGTGTAAGTTTGAGTGCTCAGAAGGAGCAACACTCAACGGGACTTCGTCTGTGACGAGCTGTGAGCAAGAAGGATCGCCTCCGTATGGGGCGTGGGATTGGGGAGTCCAGCAACCGTTCTGTCAACGTGAGTGATTCGTTTAAATTTGTTCAGCATTTAAAAGCAGAGTTGGATGCAACGAACCTACAGAAAACTTGTCATTGACTGAAGAGAAACCTAATCTTGTAAAATAGGTTCCTCTATTGTGAATGTACTCATAATACATTTTAAAGATAAAACTGCGCCGCTCTTAATATATATTTTTTTAAACCTTCCACAAATCGTCTTCGCCTTATATACATTTACGTTGCCAATATAATAATAAAATAGTGTGCAATTTAACATTTACCGTAGTTTCAACATTTGAAGGACTATATTTGAGGGTTTTTTTTATTCGGTACATGTACATGATCAAATGCTTTGGTTATATGCCATTTTCATTTCAAATTATTTCAAGTATTTAATCATTTTGTGAATTTAGTTTACCACTATGGAACTATAAAATGTATGTACGTTGATTTCTATGATTGAATAGTATTGGAGACTTGTCAACGTCCTAGAGCACCTGCTAATGGCGCCTTAGCCTGTGACTACTGGCTAGGAGGGCGTTTTTGTCAGCCGCAATGTCAGACTGGGTACGACATTGCTAGGGGCGAAACGTACGTGGATCTACTTGTCTGTAACGACGATGGAAGCTTATCATGGGGTCCGCCAATCCCAGACTGTATGCGTAAGTATTGTTTTATTTTTATTTCCTAAATTGTAATCGTCAAAAACAATTAAAGCGATCGATTTCCATAATGATTAAAAGCATTAAAAAATAAAGATCAACATCAACCACCGCCACCAAAATGTTGATTCGTGTGAAGTCGTGTATGTGGAAATAGAAATCAGAACTAAGACTCTAATAAATGTCTTACAACCATATTTATTATTTCTATTTTTTACCAATCCCCTCGCACCCACAATCTACTCCCAACGGATCTTTGTTTCGGTTCATATGGTGTTATAACCCCATTGAAGAATTTAAAATAATGACCTCGGGCTACGCCGTCGGTCGTTATTTATTCTACTCTGGCGATATAACACCATATGGACCTCAACAAATGTCCATAATTGATAAAAAATATATATAAGACAAATGTAATAATAAAAAATAAAGTTTAAGTAGATGGTCTTTATACAGAGGTGGTCGCTAAGAAGAAGTTAATATTATATGTGATGTTATTTCTAAAGCGTCAGCGCCCTCTAGAGGAACTAGGAGGAGTGTGGTAGTATTTTACACAGGGAGTTGTACTGATGAGACAACGAAGACTGAAATAAAGCAAAACTTCATCGAAAAACTAAGCTCTACCGCTTTCAGCCACGGATGTGATAAAGCTTCGAGTTCGGGATGTAACTGGCAAAACGTGGAGGTAAGAAGCAGTAAATGCAGTATTTATATAGTGAAGAACATGTTCGTAAATGTCGCTTAACTTATGCATAAACGTGCAGCACGTTTTAATTTTCATAGCAAAGGGTTTATATATTGTATATGATAAATCATTATAAATCACGAAAAAATAGCTGAGATTAAAAACAACAGCATTACAGTATTTGTTATATAATTCGATTTTGCTTGTTACGATCATTTGCATTGGCTTAAAAATTTACTTTATCAGCCCATAAAGGAAAAAATGGCGTCGCCGTTTGTAACGTTGCTTCTGATTGGCTGGGATTACGGCGTAATGATTTCATAAACAAAAGAGTCCCAAAATGAATTTTGAATATTGAAGAGATTATCTTTAGTAAATTGAATTATAAGGATTAATTTGAATAGAATTTTTATGTTATGGAGATATAACACAAAAATCTGAGTGTACCCTCATCATAAATTTATTTTAAGTACACTCAGATTTTTATGTTATATCTCCATAACATAAAAAAAAATCTATTCAAGTTAATCCTTAAATAGATGATTGATATATATTATATATTCTTATATAATTTATGTTGAGTAGAGGATACATCCTTCACTCTTTTCATAGGCTCAGCACATTGAGTAACCTTTTTAGTAAGTCATGACATTGGAAACTGGAAAATGGAAGTTGAATTCAAATTATTGTCATTTTTTCTAATCGGTGAATTATTTGTCACTCACTGACAATGCCACCTCCAAAGAAAAGAGTAAAATAGATGTGAATCAGAATCAGAATTTTTTTAATTTGAAGAAAAAAAATATCTGATTAATTACAGGTGATTTGTGGTGACACGAATGGAAAGAGGTCAACAGGCATCAGCATCTACATTGAGATAACACTAAATTCGTCAACACCTTTGAACGAGGAGGAATACTATAATCAATATATGGAATATGAATCGCTTATAGAGACCCTGAAGTTGGACGTAGATTCGGGTTTGCTCACTATTCAGCTTAGCGATAATACAACACTAGACGCCGCAGAATTAGCAGTGAGGGATATTGGACTCCAATGTGAAGAAAACACTGTCGCTTCTACAAAAACATTTACATGTGGTGAGTAAAAATGGACATAATAGTAATATATCAATCATTTAAAATGACGAGTAAACCAGATTTGCACAAAATTTGTAAAGCACGAAGTAGAAAAATTTAACCGAAATACTGTATTACAGGAAACCATCAAGGTTCAAAATATACGCATTTCTCTTAAACATCTCTTAAACGAGGACATTAAATTTTATAGATTTTAAATTTTCCTAATCCACCTTAAGGGTATATATGCATATATGATCAAACTAAACCGGCAATATTGTACGGGATTTTACTTTGGTTATCATGCATTGTTTCAGTCAGGGGTCTTTTTTTGCATCTCCATTGAGTATTTTGAGGAATTTCTTTTATGTTTAAGTGGAATGCCAGAGTGGAAGTTACTATGACGCCATGACCAGCAGAGTGTGTATTGTGTCCGGTTGGTCAGTATCAGACAGATTCCAGACAAAGCGAGTGTGTCCAGTGTCCATACGGGACATCTACAGCAACAACAGGCTCCACCAGTTTGACCGACTGTATAGGTACAACAACACTATCAGATATTATACATTGACACCTGTCTTAGTGACCACTTCTGTAAGAGACTACCTGACTAATAAGGATAATTATCTTCTTCCCTCTTTAAATAGAGGTTTGATGCTATTGAATTTAAAAAAGGCTTTATATATTTTTCACCCAAAACCATTAAAATGATTGAAAAACGAATCAAATATTAATATTGCAACTTGATTACTGAAACTTTCTTTTTTTCATTTGCTCCAAAATCTGTGATTATATTTTTTCCAGCATCTGTAATCTTAAGATGTTAATTTTTAGTATGGGCAAAATTATTACAAGATCGACATCACTTGATATCAGGAAGAATACATGATACATATTTGACATACTTGCAGCTGCATGTCCCCCTGGCTCCTGGTCTCCCTCTTCACTACCCCCGTGCACACCATGTGACGTAGGATATTACTATAGCGGATACGGAGCAACAGACTGCGCCGCCTGTCCTGGGAATAAAATAACCAAGACCGATAACTCTTCTTCTGAAAATGATTGCGTCGGCAAGTACTCTGTTTATATTTCAATGTTCCTGCTTTATTAGAATTAAGTAAACCAAGCAGTTTCTATGATCTTTTGATTACTATACGTAAACGAATGTAATATTATATTCTAATACAATCTGAATCATTTCATCTAACTCTTTGAATGTGTAACGTCAATTAAATATTTTGCACAAGTTACCGAAGAGGTGCTTTAATGGGTTTTCTTTTCATTATATTATTTCATAATTGAATAATTTTCAAGCCAGTACTTCAATTTATATTTTATATTTTTTATTGCCAATCTTGGTATATCGTTTAGATATTTGTTAACTGAATACTGCGTCACCGTCGCGTATAAAATATTTTGTTTCTTTGTAATTTAAAAACATATTCGCGAATACATAATCGCTCTTATTGACAATCATGCATTCAGAAAGGTTTTAAACAGTTTTTCGTGAAACTTTTAAATTCGCGTTTAAGATTTATCGCAAAAGTACGCAAAATTAGAAAAGTGGTTTACACTATTTTGGAGACTGTAGCAGATCTGTATATCTCTCTTCCAATGTTAGTATACGAAACATGACAAACTAATTTTAATATTGATCATCCCCTTTTTGTTTCTGTAGAGTTCGATGTGTATTTCCCCGACAATCAAACCACTGGCGTTCTATTCAGTGAGGTAGCCCCCGTCCCTGTGATGGAATTCACCGTAGTATGGTGGCAGCAGTGTAATAGCTTGTGTACAGGCGATGTCTTTGTCCTGAAAAACGTGACAGGGGGGACATCGATAGCGGTGACATTTACATCGTCAATAACAGCAAGTGCCGATGGGTGAGTAAAATTTATTAATTTAGGATTCAATTAAAATGTATAGCGTACAAACATAAACGAAATCGGCATACAAAGTTAGAGCGTTTTGCTTCATATTTTTTCTTCATGTTATAAGCGATAAGTTGAACAACAATATATGGAATCAAAGTTCGCATCAAAATAAACTGTTGAGCTTGTATAATCATTGTTATTGAATTTCGTTATAGCCATACAGCCAATGGCGAGTTATCTCCCCCTGACGACAAAGAGTGGCACTTCTTCAAGTTGAAGAGGAAGCATGCTTTTCTAGAGGTCTACATGGACGGTTCACTCATGTTGAACCTGACAGGAATTCAGGAACAAGAAACATTTGGCGGTGTTATTCAGCTTGGAGGTAAGAATTTATGAATTATACTTAAACGGTTCTAAGCGGAGTCTAACAAGATTTTTCATAGTTTTTATGGAAATATTTTTTTTAATATTTATTGAACGTGACAGTTCCCATCGGGGTAGTCGCAAAAATATAATTTTAATTCAAACAGTGGTGATCGATTGGCTTTATTCTTTAAATCACCTGTTTACATATTTAAATAAATTATTATCGATATAAATGCTGACACATATATATGATCATAATTACTGGGTTCGCTCAGCGTGCAGTATAAACGTCACAAATGTAAGATAAATTGCTCCATATCATATTCGTAACTGTGGACATCAAAGCAAACCGGATACTGCGACAGAATACCGACATACGCACAAAAGTACCGCTTATATTTGAATAATGAAAATTATGAAATTATCAAAATAGTTGTCGTATCCAATGCCTGCTATAAATATACCCAAATTCGCGACATCTGTAATTCTTCAAAATAAATATATAATATCAATATGACCATTATTTTTAAAGGAAATTCGTTTGAAGGAACTATATCTCAGCTGAACATTTTCACCGAATATGTCCCATTAGTACCAGAACAGTGTTCCAATGACGTCACTGGTGATATATTGAGCTGGAGAAGCATCTTAAACGCAACAATGAATGACGCCTTCATACAAAACCCAAGTGTATGTGATGGTATGTAAGCGCAGGATTTTGTCTTGTTTTAAAATGTCTATATCCAGTGCTAACGTGAATGTCGATTGATCACAAAAAATTTCCCTATGCGTAATAGTTTGTGGACTCTGTAGCTGAATGTAAGAATGTGTATTTATCGTTAAAATAGACCACAGCGAAATGCTTTTGCTTGCGAAAATGAGAAACGAGAAAATGACCAAATTTTGTAAATATTATTTAAAAAAAAAAGTTTCTAAATCGAGATGCTTTGTCCAACCGCAGAAAAAATATAAGATTAGACAGCAGTCGAAGGATGTCATGGTAATGTATCGATGCATTGGGACACTTTTTCATTTATTTTTTCAAGTCATTTCGAGTAAGGAATGGCATTGATATTTTGTATATTGTTAATAGAAATGTTGATACAAATGTATATAATGAAACTTTATTTTGATCATATACAGACGTAAAGGAATGTGCGTCAAGTCCTTGTAACCATGGTAACTGTACCGACGGGTACAGGAGCTACGAATGCCAATGTGACGTTGGTTATACCGGAAGTGACTGTGACGTTGACATTGATGATTGCGAGGTGAATTCCTGTCAAAACAACGCCACCTGTCTGGATAGTGTCAATAACTACACATGTCAATGTTTACCAACTTTCACAGGAGCACTCTGCGAAATCGCCCTAGGTACGTCGAGTACAAATATTACAATTTAGAACAAGAAAGCACACCGTATTGTATGGTATTGAATTATTCGCGTAATTTGGTATTTCCTTCTTTGATTGTTTCTTATTTATTTATTTTTTTATTTCAGATTTTTTCGAATTTTTACAATATCTGGTTTATTTTTTATATGGCTACATTGAATCGACATTGAAAAGATGTCCGAAAATAGCAAATATAAAAAAATCTTCACGAAAACCTATTTTAAACCACTAAACACGATACATAAGCAAATATTCTGATATATATTGTACTTACGGCGTAAAACGCATGATATTTATAAAAAAGAATGATATTTTGATAAATCCTATTTTCAGTGGTAATTTGTTTCATTTTGTAGTTGATGGCGGCTGGAACGAGTGGAGTAACTGGACAACATGCAGTGTAACATGTGGTGTCGGGACATCAACACGGGTTCGGGTGTGTAACAACCCTGCCCCCGACAATGGCGGCGCTGAATGTGCTGGTGATGGTACCGAGACAGAGGAATGTGAAGATGAGAGCTGTCCTGGTAAGTGCATCATCAATACTCCTAGGGTTACTATCACTGTCGTCATATCCACCCCTGGACTATACATGATACTCATGGGGTTTCTATCACTGTCGTTATATACACCCCATAAAGACTCTGTGTGCAATCACAGATGATAAAATAATTGGTTCTTTGATGTACATAAAACGAATTGAATAACAGTAAACTGTGGTTGACTGTGTAGCTTTGAATTTGGACGTCACCGTCTTTTGAAGTCAAATGAAGTCTCTTCATGGTTGTTGTTGGTCAGTTTGTTTCTTCAGAACTGCCTTCTGGTTTGCAATGATATATTCATTCTAGTGGTGAATATTACGACAGCGATAGTAACCCCTAGAATATCGATGATGGAAATTTTCTTACGATGTACCGATGCATACACACTTAGCTAAGCTTTGTTCATACACATATACCATTACCATCCTATTGTTATCATGATATGGAGTTATTTCTCATAACACTAGATATACTATTGATTAGGTAAAACAAAATAAATCCAAACCAATTAATGATACGGATACAAATTTTGTTTTCTTCCTCGCTAGAATGTGGAGAGCTGACTCCGCCTGCGAATGGCTCCGTGACCTGTACTAATGATGGCGTCGATAATGTGTGTGAACTCGTGTGTGATGACGGGTTTGTAACCGACATTCCAATACCTGACAATTACACGTGCGGCAACTCAACCTTCAATCTTTGGGATTTTAAAATAGATACTAACGTCTACTCAAGGCTTCCGTCTTGTATAGGTAAAGCTTGAATGAATTATGTTTCATTGATTCTATCAGAAGGGAAAATATGCTGACTTTTATTTAGGAGTACATCTTTTTTTTTATATAAGGCCAAAAAATGTCTTTTTAGTGTTACATTGGCAAAAAAATAGGGTTGGTAGGTCGGGAGGATTTTTTTAGTGTCTTTCACTCTAAAATAATGGGCGGAACCAGAGTCTGAGATCGAAATCTCGACTTTTAATCTTTTGTTCGTAGAAAAGTGGAAAAAATTAGGGTCGGGGTGAAAAATTAGGGTCGGTCGGGAAACCCTAAACAGACATATTATTTGTTTGGCCTAGTGAACAATTATTACTTGGTACGGTTTGCAAAAGGCATGATTGTAGTGTCTTATACCCTAATATTCACGACCTGATGTCATATGTATATAATTAATTTTTCTTTGTTTTCATACCAAATCTGGCTTTCTGATTGGCCAATATTTTTTTTGCATACCACTATGGAAAAAAAATCCGAGAATGGCGCGAAACCCCGACGTTATCGTGACGTCACAATAGAGACATTGACGTTGCGTATTGATTCGGAAAAAAGAATCCCTTGAAAAACCACTATAATGTTACATTTAAACATACTCCATTTTATCAAATAGAGTATAAAATAAATTATAAGTATTGATGTCACTTTTTTTTAATTTTATCGGGGTATGAAAACAAATTATTTGCAAATTTTTGCGGATTCACACAGTTTGCAAACAATTTTTTTTCATACCCCGATAAAATTTAAAAAAAATAGTGACATCAATGCTTAAATGAAACAAAATTAGGCTATGCCTGCTGACGGAATCAAAGAAACTTCATGGAGCAAAAAATTGATATATTGACACTTCATATTATTGATTTTACTCATGTTACATAAAAGTAAGGATGTTTTTCGAAATTTTATTTCATATTTATGTAAAACAAAAGACAAAAAATAAAAAATTAAAAAAACATAATGAAATATTGCTAATTTAGAAACACAGTTTAATTCTTTTAAAATATCACTATGACTTTTGCACTATGAAATATTTCATTCTAAGAGTAGGCTATATTTTTATCCCTGGGTTTACATTCCTAATAAAGAGCATATCATTTGTAAACGCTCCTCTACCAGAAACACATGGTTCTAATCTAGATATTTCCAGACTGTCTTGGAAAATTCATATTTTGATTTAACTTTGCCCTTGGTTTGTTAATTCATATTTGGGTGATTATTCATACATTCTTTATTTATTATAATCATAACATGGCAGTCTATATATCTCCTTAGCAACGACTGATCCCGACGATATGTGGGCTACTCGAACGTCCGTGTATCACGGACTGGACTGTGACACGCTCCACGAGGACACCAGCGCGTGGGCATCTGTGATGGGTAAACTCGCGGTTGTGGTGGATTCCCTGACGTGTACACAAAACAATGATTGTAGTGAGGATCAAAAGTTCATCGATACCTGTGAATCAAGAAGGAAGCGAGACACCTCAGACACCGCCAGTTACACAGTCGTCCTCCATTGTCACTCAAAATCAAGTATATATGATATTTAAGAATTGATATCATATTTTTTTTCCCATTTCAATCGGTTTATAACATACAATAGACTATCTATATAATAAATGGTGACCGCTAACTTTAAATTATATATAACATTGTATATTATTGTAAACCCTACTTCAACCACAGTCATAAATTAATTACAGTTATAAGAACAGTATTATTATTTTTTACAAATAGTAATTATTGATTAGGATAAAATACAATCAATATATTTTAGGATAATGTTGTCGCTTAAATTTATGATAATAAATATGTACCAGCTCATGGAAAGAATTACAAATACATATTTATTTTGCAATTTATATGCTATTAGTGGTAGATGAAAAAGACGAGTGCAGATTTCTTTAATAAAAGTTTTTTTTTAACTTTCCTATTTTCATTAAACATTAGTATTACAATGCAAAATTAATTTCATTTTATAGAATGAGCAATTTTAGTAAACTTTTGTTTCAGAGGGAGCTACTAGCTGCTATGAAATTTTGACACAAGCTATGATCGACTTTGAGAGATTGGAGGAACAGGGCGAAATGAATGTTTTGATAGATAGTATAGAATATATGATAAACGTCAGCCAATCAGTGGCTGATACTCAGCTCAACTGTCCAATAGGAATGGTGGAAGTGTTCTCATTCTGTGGTAGGTGGCGCTCCAACATCATCACGCAAATACTTAAACATTTACATTTAACAGATATTGCTATTTAACTATTTAGCATACTCAATTCTCCATATATCGCGCTTTAGTTCAATATAAATTTCCCTTCGACAACAAGTTAATAGTTCCTTACTGAATTTTTAATAGTCAACAATTAAACTACGTTATCATTATGTGTTCATATTGACAAGCAGCCAATTCATTATAACAATTTGAATTACCTAAAATTCTTTATTGTTGATAATTTGTTCACGCGTTTTTGCATCATTGGGCACAAATAGTCGGTTTCTCTCTTTTTAAATACATTTAAATATAATGATGTTTCAAGTGCCTTGTGGACCTGGCCGGTATTACTCGGACGGCGAGTGTGCCCTTTGTGACATCGGATATTATCAAGACACGACCCAACAGACAGCTTGTAAGGCATGTCCTAAAGGTACAACCTCAGAGGGCACAGGTTCCATTAGCGTCACAGAATGTAACAGTGAGTATGAAAAATGTAAAAATGATGTGTATGACTAATATCTACTAGAGCACAGGTTTTGTCAGCAACTAAGGCAAATGTCATCAACATTACAGAATGTGCAAGTAAACATAAAATATCGGAAGACATAGACTTCGTTAGACTCATAGTAATTATAGAATATATTCAAGAGCAAAACTATTATCAGTGTCACAGAGTGTATAATGAGTATAAAATGGCAATCATTTAAAACAAATCACAATTGTCGTTTCCTATACACAGTCTTTGTTAAAACAAACTTATCAAATTGCATTTGATCTTACCTATATATGTTCGTTTTTCAGTTGTGCTGCCTGTTGAAGATTCGCCAATAAGCGAGACAATAACACTCTCAAGTATGTTGATTAATTATGTTATATGAATATGTAATTAACATCAAAGGATTTAACTAAAATAATATATAAACTAAATATTTGCTATAGAAGTTTTTAAAAGAATTGTTTAAACCACTTACTGTTGAAGGTTATCATCACGTGTTGTAACATATTATCAGTATTACTCAATTGTGAATTATTTACAACAAAATGAAAAGAAATAAAAATACGTCAATAATTAGATATGAAATTAAAAAGGGGTTTCAAAACTCGAACAGTTACACCTGTCTATAAAGAACAATGAAGGGAAAAAGTAGGCTTTATCGCCACGCCAAGTGGTCGTTATACACTGATCAAATTGTGTTTCACTGTATCTAAATTGAGATTTACTCTAATTGTTTTCGTATGACAGCTGGTATAGTTGCTGGAATCGTCGTCGGAGTCCTCGGCGTCGTCATCTTCATCGCTGTTATCATTATAGTGAGACTGAAGTAAGTAACATTTATATACAAAATATGGTAACTAACCTTGATCAAATGACCACCTAAGGGTCAAAGAAAAACGTTTCATATAGATCTTATTATGTTGAAATTAAATTAGCCATGTGGGAGGCAAAGAATGCGGTCTTGCTATGGAGGTGGTCATTATACAGAGGTTGAAGCTCAGCCAAGCTTAATAAATTAACATATGAGTACATTATTGCAAACCATGTTATTTTCGCGAGAAAAATGTTTCAAGAGAGCTCGGGCACAAATTCAAATATTTCAAGAGAGCTCGGGCACGAATTCAAACATGTCAAGAGAGCTCGGGCGCGAATTCAAACATTTCAAAAGAGCTCGGGCACGAATTCAAATATTTCGCGAATATCTAAATGCAAGATTTTCAGTAAGAGCTCTTGATCGCAATTGTATGGATTCACGATTATTTAAATTTAAATTTTACCGACGATTTGATAAGAGCTCATGTTACATTTGTAAGTTATCTAATGTTGACAAAATAAAGATGAAACAGATAGATTAGTTACAGAATTATATGCTCCACAGTTTATATGTATCTTAATTAAATGTCTAGTCAGGATTTACAATTAATGAGTAATATATTTCTAATAGGAAACAGAAAAAGAAGATATCGGATTCAATGTTATTCTTTCAATCAAATGGGCGCCCAAATGGCATTGAGAGAGAACCAACTGTCAGCAGGTATAGTTTTAAAGATTTTACACAGATTTTAAGCTATTTTAAAACCGTTTTGAGCTTTATTGTAAATATAACGACTCGGTGCTTTGTCAATATAACGTTACGCACAAGGAACATCCTAAATATTACTTTTATAGACAAATAATACTATTTTATGAAATGTAAGATACATGTATCTAGAAGATCCTACTGTTTAATACTCCCGACGTCTTTTTTTTTTAATTCTACCACTAAATTAATTAACTACAACGATGACATATCAATTGAGAAATTTTATGTGGTTTGTCATGCCTTAATGTGTTTTCAAATGAAGCCAAAATGTCTTCTTTCTAAATAAAAGGCATATCTTCATGTTCTATTGTCCTTTTCTGTGGCCGTATTGATATTTCAATTATTGTCGTCTGACATTACATCAGGAAGACAGTTGTTAATATATAGTTACTTTTAATTCACGGGGATAAAATATCGTATTCAAATTTATTTCCGCGAACAAAATGATAAGAAAGACAGGTAAGGTAACCAGTGTAGCTTATTACTGTTCGAATGCGAATGAAGATCAAAGAGGAATCTCGCTCAAATCACTCCAGGTGGATTTTAACAATTATAAAAAAAAAAAAAAAAAAAAAATGAGACACAGAGATCATAATTTTTCAAAACAAATGGTTAACATTATTTCTTCCCATATCTTTTCCAGTGAAGTGGAGTTATCAGGTTTCGATTTCGACAACTATTCAGGGTTTCCTTCACATGCAGATCGTGTTGGAAACAGCAAATGGTCTTTAACTAGGTATGTGTAACGCATGAAATAGAATCCCATGTTTGTTTTGCATATAAGCTATTCCGAGAAAGAATGTCTGAGAATTGATCTTAATGCTTTTCTCAAATACCTTGCAAGCTAAGCAAACAAGGTTCTCTGTATCTTTCAATCTTTCAGGGGTTACTATCACTGACGTGATATCCACCCCTGGACTATCCCATAGCAAAACTGAAGGCAAAAGAGTCGACACAGATAATTTGTACAATTTATATAATGTACATCAGTGGATTTGTATAACAGTACACTGTGGGTGACTGTTGCTTTGAATTTAGGCGTCGCTCTCCCTGTAATCTTCAAAGGAAATCTGGTCTGTAATTGGTCAGTTTTTTGTCTCCTGAACTGCCTTCAGTGTTTTACTATGAGATAGTCCAGAGGTGGATATAACGACAGTGATAGTAATCCAAGAATATCGAGGATATTGTTTACAAATTTAAAAAACTGGGTTTATAGATTAACAGTATTAAATAGATTAAATCAATAGTTTGTCTTACAAGCTCTGATACACTAGATGTAAACGTTTCACCGATTTTAATCATAAACAATTTGTATTTCAAATAGCTCACATGCTGAAAAGGGGGAGGGGGTCGGATAAAAGATGTATTATTTTTACTTAAATTTTTCACTAAACCCGAAAGTTTACGCGTAGATATGCAAAAACATAGCTTTCAATAAAATATTTGTTTTGGTAACCCCTCCTGCGATAACATTTGCGCCATGTTATCCATTATTTATATTAGGAATTATATCTAAGTCTAACATGTATTCGTCTTGGTAATATTGAAATGCAATTTAGACAGGATGTGACATATGTTTGTAAACCTCTGTTTCGTTATTCATTACATCTTTGACAGGTGTCAAGATATGATTCACACCGTACCAGTTACCAGAAATCCCAGTCTTGCAACTAATATAGAAAAGATAAAAGTTTTACCCTGTGAAGATGCCTGTGAAGATCAATCATTAGATACGGATATGCATTAATGAAATAAAGAAATTTTTATTATTATTTAATCAAAACATGCAAACTTATTTTCGACACTATCACCCGAATTCCGGATTATGCAGGTTTTGATAACTACATGTATATTAAGGAAAATGCCATATACGCTGAAATAAACAAGTATATGGATTAGACAAGAGCCTGTTTTGACAAGTTATATTGTTTGCAATATTTAAGTGTATTATTTTGAGCAAAACATAACCTAACATAACATAACATAAGAGGCGTTTTATTATTTCTAAAAATGACTATCATATTATTTATAGCTTGGTTTATTGTTGTGCAGCAAGTGGTTTCATGATCTTTTTTGTTCTTTTTTTATTCAATTTTTTGTAAAATTTATAGAAGACATAATTATGTTTTTTATTTGTATTGACAATCAACACCGTGATTGAACATGTATAAATCTATAGCACTGCTTTAATGCTGTAAACTTGTTCGCGAATTTTTGCGTAATTTTTCTACTTTGTTTATTTATGTTATGTGACATGCAGGAATATGTCAGGAAAATTATCTGCACTGTATTAACTTTCCGTGGTTTGAGTCAAAACGGTAAAAATAAAAAGTTGGATATACGAAAATTCTCTGCCTTGCAGAATGTTCGCCTGCAATATGAACTCACAGTTGTTAGGAGAAATGACCAGCAATGTAACGATGGTACGTTCGTCGTTTTCAATATATATGCGTACTTTCCATACTCGTATGAGATAGTATAATTCGTATATTTTGTACTCGGTTATATAAAAGTCTGAAGTTAGTCAGCATCGGGTCTTGAAATTAACAGGCTTGTAGATGATATTTATGGTCAATGTACATGTATGCCTCACTCTAATCAAAGTTAGACTTGTAATTCCGCTCCACTACGATGCTTTTGGAGCGTATCATAGAGCATCGTAGTGGATCGGAATTACATGTCTAATTTTAATTAGATTGATGTATGCCTTGAATATATTCCATTAACTATGTGAAAACAAATTTCATCTAAGACAAAGCAAAAGTCATTTTGTTGAGTTTCTTTTCATATTATATGTAGCCAACACCACATAGAATGTACGTGGCATCTCTCAAAAAAGATTTATGGCTGCATATCAGCTGAAAAAATCAATTGCAATTAGATGTTGAAATAACTTTTAGTTATATAATAAAATTATACAGCATATTCATACCCAATCCAATCTATCATGTTGTTTTTCTCATTGATAAAAATCACCAACAAACTGTAGGACCAAATAATAGTATTCAATGCTTGGTATTCCTGAGAGAAAACAATTTGTTTTTCAAGAATGGTCTAAAATATCATATCAAACTATTAACATTAGAAAGTGCTTTTGGATCTGAAAACAAGGTAGAACATCTATAGTACTGGTGGATGTTAAGAAGTAAAAACAGTAGTTTATTGAAGATAATCTTATATATCTAATCCCACGTCCACATATTTTGTCAATTCAAATGTAACTCATTGTCCATTTTTCAATGATAAAAACCATGTAATTATTTATTTACAATATTGTAGAGTGTTTGAGTGTGAATGTATAAACTAATGGGTTTGAGCTTTTGTATTACGGGTCTGTATTCATTAACCATTTAAAAAAAATATTCTGATGTTCTTATATATTTAAACAGATATTATTAACCATTATTGTGTGTTTGTTATACCTTGTTATCAAGATTTTTTGAAATGAATAAAAAAAAAACATCGGAATCAATCAATGTACGTATTCATAGTTTTCTGTTTATGACTTAAATTATCACGACATCTTCTACGGTTGCACAAGTGCGCAACCTCGGCCCTGAAGATACAATTTATATAGGCCTTTCTAAATCAAAGACAAGGCTAGTCCATTTTTAATTTCAGGGGTGAATGAGTTAGATAAAAGTAATAAAACACATCGAATAAGTGAGATACAAGGGAGATAACTCCCTGATCACAGACAGTTGTAATACCTCAAACATTCAATCAGCCTTTTGACATCCAGGCATCCGTTTCAAACGTTGTTAATAACCTTACAAGTAATTTTCATACTACAAACAATACTTACAACAGCATATCCCGACCGCTCGATGTGCATTTAGATGATAAAATTAGAGCAAAAATTATGACTCATGAGTTTGTGGACTTTGGCAGCTTGCTGTCTCATTCTCCAAACCCTAATCAGTTTAAAATTCAGGTCCAAGGAGAAAATTTGTCCTGGATCCCTAACACAAATCTTTCCAGATTAAAACAATTGATCAGTTGGTGCAGGCATTTCACATTTATGTGTCTGTCTACATTTTGGCCCATCCAACCAAAACCGTCAGCCTCATGAAGTATGCTGACACCATACAAACTCTCTCGAGACGGTCGGGATTTGCTGCCGCAATGTTTTATGACACTAGCTTTCGTAAATGGCAGCAGCTTAATCCTGCTATGGCTTGGGATGAGCTGAATAATGAGCTCTATATCCAAGCATTGAGTATTGGTTTGATATCCAAGGCTAATACCCAGCAGCCCTTTCAGGGCAACAAACCCAACAAGGACCCAAGGGCTAAATGTTGGAATTTTCTCAAATCAGGGTCCTGCAAAAGAGGAAACCAATGCAAATTTGCTAATACCCATGTCTGCTCAAAATGTAGAGGGCAGCATAGCCATCAACCATGCAAGAAAAACTCCGACTCCCAAAGGGGTGGAGCTAAACCTAACCCAAAACAGACCAAAATTCACAATGATGAGGGTGCTTTTAATCCTCCTACTTTGCCTACTCCTGTCAACTATGCCGTATTATGCAAATATCTACATTATAGAATTTTTGGAAAACGGATTTAAATTTGGATTTAAATTACAATATAAGGGAACAGGGGCATTCAGAGAGTCAAAAAATTTGAAATCAGCTTTAGACAATGCTAACATTCTAAATGAAAAAATGACTAAAGAAATTTCAGCTTGTAGAATCGCAGGTCCATTTGCGAATCCACCTTTTTCAGATTTATAAATTTCTCCCTTACGACTTGTTTCCTATCTAGAGGGTAGCTCAGAAGCTTCAGAAGACACTTATGTGAAGTATCAGACTGTGTCTGATGCTATTGGTCTTATCAAATGTTTCGGTAAAGGTGCCGTTATGGCTAAAACCGATATTGAAAATGCTTTCAGGATTTAACAAAACCACCCTCAAGATTATAGTCTTTTAGGGATGAAAATTAGGCAAAATTTTTATCATGATAATATGATAAGGTCCTGCCAATGTGTTGCTCTATCTCATGTCGCTTGTTTGAGGAATTCAGCACATTTTTACAATGGATTGTACAACACAAACTTCAAGGTGTGGGGGTAGCACACATTTTAGATGATTTCCTTTTTGTCGCCCCAACAACTCTGACAAATGTCAAACAGATTTGAATATTTTTTAACATCTATGTTAAATCACGGGGGTCCCAATTAAGCACAGTAAAACTGTACAACCCTGCACTACCTTAAAAAAATTGGCATAGAATTCGATAGTGTAAAAATGGAAGCTAGATTACCTAGGGAGAAACTAGATAAAATAGGCAATCTTTTAGCATCGTTCATTCGGAAGAAAAAAATAACATTACGAGAATTGCAATCACTGATTGGGTTACTAAATTTTGCATGTAGTGTGGTTGCCCCTGGCCGTCCTTTCTTGCGCAGATTGATTGATCTGACAAAAGATTTGACCAAACATTATCATTATATTCGTTTGACAAGTGAGGCAAAGGCTGATATTAAAGCCTGGCAACATTTCATTCAGTCATACAATGGGGTGACTTTATTTCTTCCTGATATATGGGAGTCATCTAGCCATTTGCATTTTTACAATGATGCAAGCGGTTTAGGTTTTGGTGCTGTGTTGGGAACACAATGGTTTTTGGGGAAATGACCCCATGTTTTCAACAAATACCATATTACCATATTGGCTGTACAACTCTGGGGTAATGCCCTTAAAAATAAATGCATTCTCTTTCACTGTGAAAATTCAGCTGTAGTGGCAGTGCTTAACACACACACAAGCAAAGAACCTACGGTCATGAAGTTAGTTAGGAAGCTAGTATTAACATCTCTTCGATTAAATTTTATGTTTTGTGCTGAACCTATACAAGGTAAACGTAATGTTTTGGCAGATCATCAGTCTCGTTTACAGGTAGACAGTTTTCGGCTATTGGCTCCAAGCATGGACAGGGATCCGACTTCTATCCCGGACAACCTGTGAACCATCTAACAAGCCATGTACAGACCACTCTTGATGCAGGCCATCGCTCATCAGACCCAAACGTTGTCGTAGTGTATCTTGAGATTTTATTTTATTTTGTTCCATGTAGCATTGTTCCTCAGTGCCACTTCAATTCTGCTGTCACAATGGTTGCTATCATTCCATGTAGTGCCCGCAGGTGACGCTACCACGTGGGATTCCTGTCGCTGTTCTTGGGTCACTTGGGAGTCGTGGTCGGATTTTGACAGTACTTGTTTTGGACAGAGAGTACGGGAGAGAAAGGTGCGGCTGTACACCGGAAGTAGCTATCCGGGTTGTGACAAATTTACCGACTGCGCGTCAGGTGACATGGCTTACGATTACTCTGGTTGTAACGAAATATGTCACAATGGCGGTAGTAGCACCGGAAACGGATGTAATTGTGCGACTGGTTATTATGGAAGTTGCTGCCCATATCGTAAGTATATACCCAAATCGATTTTTATTTATTTTTTTATATATATTTTTTTAAAGAATTTGTTGTAGGGAATACAATTCTGTAGACAGTAATTTATATGATTTGCAACATTTTCAGAAATAACTTGTGGTAATCCTGGGACTTTAAATAATGGTTATGTGACCGGAAGTATGTATACCTACGCAGCATCAGTGAGATACTCGTGCAACACGCACTATACGTCCTGGGTTCCACACCAGGACGTGTCAGCTGAACGGGTTATGGAGCGGCAGTATCCCGAGATGTGCATGTAAGTAATTTTAAATTGATTTTGTTTTAGGTTGCATATAAGTTAATATGATTCCAATTTTTTGACTGAACAATCAAATTTTGTTTTGGGGCAGTCTCCAGCACGTGCTCAAGTAACCCGTGCGCTAATGGGGGAACGTGCACGAATGGAATTGAGATGTTTACCTGCAGTTTTCCGCCTGGCTGGAGTGGCGTCACATGTGCAGAAGGTATTTATATAAATATATACTTTATAATTATCATTATTTATCTCTGTTTATGCATTTACATGATCAAAGAATTTACACGTACTCTAAGTAAGAACGTTCTAAGTATAAAAAGAAAATGTAGTTGAAAATAGCATTTTATGCGGAAAGACGCTTTTAAAAGTATTTTAGATCAAAATGTAAAGTTTTCTAAGTTTACGGGATCGTAAGACAAGATGAATAGTTTATATGTAACTTATCACGTATATATTGTCTCTGAAACCATTTTACAAAATAAATTCTGATAATGTTACCTTATTTTCCGAGATTTTCACCTTTTCTAAATCTCAGGGTGTGTCTCTAACATCACTGTCAATGCCACTACCCCTCTCCGGTTCGTTAATTGGACCGCTCCATCCTTCTCGGATCCAATGGGAAACGAGATTCAAGTCTCCTCCAATTACCCGACTCCAGAATACGAGTTCCCATGGGGTGATTTTGTTATTCAATACACTGCAGTAAAACCATCCAATGCCATTACAGCGAAATGTACGGTACATGTTGAAGTGAGGCGTAAGTATTTGTCAAAATATTAAAAAAAGCCTATTCGCTTGAAGATTGAGTTCAATTTCATACAACATTTTGTGAATACAATATAAGAAATTAATGTCAAACTATATGATACGTGACCGAAGTGGAAATATAACTAATGTTGCATCATATAAAAATAAAAATACTGAGAGCTAAAAACCGTATTGCATCCATTACAACAGTTGTTTTCAAAACGTATTGCTTCTGAGGGGGCAAACTTTGAATTTTTCCTTCATGACGATTGTACTGGAAGGCACAATAGATTCAATAGCTATTTAGTCTTGATATTGGTAAAATGTTTTATAAGTGTTCGTAACAAGTTGTTTTGAGACATTTATATTTTGCACATGGGTATTACAAGTAAAAGTTAAGATTAGAGATGACTATAGAGATTTCCTTAGCTTTGCTCTGTTTGTACTACATTTTGTACCAACTTCTATATTACCCCCAATGAGGTTGCTATAGCGACCCCTTGTGAGGACCTACCTGTACCAGAGAACGGGGCTGTGGTATGTAACGACTGGAGGACAGATTATGGCCGCTACTGTCAGGTCGTCTGCCACCCGGGATACTCACTTCCGGTCTCTGTCAATCCTGATCAGTGGTACGTCTGTGGGGCGTCAGGAAACTGGGCACCGGTCACTCAGGGGCCACTCACTTGTAGATGTAAGTTCATGAATTAATTAGTTGAATATGATTCATTCATTGAATATACAACATTGTAATTCGTACATTCATTTTTGCAATTTATACAATTCATTCATCCATTCATTAATTGAATATAATTAATTCATTCAATGTATTAATTGATTAATAAATTTATTCATTCATTCATTCTTTCATTGCCAACGAACATTGAAACTATATATGAGTACAGAAAATATAGAAAGAGTGCGAGACATATATGTTTTATTTTGCTTTGTTTTTAAAGTGAACAGTCGGGCAAGGATGGCTAAAGTCGGTAAAAATGGTGTGAATGTATCCAGTATAATTTCTTATGAAATAGAAAAATAAAATCTCTCGCCAAAATCTGTCTGCGCACGAAGAAATCAATTTAAAGTATATGAATCCTAAAACGTCCTCCCGGCTGACTATGTCCGTGGTTACATTTCCACGCAGCCTCGCTTTCAATGCTTTCAACATTCCTTTACTTTAATGGTCAGAACTGGGAAACGTAAGCAGAACTTGGCCGTCGTATTAATATGGGAGAACTTTTGGAAGGCCAATGAACGCATTTAGACTGGTTTTCTTTGCCCGACTATTCACTTTAATGTAATGATGTTATGACCTGATTTCTTCAAAAAAGGGTCACTTGATATCCAAACAAAACTTCGGATTTTTCAGATCATGTCAAACGGATAATTGAAATACCCCTAAAATCTTTCAGTTTCATTGAGTACGTCATTTTCATAATATCACCTCACAATGAACCATTACATTTTATACATATGAATAATTCAGTCTTTGTTTATGTTACAGCCTATTCTTTTTCCAATTCAAATACACCAAGTATTAACAACTGTTCTGATACGGAATTCCAGTCATCTGCCAAAACAAACTTCATCTCCAACATAAAAGCATCCGCCTTCAGTGAAGTGTGTAACGACTATTTGGACCTGTGTAACTCCAACAATAGTAACGTCATGTGTTAATACTGTGTTAACTTTTGTTTCTATTGTCTCATGTCTTGTATCTTCTTTTGTTTTATGTGTTAAAGTACGTAAACTTGTTACCATTGTTTTTAGGGTAAAAGCGTCAGATAAAAACGAAAAAAAAAACAATATTTGGCATTAAGATCATCTAGTATTTCATATGTTATTAATAAATGTAAATATTTTTTTTATTTTTACTTTTATTTATGTTCAATAAAGTCGTGTATTACATCACAATTTTCATGAATGAAGATTTTTGAAAATGAAAAGACGAGAAGATAATGAAGAATTCGATGTAGATGAAATGGAAGAAGAGAAGGAGAGTTGTCGAAGAAATTACGAATTAGAGATTGGCGTCTATTGATATCTTGTATATTTAGAGTGTGTTGGTGTCAATGAATGGGGAATCTTCCTCTTGCTAATGCTTCTGTCACTTAAACAGATTGTTATTTTATATCTAGACAAAATATTTGGGTCTTCGGTGGTGTAGTGGTTAAGCCACTCGCCTTTCACAAAGCCAGCCGGGGGTCGATCCTCATAGACGTGAAAATGTCAGGGGTCATCTCTCCTTATATCGTTGGTTTTTCTCTCTGGACAGTTTTTCTTGACTTCCTCTTCCTCCTACTAAAAACGCTCGAGCACTTGCATTTCGGCTATCGAAATTGATTGGATCGATAATGATACGCATGCATTGCACGGATTTATTTCCACCAAATTGCCGGAGATAATCACAACTCTGTATCAATTGCAAATTAAGACGAATAACGAGTTAATTACAGAAAGTTAAATTGGCCAATACTAATATTATTCGACAATATTTTAGATAGAACTCATTCAAAGTTCAGTCTGTACAATACTCGATAAAAACCCTTTTCAAAAAACCGATTCCTTATAAGGAAGCAGGAACTAAGAGTTGGAAATTTCCAGAGGATTATCCGAATTGTGTATGACCGATATACAATGTAGATTCATACGTATAATTTAAGTTTTCATTGTTTTTTGTTTTTGTATATACACCAATGTCTGACATGTGGTGGTCTTAGAGGCAGGTACTAATACAGGTATATTATATTCTAGATTTAAATCTACAACCCGACACTGGCACAATTGAAATGTACTATTCAGAGAAAAAAACATAAATCGATTCATTGAGTACTAAACTTGAATGGTCCAATTGTTATTAAAATATTTTTAAATTGACGTCATTTGAATTTCATGGAAGCTTTTCGGCTTATTAAACATCCCATACTATAATTATGACTAATGTTCATGCTAAATAACAATCAACTTTAAAATATGTATCGACCTATTTCATGTAGAGTAAAATTACCATTTTTTTCTTGGCGTTCAGCCCGTACTATTTGTTCTTTGCCCTCGAACATATCCTCCGACAATTGTTCAAGTTTTATTAGTTCTGGAAGTACAAAGTTGGACATCTTTACAAAAATACACCGTTTTTTAAGTGTGTATATATATATCCTAATTCCGTTAATTCAAAAGATTTTATTAAGATATTAAACACTGCCGTAGGCTATAATTTATCCAGACAGCTCATAAGTGTGATTGGTCTATAGTTTTTAGCGTCGTACATATCCCCCTTGTTTTTAAAAACGGGTATAAGATTACCCATCAACCATGTTTCCGGAATATAATATATGTCAGCCTATAATATCGCTACTACCACAGGGACCTGGCACGACTTTTTGAAACTAACAGTATACATATATATATTGGTTAAAAAATTTCGTGTCAGGTCCCTGTGGCTACTACGACAGTCATATAACCCAATCAGGACAAAGTGGTAACAGTATTTTTTACTTGTTACAAATATATTTGAATGACCATATAAAATAACAAAGCTAAAGACTACCAAAGTCTAGCAAAGAGATTAATTTTGCAATTTATAGATAAAGGTTTGAAGGAAATTGCTTACATATTGTTTTTCACCATATTCGAAGTCAAATATAATCAATAAATAAAGCTGAATGAGAAATACAAATGTAAGATATTTCATGCCCAATGTATATTACAAAGCAGGACACACACTTCTCTTTCTGTCAAAAGAATAAGGGTCAAAGAAGTAATATCAACAGGATTTTCCAGATGACACGGGATCCAATCAAACATAAGTCTGTTGGATACGAATTACTTCAAATGGTAAATATGGGACAAGGAAGTAATTCCAACAGTGTGGAGAAAACAAAAGAATTTATATATATGATATCCCCGATTATGTGGGAAGACTCGTTCTTTATTTTTACATTTGAATTCAATTTTTGGTAGTTTCATATTTTTGTTACAAAACAACATCAGAAGCTATGTTTTGCATCACAATTTGTAACAAAAAACATTTGGAATTAACATTTGTGGAATAAATTAATCCCATTTGTGTATATACATTATCAAATTCTTTGACTCTAAAATTGAATTTCAGTCTAATGCCTCCATAATCTCATTTTTTTCGAAGTAAAGTTTTTAAGAAACCCAGACTTAATTTTTGTTTGACATATTTCATACTAAATCTTAAAGATGCTCCACCGCTGACAAAAAGTATTTTTTCACTATCAAAAACAACAGCAGACCATTTAGTATTTTTCTTCACTTAAAAATGTTACTTACTTTACACCCTTTCCACCATTGAAAAGTTTGAGCTTCTTATTTTACTTTAGTTAAAACTATGAAAAATAATCAATTGCATCCCGAAAAATTTCTATGCCACTATATCCTATATAGAATGAATTACTGATTGCTCACGCACAAAAGGCAAAATAAATTATTTCATATTATTTTTTGTGTTAATTAGACATATGCATACACGATTAAACGCCAATTATTGTTCAAATGATGAATATCATTTATGTCCTGTCGGCGGTGGAGCATCTTTAACATCTGTTTATAAATTATAATATCAAAGAAGACTAGTTATGGACACATTTTGAAGCTATATACATGTATAAAGAACTTCATTTGCATCGAGTTGAAAAGAGTTACATGTAGTACTCGTGTATAGCACTTTAACAGAAATAATCAGGGTACGTAGATGACGCTGCGCGCTTTGATGGTATGACTTCGTCCTATTTGTTTTAAAGCAAAAAATGTCTTTATTTGGTATTGTTACACCATAATCGGCTATGGGCCATTATGCACGTTCGCGTGTTTCAATGAAAAACTATGTTCGTATATTATTCTGGCTAAAAGCAGAAATATACAGTTTACATTTTATGTTAGAATATAGTATGCATTACGTTACATGTTCTGCTAAAAGTACTCCCAACTCAACGTAATGCCTAATTTCTTGTCTTTTTACTTTTGAAATGCGAATAAATTAAATTGTACTGTAAGGCTTTTCAAATAAAAATACCTCCGTAAGTAATGATAGATAATTCCTGAATATAACTTTTTTAGGCATTTTGATTTATTCTTCCTCTCTTCTTATTGACATTAAACCGAAAATAATTTCCTGTCATTAAAGGATTTGTACAGTCAAAAATGATAATTTCAGTTTATGCTGGAAATGGCTTTATTAGCACGTGTAGAAACCTCTCCATGTCGCGCGCGACCGGAATAACCTGTAAGCCGTCGATATTTCTGACCACCCGATTATGCATATTTTCTATCTCTAAACCGTGTGACGTCATTTAATAGTCCGTCATTTAATAGTCCGTGGCTTATAGCTGTACTATACTGTAACTGATGTGCTAGATATCGGCGGTCACAAGAAAAGCCGATCAACGATTTTCTATGATTACTTTTGAGTGAAGTTAATCGTACAATAACTTTGGCTTGGATGTAAATAACTAAAAGAGTGAAATTCGATATTTCAAATACTTTAGTTTATGCTCTAATAGATCTAGCAGGTATCTTCGTGTAATTATGAAAGAAAATTCACACAGAAATAAAAGTTCCAGATTTTTTTGTCGAGGAGTTCAGCAACGAATAAGCTTTAATTAGATATCTAATATTTTCCTGCAGTCTGTATCTGTGATACATTCTGAATTGCAAAGTTTGTGACTGTAAAATGAAATTTTAAGTAACAATTAAAGAAATCCTAGCTTGATTAAAGTATCAAGGATACGATGCTTGACCTATGTACACGCCGATGATTGATCATTAGATCTACAAACATTGTGTTGTGTGTTGCTAACCAAATAAATTTAGATTCACTTATTACAATACCGTAATATATTTCAACATGTGGTAGAAAGAATTTATTTTTTAAATTATAAAAGGTCTAAATATTGAGATATTAATTAAGCAAAACAAACTATTTTTTTAGACAGTACAGTCACTTTCAATTTTTAATCGATATGCAAATAGATACACCGATATAGATATATAATTAGCCATGCCTTTGGTTTGATGGTTATGTAATAGGCTACTTTGTGCTCGATCGTGTGAAAATTAATAAATATGGTTTCGCCGTTCGGGGCTCCTCGTAATTTACTCACTAAGTTCAACTTAGTTAGCTATGTTTAAAAAGCTTCCGAATTAAGTCACGCCTAGTTTGCAGATCGCAGCCTACTCCGGTACAAGTCTCTGAAGAATTTATTATCTTCTTATTGAATGACTGAATTGATAGATTGTATTTCTTATGCAATTCTCAATAAATATTTGAAAACATTAGTAAGCATACTATGAAAAATATGCCAGGAAATGTGTGTGGTTTTTTAGTGGTTTATACTGATTGTTGAACAGAGCGTGCCGGGTTTGGGCACGATCTACACTAAAAAATACGCAAATCATTTTTCGTTGGAGTTATCGAACTTTAGTCAGCCATGCTATTGATTTCGTAAGGCAGGGATCTCCGAATGTAAAAGATGTTTTCTGTCAGTTCAACAGTACCTCAGGTAATTTAAAATGTTTACGATACAACTATATATTACTTATATTCTTTCCGGATAAGGAATATAAGGTGAATGGTCATCGGTTAGAATTAGTCAATGACATCTGATGAAATAACAAAACAGACACAGAGACAGATGTCAAGATCTTGAATTCGAGGATGACGTTAGAAGCATTCTTACATTAGTTTATACTTCTTCATTATGATTCTTACGATTATCATATTCTAGCAATCTTAATAAGATTGAGCACAATGGTGTTCTAATGTCCTTTAGATAACATCACAATGATAGCTTATTTGTTAATTTGTATATTTTTGATCATGTATTTTGGTTATGTAACGTTAGAGTTCTGTATCTAGCAAAAAATAAAATGAATTCAATTGATATCCAGGAAGTCATAGAATCAAATCATTTTACTATGCCAGTTTTGCATTTTGATTCGGGAGAAATGTTTACGTTGTTTCCACATGTTATATTTTATTATGGACTTCAGAATAATTAATTATATCTTAATTATATAATAGTCTAATCATTATGAAACAATGTGAAGATGTTCACATAGAGGTCATTGTAATGTATTTAGTACTGAATAAAAAATAGTTTTAACCTCATTTTTGATTTTGATCATCTTGATCTACATACAGTAAATAAGAAAAGTTTGTTTTTAACTTGTCGGTTCAAATTACTGAATTTTAAAACTGATTTCATTTGAACATTATATAACAGTCCAGTAGTAAAACACTTTTATCCCATAACTATGCATGTTTCACAATGGAAAAACCATGTGATAAATTCCATAGCAGTTGGTTATCATTTATGTTTACACACTCCAGTGTGTAAACACCTATAGCTACGGCGCCTATGATAGGTCAATTCCAAGATCTCTTGATTCTGGTTGGCTCTCAACTTCGGGCTACTTTTCATAGCGCATTTTCTTTTAAATAACATTGTATTTACTGTTTAACAGGTAGTTGCTTATTCAAAGTATCAAACAATAGAAAATTGGCTCTCTATATATCTAGGCACTATAATTTATCGCGGAAAGATATCATTACACAATGTATGGTGGTAAGTTTCTCTGAATGAAGATGAGAAAATGGTAACCACGGTATAAATATAGAGCTAACGTTATGGGATAAATAAGTTCCCCAAGGCGTGACTGTTGTTTATCATGTTTATCTAAACTCTCGTTAGTAATTTTCAAATTTTTAAAAGACATTTATATATATATTCCATAATAAAATGAACCTTCACATTATACAAACATACAATGCTATTGATTCTTTTTAATCATGTTACAGAGTAACAAAAATGCTCAAATGTGAGGTTCTATTTAAAGCTACACTACAGACCATTGCGACCTTAATGAGAGTGTCAAAAATTAACATATCAATTTTGGACCTAACAAAGGCACAGGTTTACATACATTTTTCCTGGCAAAATAAGTTTATGATATCGTGATTGAACTTCAAAAGACCGATCGACTTGCAGTGATATTTTGACGCATGTGTAGGAATTCGAAAAGGGCGACAGGTGATGAAGCCATGCATTGACCGGGTCTTTAATGTATTTGGAGAATTCTTGCGGTATTGTTGATGAATGCAGCGAATCAGCATGATAATATTTAAGAAACTAGCCAAAATGCCATATTGTTTATAATCAACGTCATGCAAATGTTTGAATCACTTGAACATTATAGACCTTAGTTACAAACATTTGACTGACATCAGAATCGAATGATAATGAAAGCAATACATGGCTTCATATTATTGGAAAGGGAAAAAAACATGACTTGCTGGTTTGTTGATTTTATGACATGTTATACTTATTAAATCAAATCAATAACATTATGATACTATGAAAAAATATTGTAAAAAACCAGTACAGATGAACTCTATCTCGGTACATTGCATTGCAATTTACCAATCTACCAGTTTACCATGGCAACCCCATCACATAGCAGAACTTTATTTCAAGAGAAAAAACACATAAGGTCTGAAAAGACTTCCTTTCAGAGACACTGCATGATGCCCAAATTAACTTAAAAACCACATACCCAACCACAGTATAATACTTGCCATTAACTTTCCCGATTCTGAGTATATCATTATTCAATTCTTTTGATGTACATCAATGCAAAAGAACAAACTAAATGTACCTGTGTCATCTGTTGGTGCCCAAAGAGCCTTATTCAGAGATTTTTGATATGGATGATTAGTTTCTCAAATTTTATATGTATGCATGTATGCCCATGCATATAGTTGTATGTTTTGGAATTGAAGCAACCATACATGAAAGAAACATGGCTGACAGGCAGCAGCTATATTGGATTTTGAATTTTTGATAATTAAATAGAACTGTTATTTAACTTATTGCTCATCTGAGTTATTGAAGACTGAAGAGATCTAGCTTTCTCAAATTTCATATATAAATTTCCCAATGACAACGTAACAGTGGTGGCGAAATGTTGTCGGACCTACAGACAAGTACAGACCATATCTCCAATATCTGACTCAATTTCCTTCTTGTTACTTTCGTTACAGGTTGCTACGGCACTGACCCAGATTCCAGCATTACTGAATCACGTGAGAAATAGTAATTTCTCCAAAACTCTCAGTACATCCTCACATGTACCTAACAGGAAAGACAGACCTTCTCGCTACCAGAGGAATGCAGCAAAGCATAATGCCCAGACCATTGAGGAACTCCTGACCATTTGCAGTGTAAGATCCTGACCATTTGCAGTGTATTGACCATTATAACTTTTACACATCATACAAGCGTATTCAATTTAGTTTGGTACAGTCAAAAACTGTCTGCTGCCCGGTAAAATTTCTCCAGGCACTCTGACTTTTTCCCAACATCTAAACCTGACACTTACATATCCATAGCTGACCTGTAGAACATTCAAGTAGCTAACTTTTCATTTAATTTGACAAAGAATTTCATTTATTCAATAGTTATACCAATTGATAATTATATTTGGGAACCAGCTGATTAATGATCACTTAGGATATGATTTTGATTTGGGTTAATTAAGCAATTTTATCATACAAGATATTTTTGATGATCACTTCCATTCAAGGATTTAAAAAAATGCATCTTTAAAATAGTTGTTACCAGGTATCTTCATTGTGACTCTATTTGTTCAGTATCATTTCAATAATCTTTGTTTCTGGTTGATAATTTCAGGAATGTTTGGAAGCCAACAATATCAGGATAATTCCACAGAATGTAAACAAAACAGAACTTCTTCGAGTCAGTCGGACCAATCCTCTGAGACAAGGCTCTCTGGGCCAACATACCTCCAGTGTTTCTGCACATACGTTTTTTGAGAACAAAAATGGTAAGTTTGATTTTGATGTGAAACCTGTACAACATAATCTAGTTACTAAAATTTTACTATTTTAAAGAGTTCAATTATTCCTTCAAAACTAAGTCAAAAGAAGATTTTACACTAAAACAATTTCACACTAATTACATTATGGTAATTTCCATTCCGCACCAAGGTTCCTGTGTGTTTGTAATATGTGTACTCATGTATAACAAATTATGCTTATCATAAAAAAAAAGAAATTTTATGGTCCCCAGATGTTATATTAGTGTAGCAATGTTTTACTATAAATAATTATTATACCTGTAGAGTTGTCATTACGCCATTAGTATTCTAAATCAGTAATATGTCAAGAAATTTTTATTGACTCTTGAAATATAAATTATGAACCTTTTAAGATTTAGAATTACCTTTCATCAATAATTTAATGTTATTCAGTGTTAATACATGGACACTTCATCTCTTGTTCAGCTTGAATTTTAAATTTGCTCATGCATATGTCGACTTTCTATATTGATGTTTGTAATGAGTTGACCAATTTGTTCAACATTTCTAAAGTCATATTTCTAGCATGAGAAAGAATATAAATCAAATGATGTTTATTTTGTATCTCCAGGATTTCCAGAATCAGCTCTGAGATCACCTATACCAGTACAGATTAATCTTCACCATTTAATCAGTTCTGCCAGAAACAGCATCAGTAAGTTTCCTAACCTTACATTAAACAGCATCACTGAAGTTTGTTACTTTTCAAAAATATGTTTTGTAACTCAACCATATAAACAAAGAGTTAAACCAGAAGCCAAATAATAAAAGCCTGAATTGGCTTCAGCCTTGTTTGTATACTTTTAATTTGTAGCCGATTATTTTCACAGGGAGGATGATTTTGAAAATTTCACAGGACAGTTCTCTGGTCATGAACATTTTGATCCGAGAAATATTGAGAAATGGTTATTAAAGAATACATGGATATATCATGAAAGCCAAATCACAAAAATCAAAAACTGCTAAAAAATTTCTTCTCTTTACTTTTAAATTCTTTAAATTTTGAAAAAATTTATCAGCAAAAATAACCGTCCATATGGTATTACATTGTATTAATATTTTACAACCTTTATATACTCATTCATTTAATTAATATTTACATTATCATAAGTAGTACAGTTTAAGCCACTTATAATTAATGTACTCCAGTTTTATCTTAACAAAAAAAAATATTTATAAATTATGAATTCTTATCGAATATTTAGAAAGTATTAATTAAAGAATAAAGTGCCAAAAGAGATAAAAGTATTGTCTATTAGAATAGAAGTATTTCCATTAGGGAGCTTCAACAGTAAATAAAATGTATATTTATAAATATAATTTTTTTTTGTTTACGACAGTGTTTGAACAGAGGAGAGGATTTGAGTCAAAAGCCAGGAGACAGATAGATGCTGAAGAAGCTACAAATAAGGTACAAGTAACTTCTGTAAACCTCTTTATTTTGCTGTGTACTTAATGTGCACCTTTGTGAATTTCAACAAATTTGTGAATGCATTGGTTCGTAGATTTGCAATCAAGGGTTGTTTAACAGAAATTCATATCTTTCACAGGGTCAGGATACCCGCGACCAGACAAAGAAAAAGCCAATGTTTGACAAAGTTGGACGTTTTCTCCTAGCCCTGGCTCTGATAGAACTTGTGATTATAATGGGTATGCTATTCATATACTTAATGTTTTTTAAGTCTTAAATGTAAAAAAAAAAAAAAAAAAAAAAAAAAATTACTGTATTCAACCCAATAACCAATAAATCGATGCCTCAAAAAGGGGAAGGGGCTTTTATTGGGTCGAATACGGTAATAATAACTGACCACAAATGATTAAGAACCCTCTTGAAAATTTTCCCCCCAACACCACCATTTTTAACATTCATTTATTTTCTGTGTGGAGAGTCTAATACCAGAATCAGCCATTTCTTTATTTAAAGAATTAAAAGGTATATCCCAAGGTGATATTCTAGATCAAGTTTATTATTGTATGGTCTATTTTATACAAAAGCAGTGTTATAATGAAATGTGATAATAGTCGACTCTCGAATTTTGTCCTTTCCCCACAGGTTTGTATCTAGGACGAGGAATAACTCTAATGAATTTTGATGTTAAGCCAGTCAAGACAACCACAAGTTTTGATGACGTCCAAGGGGTATGTATAGGTTTAGGATGTGTCATTCTCCCATACTTCACAGGAATATCCCGTGGTTGCTAGGGAAAAGATATCTCTATCTTACACAGGAGGGTGTAAGACAGCTCACACGCGCTAGACAATAACGTGACGTCATCAATACATGCGGTGTAACTGCGGCGCGCATTGTAGACGACGTCATCAATTTTTTGACGCATAACGACGTTCCTGCAATAATGGCGCGAGGAAAAACCTGGAAACCAAGTGGAATTTCATCTTTTTTTTACGAAGTTTGGGAGAAAAAGAATCTTACATGGGTCTGTGAAGTGGATAGGGATATCTTAACCCCCGTGAAAGATTTCGGCCGTCAACCCTCGGCAAGCCTCGGATTGACCGGCCAAAATCTTTCACTCGGGTTGAGATATCCCTGTCCACTTCACAGACCCATGTAAGATTCTATTATTCTTATTCATGTGAAAATCACAGGATTTGATAATTAACTTAATATAGCTGAATTAGCCAAAAGAGAATTATTGCAAGTTACTTTATTAACATTTCTTTTGTCAAGGATTAAAGTTTTAGGTCACCAAAATATAATGTAATGAAAAAGTATCCAACTTCTACACATACATCATGTACACCAATTTGACTGTCCTTGAGACCTTGTGATAAAAGATACATTATAAACCAGATTTTATGTATGTTTTAAGTAATCAATAGCATCATAATTATGACACCATTCATATTGCATAACTTTTAACTGTACCCCCTGTGAGATATCAGATAGTGTTAGTAGTGGTACTGCTCTTTATGACATCAAGTTTGTGTTCTGTTTGTAGGGGTTCTTCTCCTTCATGTTATTTAACAATTAAAGGATAGTTACATTGCATTTATTGGAGATATAAATGCAATCTTGGTGGCAGATAAATTGAATAGCGCCGGTAAGGGCGCTCTGAATATTTATCTCCCACCCAAATTGCATTTATATCTCCAATAAATGCAATCTAACTATCCTTTAATTGTTATATTTACATTTTACTTTCTATTTCAAAGTAAAACATAATTTAGATGCGAGTAAACACTTGAATTTCCTGCTTCAGCCGTTTAACCTCAACAGCCAAGTTCAATGTGATAAAAAATAGTCATTATAAAAAAATGAAAAGACAACAAAGTTTCAATGTCTTTCAGTTGCTTTTCAGTTTACTTTTAATTATCCTGACATTTAAAAGATTTTTTCATAAGTTTCATAACCAAAATGGTTCATTCAATTATAATGTCAATTTTCCCGTGCGGACTAACATGGTGTCAGTAAACAATACTCGCATCATTTATGTAGATATTACTACACCAAGTCAAGACTGCATTTATTGGCTCATATTGGATCATTGCAGATCATGAATATCATTAGAGTAATGGGAGTCGCAGTGGCAAAATGTAAATATTAGGTTTTGAAAGTTGGGTCTAATTCATTTAATAAAATTTTATTGGAAGAAAAGCCAAAAGCGGATAGAATCGATTTGTAATGTATTGGAGTCCTGTGATCAGGGAAATTTCTAAACATTATCTAAAGAGAAAAATAATTTCGATGATTTTGAAAACTGATTCAATGATAACTGTTCATATCTTACTGTAACAATACCTTATCTATTACAGTGTTACGAAGCTAAACAAGAATTGATTGACATTGTTTCATTTCTGAAGAACCCACTTCGTTTCACATCAGTTGGTGCAAAGCTGCCTAAAGGTAATTAGAGAGTTTATCACAAAGTCTATTCTCTTTTTATTCACTTGTGACTTTTTACCCTAGACAAGGTCACAGTTGATCAATTCCTATCACCTTTTGTTTCTTGTTGTCCACTGTCTTTAAATGTTCATGTCTAATCCAAAATCACTGAACTAAAAATTAGGAAATAATGTGTACTTGGTTAACATTATCAGAAATCATATAGGATGGCAGTTTGATAAAATATTGGATATATGACTGACCCCTAGAGATCCTAGGGCAGGGCCAAATTCTTATTTTTATAAAGTCATGTAGATGGTTGTGTCCTGACAAGATCGAAGTTTACTGTACATCAAGACTCTTTTGTTTGATTTTTTATCTACAGTTATGTTTGTACATTACAGGTGTGCTGCTATCAGGTCCACCTGGTGTAGGAAAGACTCTTTTAGCTAGAGCTGTCGCTGGTAGGTTTCTTGTCCATACAAAATTTATTTCATTAGAAAATAATGTTCAAGTAATAAACAGATTTGTATATTTGGGTTTATATTACAATGATAAATCATTTGGAATAAAAAATTTTGAAGTTTCACACAGGAGTACAAGATTTCATTTCAAAGTTTTTCACAATTTAAGGGATTTTGAAATTAAAAATAATTGATATGCATTGTATATCAAGTTTATATGATAATGCATTTAATTGGCATATCAAACATTAAAGATGCTACACTGCCGACAGAGCATAAATGATATTCATCATTTGAACAATAATTAGTGTTTAATCCTGTATATATATATATGTCTAATTATCACAAAAAAATATATAAAATAATTTATTTTGCCTTTTGTGCATGGGCAATCAGTACTTCATTCCATATAGCATGTAGTGCCACAAAATTTTTTCGGAATGCGTTTAATTATTTTTTATATGTTTAACTTTAAATAAAATTAGAGGCTCAAACATTTTAATGGTGGTAATGGTGTAAAGTAAGTAACTTTTGTAACTGAAGAAAAATACTAAATCGTCTGCTCTTGTTTTTGATGTATAACAGTCTGATATTGAATTAATGTAAAGATTTGTTTGATTTGGAAATGTAACACCATCTCTTTCTATTGTACAGGAGAGGCCAATGTACCATTTTTCCAAGTGTCGGGTTCAGAATTCGATGAAATGTTTGTAGGCACAGGAGCCAAGAAAGTTCGCACTCTGTTCAGTAAGTAAACAATACTCTTCACCATTTACTTCTAACTTGTAAAACCCATCAAACAGATAGCTGACCAATTAATAAACTCTAATATATTATACATTATTTGTTCCAGTGACTTCCTTTTATGTGATAGATTTATTTACTTGCTGTTTTGAATCATGCTGACAGCCATATGTGTTATACAATTATAGAA
Source organism: Argopecten irradians (assembly GCF_041381155.1). Taxonomy (NCBI): domain Eukaryota; kingdom Metazoa; phylum Mollusca; class Bivalvia; order Pectinida; family Pectinidae; genus Argopecten; species Argopecten irradians. Next base: position 42,149,972 of record NC_091137.1, on the reverse strand, counting down.
ACTGCCAAGACGGTTGCCCCTTGTGTGATATTCATTGATGAGCTTGACAGTGTTGGGAGTAAAAGAGCCAACTCAGGAATACATCCCTATGCCAACCAGACTGTCAATCAGCTGTTAGCAGAGATGGATGGGTAAGTCTATTTTGAAGTTGATCTGCTAACACTTCATCCATGCATATACAGTCCAAATATAAATTATATAAGGCCAAAAAAATTAATTGTTAGTTTCTCAGGCCACTTTTTTAAAAAGTCAGTGCGGGCGGCGGGAATATTTTTTTATTTTTTATTTCTTTGAAAACAAATGCGGCAGATAACATTTTATTTTTTTCTCACTTGAAGGACATGAAAATCAATGAAAACACGTGTAGAAAATGTTAATTCTTACTCAGTCTTTAAGAACAGCTTTTAAATATCTCAATCATCACTATATCTAAAGAAAACCAGTTGAAAATACATAATCCTGGGAGGAAACATTCCGTTTTGACCAAATGCTGACATTGGCAGCCATTTTTTACCGGAAATGAAAGGTGCATACTAAAATTGGAGCCAATTTTCGGGTACGTTTTCGAATGGAAATTTGGGGCGAGTTTGAATGGAAATTTGGGGTGCGTTCGATGTGGCGGTCTCAATTTTAATTTTTAAGTTATGGCGCATAAAAAAACGTTGGTGCGGCGGGTAAATGTCGATGCGGCGGGGCCTGAGAAACTAAGAATTAATTTGTTTTGGCCTAAATGATAAATTATATCAGATTTCTGTGGTAGAGTTTCATTTTTCATAACAATTGTGATTTATGTTGAAACTGCATTGAATTGTTAAACAATAAAATTAATAAACATATTCTCTAGTGTATCCTTAGTACTGGTATTTATAAATGCAAAATTTCACTTTACCACTGTTCTTGGTTTAATAATTAATTTCAGTTTAATTTGTTCTGTAACTATAAAAGTTTTTTAAACCTTGAAGTAATTTTGATGTGATTACCTGTGTGAGAATAAAAAAAAAATGACTTTGTTTAACAGATTTCAGAACAATACTGGAATAATAGTAATTGGAGCTACCAATAGAAGTCAGCATCTGGACAGGTATAGAGTTATCTCCCTTTAACTGTTGATTCCATGAGCTTAAAAGTGTTTGATACATAAGATATACCTGGTAATTTACATACCAAAACCTTATATTTTCAGCATATTTTTTTTTTCGGATTTGAAGATAAGTAAAGTCAAGCTTCATATCCGGAAAAGTAAAAAAATCCATTTGTTGAATATCAATTGATGATGAATGATTTGTGTAGCTTGGCTGTTTCAGTGCTAATGTACATAACCCAGGGGTTTCAATATCAGGCGGTACCCGGTACTTTTTGCCGGTTGAACCTAGCTGTGGTACCACCTGATTTGGTCTAAATTACACAAGATAGCATACAGACGGTATAGAAAAGTACCCCCTTAAATTGCAATTGTACCGCCTCTCCTGAAAGATAATGAAACCCCTGCATAACCTACAGTACCTGAACCGTTTAACGTTCCCAGCCTAACGCAAACGCAACGCAAAAAAATCGTCCGTTAGCTAACGCTAACGATTGCTAACGCTAACGATTAACGATTAACGATAAACGATTAACGCAATACCGGCTAACGATTAACGATTAACGCAAAACGCAAAACGAGCGGCTATGATAAACCGGAAATGCCATTGTTATAATCACGGACACGGATTGACGGTAAATGAATTACGGATCTTGATGTTTTGAAATACAAACGAAAGTACAAGAAAAACTGGAGTATGTTCGGGATTAGAGTTTCTGTATATCATATAAACATTTGCCTATGAAAACTATATGGACACGATGAAGTCAAAGACGACAGTACTCGATGCAAAGTTTCCATGTACAAAATGTACGTTTACAAAATGAATTACATGTGCAACTGTATGTATGGTGAAAGAATGGTATTATTCTAAAGTGTCATATTTACCCGATATTTTAAGAAATAATAAATTGTTACAACATCTCTTAACTGATAATCACACAATGAAGTCAAACACGACTGTACTCGATACGAAGTTTCCACTTCACACGTACGTTTACAAATTACTTGTACAACCGTATGTATTAAGAGAGAATTGTATTATTCTAAGTGTCATATTTGTCCGACATTTTAAGAAATAACAAACAAATTGTTACAACAACACTTTATTGATGATATTACCGTCACAATGTCATAACTTTAGTGAAGTGATCAGGCATATACTGGTACATGTACTTTAAATCGAAACATTTTCACACAAACACATTTAAAATGCTGTAAATCAAATTTCCATCTATGTGTTTGATTTCTATTATCGATGTTTCATAACTCTACAATGGTAATAAGTAACATCTTATACATGTAGTGTTTCTCGCATCAATCGCAAGTTTCAGGGTTTTTCAGATTGTTGAATGGCTCTTTCGCTTATCATGGAAAATTATATTCTCGGAATATTTGTTTCATAACGGATTACACGCTGTATATTACTAGGGTGTCATTCATAAAAGCTCATTACTTACAATTGACTAGGCATTGATTTTAGGGTCGTACATATGCATGTACATGTACATTTACAAATGCGCGTACATACGCCACAGCTTCTGTAATAAAGATTGAACATTTGAATTCGTGTTTCGCCATGTGCAGTTGTAACTGGTGTAAGAAATATAGTTATTTGATCACATTTCACACCAAGCATCTCTTCAATTTACAGTTTAAACAAATTAATTATTCATACAATGTATAAGTGTAAACTAATTCATTCCAACGTAATATATAGGAAAGTATATTGCACACATCAAAACTTTGAAATACGACAGTACATATATGTCCGTGAAATGTACTGTCACAGTGTACATTTTTGTAAGGGGCACAGGTAAGTTGGGCATAAAGTTAATCTCCCTCCCAAGAAGGTGTTAATTACAGGTGAACTCCGCCCGTGGCCAGCTACAGGGGGTCAACACGAGGTAACACCAGTCGTGACCTATATACCTGTACAGGTAAAACACCCGTGCGCGTCACGCTGGGAATTGAAGATATTCCAGGTACAAATAACAACGAACACATATGAGAAGGTACCCGTGACAGTCCAGTTTTTAGCCCACCATCATCAGATGGTGGGCTATTCAAATCGCCTTTCGTCTGTGGTCCGTCGTCCGTCCGTCCTTCCGTCCGTCCGTCCGTCCGTCCGTCCGTCCGTCCGTCCGTTAACAATTCTTGTTACCGCTATTTCTCAGAAAGTACTGAAGGGATCTTTCTTAAATTTCATATGCAGGTTCCCCTTGGACCCTAGTTGTGCATATTGCATTTTGGGACCGATCGGTCAACAAGATGGCCGACAGGCGGCCATCTTGGATTTTGATAGTTAAAGTTTGTTACCGCTATTTCTCAAAAAGTACTGAAGGGATCTTTCTTAAATTTCATATGTAGGTTCCCCTAGGACCCTAGTTGTGCATATTGCATTTTGGGACCGATTGGTCAACAAGATGGCCGACAGGCGGCCATCTTGGATTTTGATAGTTAAAGTTTGTTACCGCTATTTCTCAGAAAGTACTAAAGGGATCTTTCTCAAATTTCATATGTAGGTTCCCCTAGGACCCTAGTTGTGCATATTGCAATTTGGGACCGATTGGTTAACAAGATGGCCGACAGGCGGCCATCTTGGATTTTGATAGTTAAAGTTTGTTACCGCTATTTCTCAGAAAGTACTGAAGGGATCTTTCTCAAATTTCATATGCAGGTTCCCCTAGGACCCTAGTTGTGCATATTGCAATTTGGGACAGATCAGTTAACAAGATGGCCGACAGGCGGCCATCTTGGATTTTGATAGTTAAAGTTTGTTACCGCTATTTCTCAGAAAGCACTAAAGGGATCTTTCTCAAATTTCATATGCAGGTTCCCCTAGGACCCTAGTTGTGCATATTGCATTTTGGGACCAATCGGTCAACAAGATGGCTGCCAGGCGACCATCTTGGATTTTGATAGTTAAAGTTTGTTACTGCTATTTCTCAGAAAGTACTAAAGGGATCTTTCTCAAATTTCATATATAGGTTCCCCTAGGGCCCTAGTTGTGCATATTGCATTTTGGGACCGATCGATCTACAAGATGGCTACCTGGCGGCCATCTTGGATTTTGGTAGTGGAAGTTTGTTACCACTATTTCTCAGAAAGTGTTGAAAGGATCTCAAGCAAATTCTATACACAGGTTCCCCTAGGGCCCTAGTTATGCATATTGCGTTTTGGGACCAATCGGTCAACAAGATGGCCGCCTGGCAGCCATTTTGGATTTTGATAGTTAAAGTTTGTTATTGCTATTTTTTAAAAAGTACTAAAGGGATCTCTCTCAAATTTTTAGCCCACCATCATCAGATGGTGGGCTATTCAAATCGCCTTTCGTCCGTGGTCCGTCCGTCCTTCCGTCCGTCCTTCCGTCCGTCCGTCCGTTAACAATTCTTGTTACCGCTATTTCTCAGAAAGTACAAAAGGGATCTTTTTCAAATTTCATATGTAGGTTCCCCTAGGGCCCTAGTTGTGCATATTGCAATTTGAGACTGATCGGTCAACAAGATGGCCGACCGGCGGCCATCTTGGATTTTGATTGTTAAAGTTTGTTACCGCTATTTCTCAGAAAGTACTGAAGGGATCTTTCTCAAATTTTATATGTAGGTTCCCCTAGGGCCCTAGTTGTGCATATTGCAATTTGAGACTGATCGGTCAACAAGATGGCCGACCGGCGGCCATCTTGGATTTTGATTGTTAAAGTTTGTTACCGCTATTTCTCAGAAAGTACAAAAGGGATCTTTTTCAAATTTCATATGTAGGTTCCCCTAGGGCCCTAGTTGTGCATATTGCAATTTGAGACTGAGCGGTCAACAAGATGGCCGACCGGTGGCCATCTTGGATTTTGATAGTTAAAGTTTGTTACCGCTATTTCTCAGAAAGTACTGAAGGGATCTTTCTCAAATTTCATATGTAGGTTCTCCTAGGGCCTTAGTTGTGCATATAGCAATTTGAGACTGATAGGTCAACAAGATGGCCGACCGGCGGCCATCTTGGATTTTGATAGTTAAAGTTTGTTATACCGCTAATTCTCAGAAAGTATTGAAGAGATCTCTCTCAAATTCAATAAGTAGGTTTCCCTTAGCCCCTAGTTGGGCATAAAGATTTTGGGACTGATAGGTCAACAAGATGGCCGACAGCCCGCTTCTTGGATTTAGATAACTAAAGTTTGTTACCGCTATTTCTCAGAAAGTACCTTAAGGGATCATTCTCAAATTTCACAAGTAGGTTCCCCTAGGGCCCTAGTTGTGCATATTGCATTTATCGGTCAACAAGATGGCCACCTGGCCGCAATCTTGGATTTTGATAGTTACCGCTATTTGTCAGAAATCACTGAAGGGATATCTCTCAAATTCCATGCATAGGTTCCCCTTGGGCCCTAGTTGTGCATAGTACCTTTGGGACTAGTCTGTCAACAAGATGGCCAAGCGGCCACCATCTTGGATTTCACCACTGTTTCTCAGAAAGTAATGAAGCGATCTGTCTTAAATTTCATATGTAGTATGTTTGAAAAAGTTTAAAAAGCAGGGAAAAGATCCCTCTTTCCATTATCAAACATAGATCATTCTTTGGTGGGCGCCAAGATCCCTCTGGGATCTCTTGTATATGTAGGTTCCCCTAGGACCCTAGTGGTGCATATTGCATTTTGTAACTGATAGGTCAACAATAAGTTGGCTGCACGGCCTCCAGCTTGGATTTCATTGTTGAAGTTTGTTACCACTATTTCTTAGAAAGTACTATAGCAATATGTCTCAAATTTTATATGTAGTCGTGTTTGAAAAAGTTTGAAAAGCAGGGAAAAGATCCCTCTTTCCATTGTCAGACATAGATCATTCTTTGGTGGGCGCCAAGATCCCTCTGGTTATTGATATGAGCTTAAACGTATATCCGTGTCTGATTTGACATGCGTACAGTACGTGTGAAGGCTTACAATTTAACGTATCCCTTCTCTACACGTGTTCTACATATATGTAGTTGTAGGTATACTCGTACATTGCAAACATTTACATGATTTTATTCCATTTTTAAATCTCACCTATTCCCCGTGTTCAAACTCGTCATATTAATGATTTTTAAATTTCACGAATTTATTTACAAATCTCCCGAGTCTTTTTTTGCGTTCTTCGTACATTGATAATATTATGCAGCGTGTCTGTAATAGCATTTTTATATTTTAATTATCTGTTTTAGCTATTTTCTTATGTAATCTTTCAGTTGTCGTGGATTCTTTCTAAAATAATGCTTTTGACATAATATTCTGTAAGACAGTTTCGTTAATATTTGAATTGCTTTCGCAGAAATCATAGTAACTACAAACATATATATGATATATGTTTCTGATAATAATAATAAAAAAGTGATAATCACAATAAGTTTTGAAATGTCATTTAAATACAAGTATTTCAGAACGTTTTCACGGATATGAGCGTACGTCATGTATGCGATCTTGTTACTGTACATATTTTTATTTCAACCACATCTAACAAACATACATACATTCAAAAGAGATATAAAATGCAATACAATACACTTTATTCATATTTTTTTTATTTCATAGATGTTATGATAATCGCTTCTTCACGAAGCGGTAAACGTAATATCATATCCGGATCGTCAAAGCATCTCATCGTCAAAGCATCTCACCGGCATTTGGTTCTATTTTTAGTGGCTAACGTTAGCGGAAGTGGGTCCTGCTAACGATTAACGCAAACGATTTCTAAGGCAAACGATTGTAAACGCAACTAACGATTAACGATTGCTAACGCAAACGATAACGATTAACGATAAACGATTGCTAACGCTAACGATTGCTAACGGAAATAACGCAAACGCAAACGAAACGCAAATTTGGGAACGTTAAACGGTTCAGGTACTGTACCCATAGATTTACATATGCAGATTTAAAGCTGTTTCAATGTTGTTGTACACATTGTAGTCTTCTAGAATTAAATTGAAATTGAGTAATTGACTGTTTTCAGTGCTATTGTACTAACAGGCTGTTGTGAAATAATTATATATAAAGATTTATTGTATATTTTGTCGTTTCAGTGCTGTTGTACGGGCTGGCCGTTTTGATATGGAGATAAAAGTTCGAGTACCTCCTTTAAGAGAGAGGATGGAGCTGTTTGATTACTTCCTTGGTAAACCAAACATTACACTACACTCAGGTAAGGGCTGTCCTAGTCACTCTTTTTGATGCTGTGAAACAGCAATCATAGCTACGCTAAGCAAGCCTTAGCACAACAAAACAATAATAAGAATCTGCGTTGAAAATTAAATACTGTTTTGTTACTTTCACACCCTAATTGAAGGTATAAAATAAGAAAACACACATGTACAATAATTATCACAACGATAATCAATGTGTACAATTACGCAATCAGTGATGTTTTCTGATATTTACTTTGAACAATTTTGTTTTGATCTTGGTTCAGATCTTGTGTTTCCCAAAAATCATACACAACGCCTTCTTAATTTATTCCTCCGGCCGTAACACTGCTTTATTATCGTAGTAAACTGAACTATATCTGATCAAATTACTCTGCTCTCTTCCATCTAGATATGTGAAAGCTCGAATTGCCTCCCTTTAAAGATCATTACTATATTATCGTAGTGAAAGTGCACTGCATAGCATTTGCTGTTTGCCTTGTTCAAGCTGTGTTTAAACAAACATACACAACATATTTACAACAATATTTCATAACATCAAAGGATTGTTGTAAAAGGTAACCAAATTATGACTTTTATTCGACAAACGTATCTGGCCATGATTTATAAGTCAAAAGTCGGCAAAGCAAAGTGATACACATGCAAGCAGCCATGTTAGTCTATATATAGCTATCTAACAAGGAAATCACAACATTATCAGGAAATTGCAATATTTCTGTTGTCATTAAATGGATATTAAGAAATTAACCTATTTTCTTTTCTTTTTAAAGAGACATTGATGAAATTGATAATTTCAGTAATTAATATGTGTATATAGATCACTTACATTTATTAAACGAAAATGGCACTCAGCTTTTTACCAGATTTATTGGTTTAATAAATCTACTTATTTCAGAAATAAGAAATTTTGATATATAAAATATATTTCAGTCATTTCAGGGAAAAAACCTAATTAACATATGGTGGTTGAATCAACTGAAATTATAATAAAATAATAAATATCTGTTGTTTTACTCCAAAATGCAACATTGTATATAATAAGATACAATGTTCTACAACATGTTAACTAAATTTGATATACATGTAAATGATAAACCAATTCTTTTATTCCTTTGTTTGAGTCCTTCATTGACAGCATCTATGAGTGGACTTGGCACTTTGATTACTTTATAAGATCTGGTGTCTTACAAACAAAAATAATATCTTACCTAAACATCATAGTTTCCATTTGAACATGTATATTACTAGCGTTTATAATGAATTTTCTTTTTCTATTTCAACAAGATTTTATTGATTTACATCAAAAGGATTGGACATCATATATAAGTCTTTTCCAATTGCAAATTACAATTAATACAAGGGGCCGCGGTGGCTGAGTGGTTAAAATGCCTTGACATATTACCACAAGCCTCCACCTCTGGGTCATGAATTCGAATCCCACGCAGGGGCAGTTGCCAGGTACTGACCACTGATCGTTGGTTTTTCTCCTGGGACTCCGGCTTTCCTCCACAAACAAATCTGGGATGTCCTTACATAACCCTGGCTGTTAAGAGGACGTTAAACTAATAAACTCACACACACAATTAACATACCGTATACATTCTGCACTGAGTTCAACTTTACAAATAAAATGATTCTATGGCACTTAACTAATGGGAAACACTTTCTTTTTGGTATTTTGTATTTTTAGCATTACAGAAGTTAAGAAAAATCATAAGTTAAGGAGCCTTTCTTAACTTCCATAATGCTTTCCTATGGAGAACTTAAAGTTAAAGATGCTCCACCGCTGACAAATAGTATTTTTTCACTATCAAAAACAACAACAGACAATTTAGTGTTTTTCTTCAGTTACAAAAGTTACTTACTTTACACCATTACCATCCTTGGGGGACTTGTCCCCCACGGGGCAGGAGAAGGGGCGGGGCCCAATTGGGGGGAAATAGAGGTAAATCCTTACTTTACACCATTACCACCATTGAAAAGTTTGAGCTTCTAATCTTACTTTAAGTTAAAACTATGGAAAATAATTAATTGCATCCCGAAAAAAATCCGTGGCGCTATATCCTATATAGAATGAAGTAATGATTGCACATGCACCAAAGTCGAAATAAATTATTTTATATTATTTTTGTGTTAATTAGACGTAAACAGACACGATTAAACGCAAATTATTGTTCAAATGATGAATATCATTTATGTCCTGTCGGCGGTGGAGCATCTTTAAGGGATTCCTTTAGTTTAAGAACTGCTCCCAGGTTTTTACTTATTATGTCTATCGCCTAGTTTAATTTTTAATTCTATCAGTATTTTTGACCCATCAAGTTAAGTCTGTGTTTCGTCTATCTAGAGTGATTTATGTTTTACAGATGTGAATGTAGAAGACTTGGCCAGAACATGTGTTGGGTTTACAGGTGAGACTTGTCTTTGTATTCATATCTCCTTCTGTATTTCTATCCCCTATCGTATATTTCGGTGGCAAGCAGATCTAGAGGTCATGAAAATTTAGCGCAGCAAAAAAGTGCCTAGAAAAGTGCCTAGAATGTTTAAGTATGCATAAAAACGTAAAATTAATTCACGATAATAATTTGCTTTACAGTATTAGTTAGCCATTGACTTACAGAACTAGTTATAAACTGTTTTGTTTGTAACGCAGTACTTTTAGAAATCAAGCTTGTGTTGATTTTTGAAAATTTTTAAATCTTGTTCTGATTGTAGGAGCTGACATAGAAAACATGGTGAATCAAGCCGCCCTCCACACAGCTCTCCGCAACAGTAATGTCATCTGTCAACAGGATCTGGAATTCGCTAAGGAGAAATTGAAATTGGGCAAGTTGATATGTCTTCTTCCTAATGCAATAGTTTCATAAATACTGCGTTCGACCAAATAAGCGCCCATGGCGTTTTAAAAAAAATGAAAAATTTTAATTGAGGCCGCAAAAGAGGGAGGAGCACTTATTGGGTCAAATACAATAACCATTTAGGTCACCTCGTTGCGATAGTCTTTTGTCCGTCGCAGTGTGTTGTCTGTTCGTAAACTTCCTTGTGAACAAGAAAACAATTCTTTTGTAAATAAGAAATATGTCGAGTAACCGTTAAGGTCCAAAAGCTTATTGTTTAAAATCAAATTAGAATCGATTATCCAAATTTCAAGTTGAGAAAATCTGGGTTATTTTTCATTATTGACAGGTGAAGATTAGGTGTGCATTGTAGATTATAAGGTGGCTTCCTGGATGATAGTTGTCGTATATTTTTTTATTTGATTTCTCTATATTTTGTTATTGAAATTGAACTTTGTGCTCTTTTACATTAATAGGACCAGCAATGAAACACAAAATTCTAGACGAGGAAACAAATCGTATGACTGCCTACCACGAAGCAGGACACACTATCGTATGTTTGTTCACTCAGAACGCAGTACCTCTGTACAAAGTTACTATCCAGGCCCGGGGACAGACCCTTGGACATGTAAGTAGAATATGGGAGACACCAAAACTATGTGGGTAAAGTACAATTTATTAGCTCACCTGGTCCGAAGGACCAAGGTGAGCTTATGCCATACCGTGGCATCTGGCGTCCCTCTGTCAACAATCGACTTCTTCTCCATAACTGCTGGTCGGAATTCAACAAAATTTGACTGGTAGCCTCCTTATGGGTTACTTACTGAAAATTGTACAAATGATGGGGCTAGGGGCCTGAGGGGCGGGCCAAAAAGGGTTAATTTGGCTATTTCCATATAAACAAATTCTCTGCAACTAAGCATGGGATAGCACCCATAATGCAATGGTAGCATCCGTATAGGGTGGGGATTCAAAATTGTACAAATGATATGGCTAACCCCCGTGGGCCTGAGGGGTGGGGTCGAAAGGGGTCAATTTGGCTATTTCTATATAAACAACTTTTTCTCTGAAACTAAGCATGGGATAGCACTCATAATGCAATGGTAGCATCCTTATAGGATGGGGATGCAAAATTGTACAAATGATGGGGCTGACCCCCTGGGGGCCTGAGGGATGGGGTAAAAAGGGGTCACTTTGGCTATTCCTATATAAATGACTTCTTCTCTAAAACTGAGCATGGGATAGCACTCATAATGTAATGGTAGCATCCATATGGGTTACTAACTGAAAATTGTACAAATGATGGGGCTAGGGCCTGAGGGACTGGGCTAAAAGGGTCAATTTTGTATATCAATATAAACAACTTCTCTGCAATTAAGCATGGGATAACACCCATAATGCATTGGCAGCATCCTTAAAGGATTGGGATTCAAAATTGTACAAATGATTGGGCTGACACCCGGTGGGCCTGAGGGGCGGGGTCAAAAAGGGTCAATTTGGCTATTTCCATATAAACGACTTCTTTTCTGAACTTAAGTATGGAAGAGCACTTATAATGCAATAGTAGCATCCTTATAGGGTGGCCAGGGGATTCAACATTGTACAAATAATGGGTCTAACCCCCCAGGGGCCTGAGGGGTGGGGTCAAAAGGAATCAATTTGGCTATTTCTATGTATAAAAACAATTTCTTCTGTGCAACTGAGCATGGATGATCACTCTTAATGCAATGGTAGCATCCTTATAGGATGGGGGTTCACAATTGTACAAATGATAGGGCTGACCCCCTGTGGGCCTTAGGGGCGGGGTCAAAAGGGGTGGCTATTTCTATATAAACAACTTCCTCTTTGAAATTAAGAATGGGATAGCACTCATAATGCAATGGTAGCATCCTTATAGAGTGGGGATTCAAATTTGTACAAATGATGGGGCTGACCCCCTTGCGCCAAAAAGGTTAATTAGGCTACTATTTTCATATAAATTACTTTGTCTCTGAATTATGTATTGGATAGCATATTTGTATGTTATCTATAGAATTATTACATGGTTATGATTCAAAATGAAACAAATCGTGGGGTCAATTTGTATTTGTGATTTATGAATCACTAATTACTAAATTACAGAATTACTCAAAAAAAATAGAAACAGGTGAGCGATGCAGGCCCTCTGGGCCTCTTGTTGTGATTAGTTTCACCTTCTGCTGATTGAGACATCACAAAAATCATGCCTAGGTGGACTACAGATAATCCATTATAAATATTACTTCAACATCATCACGGAATGAAAGTGTGATTAAAGTTATTTATTTTTTTCTAGTTTTATTCGCCTCTTTTGAATCATAAGCATCTGCAAAGTAGTTTAAATCATTATACTAGATTGCCACTATATTTTGAGAGTTTTCATCATCTTTTATCTATCTGATATTATCACGAGTTTTCATAGGGATTTAATGTTTTAGATTGAAGGATACTAAATACAGCATTGGACCACTATAATTATTGACCAAACATTTACAGATGAGGGACAATAGACAAATTTTATTACATTTGATTAACATTTTGAAATTTGTATGCATTTGGATTGTGTTCAGACAGCCTTTAGCTTGGAGAAGGACGAGTACAGTGTTAGTAAGGCTGAGCTGATGGCGAGGATGGACGTGGCGATGGGAGGACGTGTAGCTGAGGAGTTGGTGTTCGGATCGGACAAAGTCAGCACAGGTTAGTGACACTGGTCAATGTTTCTGTTTCTTCTTATTATGATATGTATTCTATCTTTGTATATTACAGAGTTACCTCCCTTGCAGTAGGTATCCATTGTGACATCATTACCTGTATTTTGTGAGCAATATTCATGTGTTTTCTCTGATAAAGTATGCCGTAATGCTCACAAGCACGATATGTCACAATCAATACCTATCCTCAAGAGCAGATAATTCTAATATGCAAATACAGAATAAAAACCTTAATGAATTATCTTCTTATTTGAATTGTAAAGGTCAATTTCTGGTATTAAAAAGTTCCGGTTGAAAATTTTTTCCTGTGTAGTTCATAAATTTGATATGTCTGGGGGGTGGGGGAAGAAAATGATAAGAAAAATGAAAAAGGAAAAAAATTATTGAATAATAGAGCATTTTCTTTTTAAACTTAAAACTATTTACTTTTTGACAGGAGCCTCGTCAGACTTTGCAGCAGCCACTAATATTGCCCAAAATATGGTCATGCAGTATGGAATGTCAGAAAAGGTGGGTTAGAAAAAAGGATAATGTTTGGTAATGTCCAGCATAACAATCTGTTGTAGATGGTCTATATAGAGAGCAGTCCTCCTATTATGAGTATGAAAAACAAAATTATTTAATAAAGATGAAAAATGTCATCATATTCTTTCATAGAAATTGGATGAAATGCATGGTATAATGATTCATGAATTATGTGTTTAATCTGAAAGGGTTGTGATAGCCAATTGGTTAGGATGTCCTGACTTCAGTTTTTTCATCTCTTGGATTTTGAGTTTGAATCCCATGTGGGGAAGTTACCAAGTATTAATTTTTCATTATCTATTGTATGATGGGTTAGAAAAAAAATGTTGCTTCCAGACAGCTCTTGTTTGTCAACACCTGAAAATGGTTATCTCATTCCCCCATGGTGACACATTTGAACTGTTCCAATTCAAAGGCTGGAACAGTCCATTATAGATGTTCAGGGGTGAATGAGTTAATTTAACTGGTGATGCTATGCTAAGCAATACAATGTTTGATTTTTATCTATATTCTCATGATTAAAACATTCATAGAAACAAGTAAGAAATTCGTAATACTCACATCGATATTTACTGGTTGGTAGGTCGGCATCCATGTGTTTAATCAAGGGGAAAAACCTTCAGGAGCCATGCAGGACCTTATAGATAAAGAGGTTCAACGCCTTCTCAATGTAAGTACAGTAAAACTTCCTTCTCATAACTTATCACCTCTTGATACAGATCAAAACAGCACCATCTGTACAGAATTGATTCATCCTTTTGAATCAATATACCGTAGACCACTTTATTTACATGTTATATAAATGTTTGCATAATTTTAGGAGAGAGCTTTTAGGTGAATTTAAATGCTGCACAAATAATTGTATTTTAAAACACAGCATAATGATAAAACTGTCATTTGATCAATATTATAACAGAATCTCAAAATTGAAATCTTAATAAGCAAATTATACACTGTTTATGATCAGTTTTATAGAGAAGTTTATGGATTTTACTTTACTTTGTAATAGTAATTTCATTGTCCATGTTTCAAAAAATCAAATGCTAGGTTGATAAACAACATATGTTAATTTTTCAAGTCCTGGTGACTGTATGGCTTATATATAATTGTTGTTTTTTCTTTCATAGGAATCATACGCAAGAGCAATGGACTTAATAAAAAAGCATAGAGAGGAACTCAACAGACTTGCCACCGCGCTACTGAAGTATGAAATACTTAGTAAAGAGGATGTAATGGCAGTTATAGCTGGACGTAAGCCAAAGGCAGCTTTGCCGCCTAAACCCAGAGCTCCTAGTATTGTAGAGACAATCATCTTCAATGATAAGCCCGGCCCAAACAATCTATGAATATTGACATTATTTAACTCAAGTTCCGAGAGGATCAAGTCCAGGGTTCAGATGATTCCATTACTCATTCACCCCTAAAAAAACATTTGAGCCCTTTTAATGCAAAGGCTGGAACAATCTATTAAATTTTTTCAGGGAGGACTGAGATAAATCAAGGAAATTTGAAGAGAAATGTCTGATACAGCTTCGTCATTGAATGCAATTGGGTATTTCTCTGATGTTTTCCTAAAAAAAGTTACATTACTGTATTCGACCCAGTAAGCGCCAATGTCCCTATAAGCGCCCTTCCCCATTTTTGAGGCCTTGATTTTGATTGCCCAGGCATAAATAAAAACAAAAAAACTGTATAGATTTGGATTAATTTCGTTTTATTAGCACTTTCTAAAAATATTTAAACAACCTGGGCGCTTATTGTGTCAAGTATGTTATTAAGGAAATTCAAAATTCAGGAGGATTGCTGGTGAAGCTTGTAGGAAATATAAAGTATAATCATATATTGCTGTACGCTTGCCTCGTGGAATGGTGGTCATCGTGATGATTTTAGTGTAATTCAGCTCTGTGTTTTAGTGGAATATCTATAAAATCAAGTTGTTTTACTGAGATTCTCAATGATGTTTATACACTTTTAAAAATTGTATTAATCTTTCCTTCTAATATAATGGTGTGCATAAATTCTGGTGATTTGTTTTAGTGTCGCCTGCAACGTAAGAGCGACACTTCGGTATTCATTTGTCGGCCTCTGGGAAAAGATTATTGTGTGATAACTTCAGTTTTTATTGTCTGATTTCAATTAAATTTCGTATATTGCTTTATATCAATGAGATTTAAGATGGGTTCGATACTGGTCAAAATTCGTTATTATTTTCAAGAGAACTTAGAATAACGTTTTTTGTGGTGTTTTAAACTGCTGTTCAGGCGACACATCCACTTCCAACGAAATCTTATATTCAATTTAATAGAAAGAAAAAAATCGTAAATATTGGTAACATTGTATTGCTCATTAACACATTAAAAATGGTATTCCGAATTTGCATATTACAGAGTTATCTGCACTTGTGGGTAGGTATTGATTGTGACGTCATATGTTTGCGAGCGTAACGTCATACGTTTCGGTGAAAACGACGTGAATTGCGGTCACAAAATAATGACGTAACAATCGATACCTACCCACAAGGGAGCTAACTCTGTAATATGCAAAGACGGAATAAATGATCATGTGAACAAAGATATAAATACTGTAGCATTAAAAAAACATATTATGTTAAAACATTGATGTGTAAATATATATTGTACTTGTATCTAATATTGTAATGCCCTACTATGAGGTGGGGCAGGGTTGGGGGTGAGGGGCCGGGGCTGGGAGAGGGCCGGGAGGATTTAGGTGTATAATATTCACCTTCTATCCTGTACCGTTGTATCATGAAGAGATTCTGTATGTTGAAATACAAGTTTTGTCAGACTGTTGTGATATTAAGATTACAAAAGGCAAGGGCATTTCACTTAAATAATTATCTATATGTGTGTTATGTATTGATTCAGAGAGCCTTAAAATGTTATAATGTCATCAACAAATACTTGTGCAAAATAATTACACTGCTGGAAAATAAGTCTTGTGCACAATTAGTGTCATATGCAGTACATGTATATATTTCATGTTAAAGTAATTGTAATTGATAAAGCATACATGTTCATCTTATCTGACAATAGAGTCCAGTATAGCAGCTTTCAGAATAGCTGTCAATACTTTGATGTTGCATATGGCCTTTTATGTTGTTGTTCAAATGTGATAAACAGGTTTTAACCTTTCTATAGAAATGAAAACGTGAAATAAGAAGTAAAAAATTAAATTTGGAATGTTTTATTAAGGGTCTTTTTTGAAATGACAGCATTTGTGAAGTACTCGCTTTAAAAAAATCTAAGTGGCACAATTTTTCACCTTTATTTCTTCTTTTTAATCCCATTATATATATTATATTATTTCTCTTTGAAGATAATATGCATTGACTAGAAAAAAAGGAGTTATCAAGATAGATCCAGAGTTATCGGCTACTGAAAGTGGGTGTTGATTGAAATCATTATTTTATAAGAAAATCATTATGTCGTACATGTAATTGTCAGAAACAAAACACTAGCCATGAATTGATGTAAACCGGGCAGATAACTTGGTATAGCGAAAAGACAAAGTTGTCACCCTTAACATGAAGGGACTAAATGCCAGTGTCAGAAGAACATTGGTAAAATAAACTGTGGAGATTGTGATACAAGTTTGCAGTGTGTTCTGAAGTAACATTATAAGAATGAATGATAGGTAATATAGCCAAGTTGTACATGTTATATAAAATTATTTATACCAGGGGTAAAGCTGTTGGGTTTTGGGGTGATGTACAGGTTTACTCTCATAACAATGGATAGTGATATTAATTAGTGTATACTGAAACATGCTTGAGTTACAGAATTCTGATGTACGTAGCACAAGTGATATAGGTACAGAATTACCTCCCTTGTTGTTAACTATTTTAATGATAATACTGAAACAAACTTAGATATCAGGATGGGTTACCAACCTGAATGTCGAGCAATTTTTACTGCAAGAGTCCTATAGTATCTGAGATAGCCATGATATAGAAATCAGGTGCAGGAGATTTATAATACTAGCAGAGGTGTGAGAAGTTGGTACTAAATTATAAATTAAGTACTGATGAAGAGATATTGACAGAAATTGTAATAACTTGATGAGTGTTTTTTAAGATAAAGCAAGAGCTGAAACACTTTATGGTTGATTTTTACAAAGTGATTTTATTATTTTGTCATTAAATCATTTTAAAACATGACAGTTGTTCTTGTTATATACAATATATTCAGTTACATGTTCTTGCGAACGATTTTATCACATGATACGATAGAGATATTTGAAGTGATTTATGTGTAGTAGAATTTTTAAAAAATGTTCATTTCAAAGGAAACTTTATATAGAACCTCAGTTTTTGCAAGGCTTGAGACGCAAAATTTCGAGTTTCATAAACTAAAAAAAAAAAATTTACTACACTCAACTTGATGTTTCGTCTTTGTCTTCTGACGCCCTGTCATTGACTGATTTTATATAATGATGAACTTCTTAATCAGCATAACCAATGACAAGTTCACAAGTATCAAGTAAAAAAAAAAAAAAAAAAAAAAGTGAATAATGGTTTTGATCTGTATGATATGGTGTTGATTTGCAGGGATCATTTTTGATGCATTTATTTAGATCAAGCAAGTAAATTGTATGTGAGTGGTTTACAGTACATGTTTATGTTCAAACTCGTGCAAAATTATGTATCTTTTGGAAATACAGTGGTTTAGCTGACACATTTTAGATGGTCTAGCCATAGGAAACAATGTCAAATAAATAAACTATTTTCTCATAGAATCCTTGGTGGTGATGCTACATCTTATACTTAATCCTTATTCACCATCGTCTTTGGAGCGCTGCTGAATACTTTTTTGTTTCCACTTCGGATCATCACCTTATAATCATCAGGAACCATTGTTGGATCCATCCATCTCTCTCTATTTCCAAATATTAATTACATGGACGCCATTATTTCATACTACAGTGTATCTGCCCTTGCGAGTAGGTATTGATTATGTCATCTGATTGTGAGCGTAATATCATGTTCTAAAGGGAAAATGATGAGTTTCATTCAAATTCACAAAATAATGATGTGACTAGATAACTACACTGCAAGGGAGTTAACTCTTTAAGACACAAATAACAGTCATGATGAGAGTAACTACATGTACACGTTCTTCCACCCGTATCCAGTTTCATACTCTGACCCTGTCCTACAAGCTATTATTTAGATGTGAAACTTGCTGTAGTTCTATAGTCAAGTTTGAATATCTCTAAAAACAAACAAAAATCACTATTTGTAGTACCATGTAAACATTTTTTATTTTCAAAATAATGTTGAAGTGAAATTGATACATATCATGTTCTTCAACACTCATCTTTCCGTTAATAGCAAAATGGGTGAAACATAAATGAATATGAATGCGTTATATATATATAAGCATCACTTATACTTATATAACATGATAATGAAATTGTGTTTTGAAAAGGCTTGTGAAAATTTAAAACATATTTGGACTTGGCAGACAATATAAATGAAAATATAGCATACAAAACCCTGATTTACAAATCATGCACAAATAAATGTACTAGTTTGTCTAAAATACTGACTTAATGACTTAGGCTAGTAAGGGACTACATGTACATATTGGGGACCAGAAAAACTGTATATGGCAAAAATCTTCAATAATATACACACAAAAGTTTTTCAAATACGGAATTTATACAGCAACTTACAAACAGCTAGGGTCAAATGTATGTACATATGAAGTGTGAAATAAATTAGGGTATAGACAAATGACATGTAAATTATATGACAGTTTTATGCAAACATCTACATGTATCTACAATTATTTTATTATAGTAACATTTTAATTTCTAAATATGAACAATATTTTTCACAAACACAGAATTCTCAGAAATGAAGAGAAAAGGTGTTCAGACACAGATTACAGGTCAACTTTCTATTTTCTCTTCCAAACGATGAAGACACCACTTGCTACAATGTATCATAAAGACAATCAAATGAAATTCACACGGAATCAATGAAAACATCCACACTTGACAAAGTTAGAAACATATGTAGTAAATATTTCAAAGTATAAAAGAGATCACATCAAAATCAAATCTAATATACACCTAATAAAATTTGCTAACATGATGCCTAGTTCTTAGTACAAAAACACATGTAATAGAAATGTCAAGCAGATGTTTAACATAAACAGCTTCATATCACTCTTAAACAAAATTTGATTTAGAGATCATGAATGGATTTTTTCTATGAACTATGACCTTTGAGTTTCAGTAGTACACTATGTTCACCTTGCTTTATCATTTTAGGCAAAGTTTACGTCAAAACCTTTGGGTACATATATTATGTATATCGTGGTTTATTCTATATGGCGCTAGCCAAAAAGATCTCTGTGTAAAAATCAAAGTTTTTACATAAACAATGAAACAAAAACTCTCCAAAAATTAATTAAGCTAGATTTCATTTATATCTTTATACAGTTAATACATTAATGAATAAGTAAGCTCAAGACATTGCGTAGATACTTTGACTGGCTGTCAATTTAAAATCATACATTACATGGGGCGTACAATTATATATACACATGTACTACACTACTTCTTATACAATGTTTGCCTAATGTCAAAAAAATGTGTTTTTATCCTTTATAAAAAATAGAAACACAAGTAACACATAATTTTCCTTAGATTAATTATATCATCAGCCAGCTTTTTCTTTCTAACGAAATAATTTGTAATGTAACTATTGTCTTTGTTATGTTAGATATTTTTTTAGTCTTGCCTGATACACTCTGTATATAGCTCACATTCGTGTATCATCCAACTTCGCTAACCAAGGGTATTTAGCCGATTCTCTGCTACTACCCTTGGCATATCTCATTTCAGAACAGATGTTTTTGCTTTCAAATTCTGATTGGATGCAGCTAGGTTCAGGCGACCAATGAAAACACAGCTTTGATATGTCAACATAACTGAACTGAAGCGATAGTACTGTGACCTACATTTGTATAATGAGGCATCAGGCATGTCATACCTGTCAACCTCAACTCCTAGCAAAGTTATATCACAGTCTATTTAATCAATTAGATGTTTTATACCAGCTAAATGAACGTCTTGGAGACGTTGCTCTCCAAACAGATGGGAAAGTACGTATACATGCGTGGTTGGAAGTAAACAATTCAAAGATATACTGCGATCTGTTACAAAATTGGACACTGCAGAACTTGAGCATTTAACACAAAAACTGGTGTCCGAACTTACTAATAAAAAAATGACTCACACACTGCAGGTTCATCTTTGGTATTTTGAATCTGTCGCAAACAACATGCATGTTTCATAGGGCTCTGCCATTTTTTTCAATCATACAACAATGATACAAGCTTTTTAATTGGTTGCTCATTACATAAATGGAAGGGGCGCGGCTGTAGTGATCCAGCAGGTGGCCCAGTGTAGGAACACCCGTTCTGAAGTGAGATATGCCAAGGGTAGTAGCAGAAATCGGGTAAATATCCTTGACTAGCGAAGTTGTTTACCATCACAAAAGGCCATAACTCTACCTCCTGTGGGAACACATTCCTTTACCATCACAAAAGGCCATAACTCTGTACCTCCTGTGGGAACATTCCTTTACCATCACAAAGGGCCATAAATCTGTACCTCCTGTGGGAACATTCCTTTACCATCAAAAAGGGCCATAACTCTGTACCTCCTGTGAGAACATTCCTTTACCATCACAAAGGGCCATAACTCTGTACCTCCTGTGAGAACATTCCTTTACCATCACAAAGGGCCATAACTCTGTACCTCCTGTGAGAACATTCCTTTACCATCACAAAGGGCCATAACTCTGTACCTCCTGTGAGAACATTCCTTTACCATCACAAAGGGCCATAACTCTGTACCTCCTATAGGAACAGAGCAGGTCTAATGAAGACATGCACTACAGCGTTATCTTGTCTACTTACATGTTGTAAGGCTTTTCTCATCTCTCCAATATGACATTTATTTTCAATTTAATATAAACAACTGAGATGACTGCATGTTAACAAAACTTGTTTAATGTGCAATAAAATGATTTTTAGAAGGTGTGCAGTCAGCTGAATATTAAGCAACACACATTTATCACACACAAAAATACAAAATGTTATAACATATAACTTTTGGACTCAATCCTTCACATCTCTATGATGTTATCCATGATATATTTGATTGGTTTTCTCATTGGGATGAAAAAGTTAAGTGTTTCATTTAGTTACCATACAGGATATCTAACAGGCATATATATAAGACTGAAATGAGAATGGTTTTTAACATCAAGCTATAGGAGAGCCAAAGTACCCTGGGAAAAATCCCAGACCAACAGTCCCATATAGGTTCCAACATGTGTCCATGGGTTAGAGAACTACTGGTAAAATATCTTAACCATTTCTCTTCTATAGCCTGACACAAGGTTTTCAAATGACAGGAATTGGAAAATGAATATTATACAACATAATCTACATTTCTCAGAAATAAAGTACTATCTTAACAAGGTAAGACTTGATAAACACTTAAACTTTATAGTAACTTAGCTGAAATCTGAAAAATACTCCAGAACTGCAATGTATATTATATATTCACCACAAAAATCTAGATCCCTGATTACCTTCACATCGACATACATGTAGGTATAGTCATGATCTTTTTTTTTTAATGTTGTGAAGACTAATGAGCTTTTATTAACTCATTAACCCCTGAAATTCCATAATAAACTGTTCCATCCTTTAAATTGCACGAGTTCATATGTGTTTTCAAGGGTGAATAAGTTTACAACCTTGTTCATGGAAAGTGATAAAATGAAGAGTCTGGAAGTGTTGATCTAAACCTGTCCTCGGAATGGCACAAATACAGTCCGACTAGTGCAGCTTCCTGGCATGTGTGGAGAATCCACGCGGATGGGAGTTGTTCCAGGGTTTGTTAGAACTCCAGTCAGAAACAGATATATCAGACTGGTACATCCGAGATGCTGTTGTGTTATATACAGGTAAACACTCGTTAGCATTGTCTGTCATCACCTGTCAAAAATACAGTTTATTTTATTTCAGTTTTAGACTCAGTAAATGGTATCAATAGCCAGTAGTACAGCTCTTCAAATGTTTTTACATCTTATCATTAAAGATTACATTTAGTAAGGATTATCTTACCTTGAGATAGATGTATGCGTCTGTACCGTGACCCTCTATTGAGCTCAGCTGTAAGTCTCCCCCAAAGTACCGTGCGTACAGTCTAGATAAGGGCAATCCATATCCATACCCTGCCTAAAAACACAAAACATTATCTATTAGGGCTGGATCAATATATCGATATACCGATACATATCGGTTTTCAGAAGTGTATCGATATTTGACACGCAAACATGCTGTATATCGCTGTATCGTTTTAACAAATCAACCTACTGTTTTCAATATAGAAAGGGGAAACTCCAAACAAAATTTATTCTAAAACATCATTCAAGTAAGAGCATTTCAATCAAAAGGGAGTGTTTAAAGCGAATTGACAGAAATTAATCAACACAGATGGTGAACCAAATCAAATGTTTGGTAGGTTTTTGCCAGGTTATAGAATGTTTTATCAAAATTGTCTCTTATCTTATTGTCATAATATTCAAAACACCATGGTCAACTGAATTTGAAAAAAGAGGTCCAGCATATTGTCAATACGTATCGTGTATTGTTTCAGTGTATATTCAATACGTATGGTATCGTTTAGGACCTTACAATACCCAGCCCTATTATCTATACATGTATATGGTATAGAGCATTCAATATAAAGTACAAAGTGTATCAGTTGGTCTGGCTATGTAAACTGAAATGGCAAATGATAATTATAACTTTACTGTATATTTTGGTTTTATATATCGGGGATTAAATTTTACTATGTTAAAGCCCAGGTTGATTTTTCTGCAAACTTTTAATGACCGTAAATAGAGTGAGAAAGGTAACCCGTAAAGTTTATAATGGTTAGAAATTCACAGGGCAGGTTACTAAAGGTATAAGGAGTAACTTACCATTGGAGCATTACCCTCCCCGACATAGTCCGGCCGTGGGGCAGTCGAGTACATGTATTCAAATACTAACTTCCGTATGTCTTGGGAGAAACCACCACCGCAATCAGAAATCTGGAAAAAAAAGTATTTATTACAAACCCAAGTTACAAGTCAGAAGAATCATCTATTCATATTAAACTGAAAACATTTTCAGATATTTGCTCAAAGAGTACAGACACAAGAATAGATTACTTAAAACATCCTTTTGTTCTTGCTCTAAAGAGAACAGACTCTGTGATCACAAATATTGACAAAAACTTTGTTTCAACAACTTAGGACTAAAAGCTTGAAATGTGATACTTATCAGGGGAGATAATCCCACCTACCTTGATGGTAAGATCTTCTCTTCCTTTAGTAATCATTACATTTATACTTGGTATGGTGTCTTTGTTGGCGTGAGTTTCTACTGTAGCTCGCATAGAATTCTGAAATAAAAGTCAAAAAGAGAAATGCGCATACTGGAAATAGAAAGTGTGATTAGAATTAACTTATTCACCCCTAAAAACGTATTTGAACTCTTCCAATCAAAACACTGGAACAATCCATTATGGAGTTACAGGGATGAATGTTTTCTTGCTATTTAAACCGAGACTTTTCTGCTGGTCAGTGTGCTACACAGGCAATATTTCTTCACATGAATTTCACGTTAATTTTTTCACGTGAGATTCACGTTAAGAAATATTGCCTGTATATTAAGTGTGTGTTTCATTGTTGCCTAATATCTAGGAAGTGCAATTGTCCTAAATCAGATTAGAATGTTTCCATTATAACAGACAGAATACTGAAAGGAAGGTCTCCAAGAGCAAAAGGTATGACCAGGGCACTAGTCTGATATATACAGAAAGTTTTGTACAGCTAAATTTAACGGTTTTCGAGCAACATATAGCCCAGAAACCAATTTTAAACTGTAATTTGGTGGGATTTTCCCCTATTAGTTTCCATGATAACAAAAACAATATCGAAAATAGAAGGTCACTACAGCAGCATAACTAGGGCACTAGCCCGACATACACAGAAAGTTTTGTGGAGTTTTAAACAGTTTCGGGGGTTATAGCCTGAAAACACCATTGGGATGAACGGACGGAGGCATTTAATTTGCAGAGGGATGAAAAAAACTCAACTTACCTTTAATATTTCAAACAATATGTGAAGTAAATGAGATGGTACACACGAAATCTTAATCTTTTCACCCTCTTCATATGCTGCAAGGAATAAATTAACTCTTCACATTTCAGGCTAGATATGACATTTATAGAGCTAGCTAGCTCACTTTTTATTTGTGTGGTGTACATGTACGTACTACAATCACACGAGCAGAACAAATAAGTTGTAATATCAAATTAGTACCAAATCTGTACTTCAATATTTCTTCATTTAAAGAGACAATTCACTCAGGCAAATTCTTTTACATAACCAATAAGCAAACTATAGCATAAATGTATTGTTCTACATTTCTTATGAAACATGTAACGTAAAACATTGACAAATTCCATGACATTGATTGGTATTTTAAATAATATCGTTGAAATATCAAATCGTTGATCAATACGATTAAGCAGGTACAATATTAACTCTGTACCCATACCCGAGCCAAAGTCACGCACGTTAAACAAATGAACTACATAACCACTGAGAAGGTGATAAAATGATTTTTAGGCAAGACAATTCACCTAATAAGGTAAACACACTACTGTCAGAGCGATTTGAGCAGTTCTAGCCAAAAGTTGCATTACTTTACGAGCAAGGGACAGGGTTCTGCATACAAGAAGTTCGACCACAGTGTGTAATGGCGGACAGCGAGCAAGTTTGAATATGTCACACACGTGTCACCACCATAGGCGTTTCAGGCATATCACAGTAACACTGACTGATGTAATTTCCATTAGAAGTTGTTTTATCTGATATATATACAAATATTAATGTTCTCTTAGACTGAATTGTCCCTTTAATATTTAATGTCCTTCGACTTCACAATAAACTACTGTGTACATACAAAAGACCTACATACCAGGTAATTGAAGTTAATATTACATGTCTGCCATCTATATATCCAGGTACTGGTAGGTGTCCATATCTACCGTACAATAAATAGTGATGATACTAATAAATCCTGCAATTGTTTTTTTTGTGTAATGATTTATTTACATCTTTTGAGAAGTCACTAAGTGGATGAGGAATTAAAAAAACTTACGATTAAAGCAAGTCACTTCCATATCTGGTGCTGTAAGATAGTAGCCCTCACAAAGGAATCGGGCGTCGCTATATGCAGCTGTAAATCAGAATTTATATATACAGAACATATTACATCATTCATAGCAAATCATTGATGTCAGAAACAAATAAAATATGCAATATATGTCAAAACAGATATGATATGCACTATATTATTTTTCTAATTTGTGGGGCCAATATTTTGCTGTTTCCTTTATAAAGTACATATTTGTGGAGGTTAACTTTTGCGATTCACCGATCCACAAAATTCACGAATCTACTGCTACACGACACTATTGTTTTTAAGTACAATAATGAATTTCTAAATATTTCGCCGATGTTAAGAATTAATATTCATGGGTTTCAATGAAAACGCAAATACATATGCATAGCCAAAATAAACCACTCACAAAATTTAACAAGTCTTTATTTTCAGGTAGAAAAATAACATGTTTGCTTTTTTTATCATTAAATTTAGTTACCTTGAAGGACCTCTAGAACATCACAGGCTGGGTCTATAGAGCCAATGTAACGAGGGTTATCAGCTACCAGGGAACCATACAACAGCACTGAAACACAGAAATCATTTACATCTCAGTTATCACAATGGTGGGAACGGCAATAATGTATCCCTGGTAATAAATATTCTATTATTTAACCTAGTAGACAACCTAGACATTCTGTTTATCATTGTATTGAAACTTTCGTTTTTTTGTGGCTATTGTAAATCCACAAATATAAAAACAAAAAAATTTGTTAACATGTTATTGTCACTATTCCTCCATTGGCTAACAGTTTCTATCCATAAAATTATATTAAAGCCCCAATCTAAACCACGAAAGAAAGTACACACAAATAGACCATTCATATTGATCAGCTGAGATATAGCACCAAACATAATATTTTCAGCTTTAAGTTTTTAAGCATATTTCAAACCAAAAATGTTTTTCAAGGCATACTGTAGATTTCTTCTTTAGTAACTAATGTCTTTGTTTGTATCACCCGCTTATGTTTGATAATATTTATGACCTACATATATATTTCTAATGCAATATCTGAGCAATGTAAGCAGATGTGTATGAGATATATATTATCCTCAATATTTCCTCACCTTATATCATGATATGTAATAAACATTGAATGCCATACTTATAACTATAGTAGAACATGACCTGTTACTGCATGATAAGTATTGCTCAGCAAATTTCATGGTCACATGAGCATGACTTTGGTAAAATTGGTATAATATTTTAATGACATAATAATGAAACAGATTTCCTCGCCTAGCTCTGCAAAATCTATGTAGTTCCCAAGGAGACAACTTTCAAGGCTTTTTACCCATCAATAATTAAAGTCTTGCTTGACAATGAAGAATCCTAAATCTAAAGCTGTGTTCTCATCCTACTTTCAGATCTCTAGGAGCCATAGTGTATGTTTCCATTTATTTTATTTCCTTATATTTATCTCAGAAATACATAAATTAGTAATTATTTTAAGGATACAGTATGTCTAAGATTGAATTAATTAATGTCTTATTTACAGTCAGCCTAGATGAATCAGGGACATTACATACACATTATATATATATGTGCAGAATTTTATGCAAATAACCAAAATATTCAAATAACCGTTATTCGATTTTGTGGAGTCCTCTGTATAAGTATGTGCCAGGTTAAAAGGGGGAGGGACCCTAGAGTACCAAGAGAAAAACCACCTACCAATACCTGATAACTTGCATGCCCCACATGGGATTTGAACCAGTGACCAAGAGTTGGAGGGCTTGTGGTGATATAACGGCCACCCCTTGGATATCATAACCACACGGCTACCGTACGCGTGGCCCCGGTAAGTCTAGTTCAGTATACCACCCTACCTCATTCAACACTTATAAACTGCAGCATAATCGTAATCAAAGACTGATTAATGTATGTTAAAGGTTTGGAAATGTAACCACGGACATAGTACAGCCGGGAGGCGACGTTTTATGATTCCTATACTTTAAATTAATCTTATGCGTACGACAGACAGATTTTGACGAGGGATTTTATTTTTCTATTTCATAAGAAATAATACTGGATACATTCACACCATTTTTTACCTACTTACTTGCAGCCATCCTTGCCCGACTGTTCACTTTAATCAAAAGACTGATTAATGTATGTTAAAGGTTATTTTGGTGGAACACCATAGATTTATCGATTCTGAAGTACCCAGTAAAAACTTAAAGCAGGTAAAAATAACTAGCTGTTATCAATCTCTCCACAGGAGTATTGATTTTGCTATCCTTCCCTATATAGATGATCAGAGAACGCTAAGGTCAGGAGGCCAGCATCAATATTCCTGAATTATTCCATTTTAAGACAAATTATCCTTGTTGTAATATCCACCTCAGCTGTTTCCATTGTAAAACCCTTGTCTGGTGTTAACTGTTGTATGTATACATGTACAAATGTTAAATAAAAATTACTTGACCCCTGACCTATGTCATAGCAAAGCTGAAGGTTCTGTGGTTGACAACAAATGAGATAGATAGTCTGGTCCTATAATGTACATCAAAAAAATTTAAATAATGGTGCTAGAGACACTGAACAAGTACACCCCATCCAGTCACATTATACTGACAATCATCAAACCAGTCTTCCCATTCCCTTTCTGCTAAACATAAAATTAAAAGACATTAGCTACATAAAGCAAATTAAATGCCTTTAGATTTTGCCAATATAATAGATTAATGAAGTACAGTGAACCTGCGATAATCCGGACGCTGATAGTCCGGAAAACTCACAATCCGGACGGTTTAGGCTGGGAACGAAAGTGTCCGGATTATCAAGGGTCCAATGTGTGGAAAATTACCATGTTGACTGATGAGCATCCGAATACTGATACGAGACAACAGGAAACGATCTAGGAAGTATCGTATGGCCTCGGTGTTCGTGTTGACCGTTGTAAAGTTGTAATAGGTCGGGTAGGTCTCTTGTAGCTCCAGCACACCCTAAAATAAGGAAGAAAATAAAAATCAGCATCTTATGTATATTAAAGTATAAAATGTATGAATCTTTTTAGGTAAATATCCATCAAAAGTTTTCAGTTGTAAATATTTCAGTCTCTCACAAACCTTACTCTCCAAAAGCATCAGACTACGGACAGTTTATATTTTTTATACTTGGAATTCATTTATTATTGGATTCTTTTCTGAGATAAAATTCCTAAATGTAACATTATATAGCACAAATGACTGTTGAAATTATTAGAATGCCAGACTGACTTCTTGGTTAAAATACAGATCCTTATTATCACTATGCTTCATACAGGATCTGACAACACCACATTACAGGTAATTATCCTTGTTGTAATATCCACCTCAGCTGTTTCCATTGTAAAACCCTTGTCTGGTGTTAACTGTTGTATGTATACATGTACAAATGTTAAATAAAAATTACTTGACCCCTGACCTATGTCATAGCAAAGCTGAAGGTTCTGTGGTTGACAACAAATGAGATAGATAGTCTGGTCCTATAATGTACATCAAAAAAATTTAAATAATGGTGCTAGAGACACTGAACAAGTACACCCCATCCAGTCACATTATACTGACAATCATCAAACCAGTCTTCCCATTCCCTTTCTGCTAAACATAAAATTAAAAGACATTAGCTACATAAAGCAAATTAAATGCCTTTAGATTTTGCCAATATAATAGATTAATGAAGTACAGTGAACCTGCGATAATCCGGACGCTGATAGTCCGGAAAACTCACAATCCGGACGGTTTAGGCTGGGAACGAAAGTGTCCGGATTATCAAGGGTCCAATGTGTGGAAAATTACCATGTTGACTGATGAGCATCCGAATACTGATACGAGACAACAGGAAACGATCTAGGAAGTATCGTATGGCCTCGGTGTTCGTGTTGACCGTTGTAAAGTTGTAATAGGTCGGGTAGGTCTCTTGTAGCTCCAGCACACCCTAAAATAAGGAAGAAAATAAAAATCAGCATCTTATGTATATTAAAGTATAAAATGTATGAATCTTTTTAGGTAAATATCCATCAAAAGTTTTCAGTTGTAAATATTTCAGTCTCTCACAAACCTTACTCTCCAAAAGCATCAGACTACGGACAGTTTATATTTTTTATACTTGGAATTCATTTATTATTGGATTCTTTTCTGAGATAAAATTCCTAAATGTAACATTATATAGCACAAATGACTGTTGAAATTATTAGAATGCCAGACTGACTTCTTGGTTAAAATACAGATCCTTATTATCACTCTGCTTCATACAGGATCTGACAACACCACATTACAGGTCAAGTTCTGGTGACCTTTCAGACTGACCAATCAAACTACTACCTTCAAATTTCTTGAGGAGCACAAAATAGTTTGAATGAACTGTCAGATCGTGTATGTAGTCATCTTAACAGGGAGTATAAAGGTCATCAGCATATGACCCCTAATGAGATATTGTCAGATCCTCTATGAGACAGAGTGCATGATGGAATAACGATTTGTATTGCAATCAGATTAGGTTATAAGATGTCTAGAATAATCCTTTATACAAAAAAATGTCCATATATTAGACCAAGAAAAAAAGAGCAAATTGTTAGTGTTTTAATTTTGATATGACACTGCCAGGTATATTTGTTAATAAATGAGAAATCTTAATAGCTCTTCACATAACTCACCCAAACCATACATTTAAGTTATAATTCTAAGCTCCTATACCAATATTAGTCCAGGCTGTACAAATACAAACCTGGGCCATTGTTTCCACCACCTTAGAATGGCGATTCTTGATTTTCTGCAGGCCTTCAGAGAAACTGTAAAATTTGAAAGTCAACTAATGGTGGTTTAAGCATGTCCCTATCCCTGATCTACAGAACTAAGATGAAAACTTCAGCTCTGCTGATATTAAAAGGACAATTTAGTGAGGCTAATTCTGATACATAACCATGAAGCAAAATATGACATAAATGTATTGTTCTACATTCCTAATGAAACATATAACAAGAAATATTGCCAAATTTCACAACTTGTTAAGTCTTTTGACTGATACCGTTGAAATTCCAAATCGTTGATCAACATGATTGAGCAGGTACAACACGTACGCTGTACCCATACCAAACCAAAGGCACGCACGTTAAACAAAAGCAATACATAACAGTTGAGGTGTTCATGAAATTACTTTTAGACTTCTAGACAAAAATTTCTTTACTACATTGGCAAGGGCCAGGGTTCAGCATACAAGACATCCGACCACTATATGTAATGGCAGACATTAAGCGAGTTTGAACATTTCACATACATTTCAATACAGTGTACTTTAATTTTCTGGCATATCACAGTAAAACCAACTTAATTATCTAATTTCTATTAGAACTAGTTTGTTTCAGAAATATTTATGCAAATTTTAATACACTATTAGACTGAATTGTCCCTTTAAGCACATTTTTACAAGAATATTTCATCATTACTCATCCTTCAAACTCTCATTATCGCTAAGGTTCTCTTCAATCTAACTAGAAATGGCTGTATTACAAATGACCCTATATGTCTCATCTGTAACTTACTTCAGTCTCATCTATGTAACTTAAAGACAGAATAACGCTAATCAGTCGAGGATGAATTTCGTGGAATGGGACTAGATACTATGTACCTATGTGAATTTTCAAATGACTTCCATAAGATGTTGTAAATGCACATGCCAAAAAATACCATGTATATTTAAAACTGGTCGCATTCAAACAAAATGTCGCCACTACATAATTTAACTGACACTACACAGCGATTTTTGTTTTGTACACCACTGTTGGTATTCTCTACAGTAACAATATATAACTCTTTTGTTTCTTGAAGTCATGTCTAAATATATTGTTGGTGGCATTCTGCATTAATTCATTTAAATTTTCATGAACATATGCTTGAGAAAGCAGCACAATTAAGCTTGCAAAATAGGGAATTTGAGATACCAAAACGATTAAGCATTGATGTCACTATTTTTTAATTTTATCGGGGTATGAAAAAAAAATTGTTTGCAAACTGTGTGAATCCGCGTAGCGGATTCTCACAAAAGTTTGCAAACAATTTTTTTTTCATAACCCGATAAAATTAAAAAATAGTGACATCAATACTTATAATTAATTTTATACTCTATTTGATAAAATGAAGTATGTTTAAATGTAACATTATAGTGGTTTTTCAAGGGATTCTTTTTTCCGAATCAATACGCAACGTCAATGTCTCTATTGTGACGTCACGTTAACGTCGGGGTTTCGCGCCATTCTCGGATTTTTTTTTTCATAGTGGTATGCAAAAAAAATATTGGCCAATCAGAAAGCCAGATTTGGTATGAAAACAAAGAAAAATTAATTATTGTGGTGTAAAGTACAATATACCATCGATTACAATCTGATTAAAATTGTAATTCCGCTCCAGTACAATGCTCTAAGATACGCTCTAATACAAGATCTAACAACTCGGACCGTTTGAGGTCACCTAAGCATGACCCCTGGCCTAGAATTGGTACATCACAAGTCATACTGTTAGCTGTTTATACATACGAGAGATTCAACCATACCAAAGATTTCATAGGCGATATGTTGATAAGCTAACCATATATAGGGGAAGTGGGTGGGGTGGGGGGGGGGGGATTGTGGGTTCATGCTGAGGTGACCCAAACGGGGAGTTGTTCGATCTTGTATCGGAGCATAGCATAGAGCATCATAGTGGAGTGGAATTACAAGTCTAATTTCAATTAGAATGCATCGATTAGTTCCACCCCTTCCAGTAATAGGGACTTAACAAAAATCCTGTCAAAATATGACACTATAATCACCTGAAGGTGGGACTAATTGACGATAATTTTTACTTTACAGACTGCATCGTTTACCTTAGATATGTACAGTATTGTTTCTGATATTTTCGCAACTGTATATACAATGAAATGGGATATATAAGGTAAATGCTTTGCAGTGCATGCTTGCAATTGAATGGCAAGGAAATTTACAAGGCCAAATATATGTATGATACATGTGTATAAAGCCATCAATATTAGAAAATGTATAACCATATACTTCTAAACAAACTACATACACAAATAAGTCTTGTTTACTTCTGGTCAATGCTTATTTTTTTGCAATAAAATCATGTACAAATAACATGTATATGGTTTCCTATAAATTTTCATTATTTTTATGATACTAATGGTTTGAGCAGCGAGAACAATACTTCGGTATTCCTTAAAGATGCTCCACCGCCGACACAGCATAAATGATATTCATCATTTGAACAATAATTAGTATTTAATCATGTATACTAGTCTAATTAACACAAAAAAATAATATAAAATAATTTTTTTTGCCTTTGGGTCATGCGCAATCAGTACTTCATTCCATATAGGATATAGTGCCACAGAATTTTTTCGGGATGCAATTAATTATTTTTTTATTTTTTTAACTTGAAGTAACATTAGAAGCGCAAACTTTTCAATGGCGGTCATGGTGTAAAGTAAGTAACTTTTGTAATCGAAGAAAAATACTAAATCGTCTGCTGCTGTTGTTGATTGTGAAAAAATGCCATTTGTCAGCGGTGGAGCATCTTTAAATAAAGCAGTACAATGAATTATAAGGTAAAAATCAAGAAGATTTTGCAGGAGATGCTCTTAAATCTTCTGCAGAACCATTTACAATTTTTCAGAGAAAATGACGCAATTTGTGCTCACAAATTAATAAAGACTCAATAAATATCTATACTCACAAGGGAGCTAACTCTGTAATATGCAAAGAATGAATATTTTCTGCTTAATTTTTTTATTGTTTTCCAGTGATTTTATCATCATTTTGTAAGCTGTGAAACGTAATGAAGGTGGCACACTCAAAGCTGATTATATACATATATATATACTGGTACTCTTATGTTCAAATCTTCAATTTAGGCTGACACCAACAGCCATTGTCTCAGGAATAAATAGATAAATAAGTCAAAACAGATACTTACTCTTTTAAAATTGCTTTATCTACAACTTTTTTGTCTTCAAATTCTAATATTTCTTCAAAGCTTTGATCATACCTGCAATAAACAATCAAAGTACTCAAAGTACTGCAAATACAACGCATCAGAAAAAGAAAAATAGAATGAAATCAAATGAATTTCCAAAATCAAAATATATAAACCATATTATAAAGACTTTAATATCAATTATTTCAAGAACATTACAAAGAAAACAAAAGCCTTCATTGAAATGAGTTTTTATCCTTAATATACTCTTGTTTCTTATGATGCACATACACTTATTTTGGTAAAACCATGCACATATGAGGGCAGCCTTATAAGTTATTTTGCCTTTAACATATGATTAGTTTACTTTAAAACTCTTATGTCTATAAGCCTTAGATAGTAAGTCCAATTTGAATTATCATTAACAGAGATTATGTAAGTCGGACAGAGGAGTCACCAGCAGGCAACAGTTGACCTTGATGGGTTGTGTATTACATAACACTCTGTGTATTCAACCAATCAGAAGGCAGTCTTCCCATGACTACTGATTGGTCCCAAGGAATATTATTCAATGAATAGGGAATTTATGAATTGAAGTTTATGAATGAAATGGTTCAAGAGGTCACCACTAGATGTCATTGTAGGGCAAGTCCTACTCAGTCCTACACATCAATAGTAAACCGGATAGCATTAATACAAACGCTAGTCACATTGTATTAAAAAGCCCGTTTCAAAACATGCGTTGCAACTTTTTCATACTTAGGGTCCTTTGAAATGTCTCTCCTACTGAAAATATGTAACAAGTATTGACCTTTTCCTTGTTTACAAATGTCGATTACCTTTGACCTTTTCCCATGATTACAAGGGTATATAAAAGGGGTGATAACCTTTGACCTTTACATTGGTTACACGGGTATATTACAGGGTTGCATGAAAACATTTGAACTTTAACTGTGTTTTCAACAGTAAACTACAAGGTAATGATTTGTGTATGTAGGTTTCAGGTTTCCAAAGATTAATATATATATTTACATTAAGTATACTACTTACCAGCTCTTAACAAGGTTGACGGAGGGCATGCTACGTAGATTTTTTGGAAGATGTCTGATCTCCTTCATGATATTTGCCAACCTAACTGGTAATTCATGTCGAAGAAACACAAATGAAGTTTCCTCATTTCCTGTCTTTGAACCTGAAGTTACAAAAAAATAGTTTCACTATGATGATATATAATGATAACATATTCCTGATAATGAATGCCAAGTGTTCCTTCCACTTTAATCAACCTTAATCACTGAACCAATCTCAGGTGTACATGTATGTACATCAATTTTATATATACATGTACCATACAAATATTCAAATTAAAGTTTTTGAGTGTTGATATATTATCCAGTATACATATGTATTTGCTAATAATTTATTGGACATTGCAACCATAATGATCAATCTGATTAAAATACAGATCCTTATACCCACTCTGTTCAATAGAGGATCTGACAACATCCCATAGGGGGTCATGTCCGGATGACCCCACCAAGATTCTGGCAGCAGCAATTTGTTTGGTCATTTCTAAAGCTCACCTGCATGTGACCCCTAATGGGATGTTGTCAGATCCTCTTATCCAACATAGTGATAATAATGGATCTTAATTTTATCATATTGTATATTGATGAAACATATACAAATGACCATCATGCAGTAAAGTTGGATTCATCTGTTTCTGCATCAATGCATCATTCGGCCCAGGCCTGGTGATGCATTAATGCATCATCAGGGCTTAATAAGCTAAAATAAAGAAGTTTCTTGTTTATAATATCTATCTTGCAGAGTGATTTATCACTTATATTCATTTGTGACTTGGTTGGTAAAAAGCACACTAGCTAATAGTACAACCTAGCTAATGATTATATATATAAAGTACAAACGCAGTATATTTCATACAATTCATTGACCATCAAACTTATACAAACAATAACATTTCTATTCTGATAACATTGTCAACAACATTTCTATTCTGATAACATGGTCAACAACATTTCTATTCTGATAACATGGTCAACAACATTTCTATTCTGATAACATGGTCAACAACATTTCTATTCTGATACCAGGTAAGATAACACCCAGACCATAACAAATACCAGTTATCAGTAACAACAACCTAGCTACAGATAAAAAAGCACGCCAGTTAAAACGTGAGTCAAAACGTGAGTCAAAACGTGTGTATTTACAAACAATCTGACCTAGCTAGGTCATATCGGCACACACACCCACTCTTTACTTAGAATTAGGACAGTACTGCTTGACCGACCTTTAAAATAAGTACATAAATACTCGCATCTTCAATATTGATTGACCAACCTATACAATATAGCTTATACATCTGAAAAAACTGCTTGACCAACGTATATATACATGTATCAAAATTTAAATATGTCTTAATCAACAGTGCTTTCAACCTATAATTTATAAATTTAAATGCACTATATCTTATAAACACTGCTTGAATTTGACCGACCAATACACACCAAAAAGCCTGGAATTTTACAACATTTTGTGACCCTTGGGTAGAGACTGAGTAACCCTAGCTATATATACCAAATGCTTACCAATATATAGCCATGTCTTGAAACTATTTTATATTTATCTTAAACACACCAAAAAGCCTGGAATTTTATAACATTTTGTGACCCTTGGGTAGAGACTGAGTAACGCTATATAGTTGAAACTGAAATACTGCTTGACCAAACTATATATAGCCATGGAAACTATTTTATATTGAAACCTTTTTATAAGACGCTTGACACATAAGGTAGAGGACTTCATGTATGACTTTCATTTCATTGTCACTGATCATGATGGTATAAAATAGATTCAAACAATTCAAATAGAGGGTTAATAGCAGTCGTTCATGTCATATTATCACTTCATAGTCACCACAACCTGATAGTGTGATTTACCTTAATAATAAAATTGCCACTTTAATTATAGACATCAGCTGATATCTCATATATACATTCAGGAACACATAGGCCTGAGCGCTGAGCCACGTGCATTCAAACACATACTGCAGCAGGCACTCGTTCAGGGATATATTCATTCACTTGCATATTGGCTACCTTGACATTTAGAGGGCAAATACATGTACCTGGTAGAATTGCGCATTTTGCATATACACTGCACATATAATACATTATATACTGGGACACATTGGCCATATTTTTATTATGACATTATACAATAAATTCATACAATTTTGATTCCCTACACCTCTACCTCAGAGGGATGCTAACAGTCAAATACAACTTGTAAATGATTATTACATATCCAGCACATATGAACATACATTGCAGTTTCAGAAAAGTTATTATTTAAATGAATAAAGAAAACATGAACTCTTTTTGGCCTGTCCCTTAGGCCTTTATAGGGATCAGCTCAACCATTTGTACCAAATTTAGTCCCCATATTTCATTAGCAATGCTACCATTTCAAGCCAAATGGATATTTTCCGACCAGTGGTTTTGAGGAAGACATTTATTTTTTATCTTGATGGAAGGACGTCAGACGCCACATTTGATACAGCATGATAATTAAGCTCAAATGGTAAGTTATTTGGTCCTTTAATTCAGAGCAACTGGAGCTATTATTGAAGGAGAACACTAACAATGTTTTTGACTCATTGATTCGGAACCTTGTGTAATTGATTATACCAACTACAGATCAATAGCAGATCTAGACTGCACTGTATCTACAGACATGGGGATCAATACCAGCTATTCATGTCGGGGTCAACAACCAAAGGTACATAGAAGTTTCCTTTAAGATATAAACACAGTAGCAAGATACATTTTTAGAAAAGGAGACTGTGAAACCTGGCTCAAAGGTCAAGGAAACAGTGACCAAGGAAAGTTTCCATTTGGGACATTAAGAAAGTGGTCTTGTTCTGCAGGTGGTTGCTGTACAGAGGTGGTCACGAAGGCAGTTTTAAACGTAGTTTAATTATATCCTTGGATTTTCATAACTGGTTTTTGATATTTATATGCCGGAAGATATTCAACATATCTTTGATTTAAGTTATTGTGCATTCAAGGGGTTCAAACCTGTGACCTGGAGTTGATGTCCTTTAAATTCTGTAAACTTATAGACGATAACGTTCATTTGAACAATAATTGTAGCTACATATATATATATATATAAATGTATATATATAAATGTCTAATTAACACAAAATATAATATTAAATAGGTAACTAATTTTATTTTGTTTTTAGTGCATGCACAATCAGTACTTCATTTCATGTAGGATACATAATGCCACCGAATTTTTTGGGATGCAATTAATTATTTTCTATATTTTTAACTTGAAGTAAATTTAAAGCTAAAACTTTTCAATGGTGGTAATGGTACTGATGAAAAGTAAGTACCTTTTGTAACTGAATCAAAATACTAAATTGTCTGCTGCTGTTCTTGATAGAGAAAAAA
Organism: Argopecten irradians; assembly: GCF_041381155.1. Taxonomy (NCBI): domain Eukaryota; kingdom Metazoa; phylum Mollusca; class Bivalvia; order Pectinida; family Pectinidae; genus Argopecten; species Argopecten irradians. The sequence continues at coordinate 42,111,872 of NC_091137.1, read as the reverse complement.
AATATTTGTGAGCGGTGGAGCATCTTTTAGTCCTAACGTATTATGTTGGCTTTTATAGGTATTGTCATGATCACTGTTTTCTAACTTCTAAATAAGATAAAGAGATGACATCACATTGTCTGACCTAGATTTTTCTATAAACAGGGTATAGTGATCTATCAGCTGTTTATATAGGTCACCAGACTTACTGATTACAGTTATCAGCCACTATAAAATATTGGGAACTTCTCAAGTAGAGTCTTAAGCATCTACTAATACCAGTAATTATCTAAGTTCTTGGAATTTGAATGGATCTTTAACGTTACCATCCCCTAAATCTGACTCTTAATATCTTCTACAGCTAAATTTCTCATAATTTATATAATCCTATGTCTATATCTTTGTAAATATGATCACAACATTCAGAGATTAAGTTTAATCTTAAATCACAAACTATAAAAAGATATATATACAATTAATAATAAGAAATAGGACTATAGAAAATTAAATATGTGGCGGCATTACTAAGACAGGGGATGGTAGTTAAGATCCATCCCAAGAGCTATAATTACTGGCATTTGTAGCAGCTGCACATGCTTGCATGAGGCTCTACTTGATTGGTTTTGGTTTGTTTAGTTTTACGTCCTATTAACAGCCAGGGTCATGTAAGGACGTGCCAGGTTTGTTGGTGGAGGAAAGCCGGAGTACCCGGAGAAAAACCACCGGCATGCGGTCAGTACCTGGCAACGGCCCCACATGGGATTCGAACCCGCATCCCAGAGGTGGAGGGCTTGTGGTAATATGTCGGGACATCTTAACCACTCGGCCACCGCGGCCCCGCCCCAAACTTGAGAAGTTTCAAATTATTTATAGTGATAATACTGTATAAGCTATATCTATAGACATATGCAAGGGCTTTGTATTGAAGAATATTAAATGAACTTAATTTAGGCATATAGGCTTGAAAAGTACATTGAAATATCATAATCTCTAAATGTCTAAACTATTATCAATCTCTATTGCTCTATAACAGAGTTCTTTATCCTATATATTTGGAGATTTTTTTTATTTCTGGTGGTTGAGGACTGACTAATATACGCATTTGTGAGAAATTCTAATAATCTAGTTGAAAAAGTTCATCTAAGCATTGAACTGCTTTAATTTCACATGACAATTATGGAAGGTTGAATACCAACTGGACAATAGCAAATGTGTTTGTTCTACCATGGTCCAGTTTGCATTAGCGATAATCTTCATATAATTATATAGTAAATTACCAAATGCATGCAACAGCTAGGACAGAATGCAACAGCTAGGACAAACACATATATATATGTCACAGTGTATGAACAGAAGTGTATAGTATTTTTTAAATTTCGTAGTTGCGAGTCTGTATAGCAGTACTTGGTCACATGCTAATACAAATGAAACGACGGATAGTGGATATTTTTTGCCAATTTTATTTATTCTATACGATTTTGCTGTAATCTAAAGTTATAAACGGCGTCATGGATAGCAATTTGAACTACCAGTGACTAATGAAGTTTTGAGTGTTAACCAGCATTAACATTTCAGACACTTTTCGTGAGTTGATCTGCTGTTCATCACCGAAGAATTGAGACACCCGCCTAATATTTTGCACTATTTTAAGCTATTCTGTCTGGCTTTCATCATTTCAAGCACCATCACATGTTTATAAATAAACCCAACAATATAAAACACATAAATACATATTAATGGACACAATATATTTGACTTAATCGTATTTTGAAGTTGTAGGATGATCAGTTAAAATTGTATAGTCACTTGCATTGTTTTGAAACTGCGATGTATAGCTGCTTGCGAGGGCACTTGTTATAAAGAGGAAATATATTCTGTGGACATCTATAATGTTAAACATATTTGTAGTTACGAATAATACAGATATTTGGTGTTTTACTGACCCGTATACCATGCCTGTTTTCATTTATCCCCCTTCGATACTCACAAGTGACGATACAAAAAGCAACTTATGATTATACTATACACTTCCGTTCATACACTGTATATATACTTTTCCAGAAGTTGCTTTCAATTACATTGGTTTATCTTGTCATATTGAACTAAATCAACTATGCCAAATGTCAAGTGAAGTCACTAAGTGTATATATATTCCTATACCATCTGCAATAAATTTGTAAAATAAGATTTAAACTACAAGGTACAAGTGACTTTCATTCCCATCCACCAGGTCAAGGTATACCTAATTTGGTGATGACATCTGCTGGGACTGGGTGATGGCCACATATTCCACAATAACATGATCATGATTTTACATGTTTTATTGCTGTGTTTGTACCAATAATAAGGTTAATGTGTACATCATTGCCTCAGGACCACTGGCTTGAACTTGCACATACTGAAGATAACAATTATTAGTAACTTCTCCAGAACTCTATTGTTTTAGATCAAGTGAAAAATTTACATGTGCATGCTGCACGTCTGCGATGCATAGAATCAGAAAGGGACTGTAAATAAACTGTATATCTGTAGACTAGCCACCAGACCCTAAGATGTTAATGAGACTTTCTCAGCATTTCTTTACTAGATTATCTCCCCCTATTTCAAAACACTTAAACTACTAGAATTAGGCTTGTAGTAGAGACAGAAATAATCAAGCCAAAATTTATTGATTATTTTAATACTCTAGGGACTGATATCCTGTCTGATATATCTGACACACGCAAACTACCGACATGACGTCAAAAGTTTAAAAAACATAAGTTGTATGCATAATTAATTCATGATTACTCATCGAATACCATCAACATGTACTTACCAATGACACCTGTCACAGATGGACAACTACATACATCAATATATGTAAATCATTAACAGTAAAAAATTTTGAAGTAGTTTTAACTTTGGAGTTTTAAGATTCAATTTAATCTCCATACCTTTTTTATATATTGTAAGATCAATTTAGCTTTCATATTTTCTATTTAATTGCTCTCCTTTTATTGGCTATATGAATGTGTATCCTTTGGATATAATACAAGAAAATATTTTTGACCACTGAAAATGGGATCAAGGCCAAAATGATCTAAGATTCGTACAGGTACAAGGAAGTTTTACAGCTGCTTCAGCTAACATAATACACTAACATCATCTAACTGTAATTCAGGAATATAAATATTAATACAGCTATCAGTATATTGCGTCAAAACATCACTCATGATATGCAGCACAATTATTATTTAATTAGTGCACCATCTGTTAAACACTATTGATCAATTCATACAGTTACTTGCTTTCATTTGAATATGTAGCTTATATTTTTTTTTGGAAATACTGACTACATGTACTTAACAAATGTCACAGGTGGAATAATGAACTATTGTACAACATAAAATAACTCCTCCATGTAGTCTAGATCTGAACCCATTCTAATTTCCATATAATATATGGATTAGGTAGGTCTATCACCAGCAACCTGGCAGCTGGCACTCGCTCAGGTAGAGCAGTGAACAACATACTCTGCATGCCTTATATTAAGTGTGCATTTTCGAAGGGTCCTTTCATGGGTTCGAATCCCAGTCTGATCGTCCATTTCCACAACATTGCTGCCATGACCAAACCGTTTTAATCATCAGTGGTACCTTTTACAGGTAGCCTAGACTGTGTTACCTTTTACAGGTAGCCTAGACTGTGTTAGAGTCTTTGGGATGGAGACCTTAAAATGGGAGGGAAGAGTATAATGGCTATATATAGCTAGACTAGAGACCACCGGCTACCAGGAATGAAGCTTCATTGGTAGAGCACTGGCTAGGGTTCGGATGGTACTGGGTTTGAATCCCCGTCTGGTCATGGATTTTATCCACTTCTACTACAATATATGATAGCCTACATCATGTACATGTTGCTGTGACTAATATGGCTTTTGTACTTTCTTTTTCAGTGGCCTTTCTCTGTCAGAGGCAATATGTCAGCCCACTTACATCACATACTATAAGTGTAAGTACAATGTACATAGAGCAAAAGATACAATGATTTGTCTATATGGCAGACAATAGCCACTAGGTCATTGTACTCATGTGGGGGTTGATGTGGAATGATGATAATCCAATGTACATGTACAACCAAGGGTCACAGTTCTTAGATATGTGAAACCTACATATATATTTTGCTCCACAATGGCAGAATGCCATCTTTCGTTTATAAGTTTTACAAAGCAGTGTTTAATTAACGCAGAAATGAGGATCCACTTAGGATTCTCAATCGAAATATTTTCAATTAAAAAATTATTGCAAGCTGAGATTATAAGAGAGATCGCTAATACTGTTTCCCCATGCAGAAGCTGGCCTTGTGTTTTGACAATTCCCCTCAGTGTATACATATGCACATGTATCAGCCGGTAGTCATCTGGTACAGCATTTAAAAAACCTATTCTGTATTATATCAGTGCTTTTTATAAATGATGTACCTACTCACATGTTTACTTTTATGTATACCAGGTACATCTATGTACGTGACAAACTACTCATAGCAAAACAGTAATCACACATGTAATTTTCAGAGATTCATTAATTATTACCTATTTCAGTTGATAAAATATGTCAAGGCCCATGCAATAAGACAAAAACACACCTTCAAATAGCACATAGCACAATATATGGGACTTTAACAAGTCTATTTATCAAGCAAGTACCGACACACAAGCAATTCATGATCGTTCATCACACAGGCAAATTACATTTACTAACAATTCTGTTTGCGAGTACCAGGTTATTATTTACATCATAATTTGTTACATATATATTTAGGAGTAACCATGGAAAACTGAAAACAATGAAATTGATTTGCTATGGAGGAAATAATGGGCTCCCAACATATCAGCTGAGATTGGTATCTCTATCCAAATAACCATTACCAGCATGCAGTAACATGACGTCAATGGTTCTAAAAATAACTGAGATCTGGAGCTTAGCTCGGATATATTCCTCTTGATGGAACAAGCTTTTAATTTTTTTTAAATGTTTCCAGGGTAGCATTTAAATAATTTTAATATTCAAAATCAGCTATTGTTGCTGACTGCAACTACAAGGAGACAATTTTGTGATATCTATATATACACAGCATGCTCAGTATCCCGAACACTTGCCTCAATCTGCCAAGTACATATATTAGGCCCTTCGATGAGAGGTAAAGTGTCTATGAAACTGTTGACTGTGATAGAGTCTCAAGGATAGGAATCAACCCTAAAAGGGGCTATAATTGTCATGAGAGTGAATATATAAAATGGGTATCCTACTAATTGTTACAATATTATAGTAGCTAGTAGGCATAGTATTTGTCAGTCATACAATGAACTTGGCCGGCCTGCAATATTCATTAAATATGATGTAGCCTAAAAGTATTGATTAAAGAGTGAATGTGGTATTAATAAATTTACCAAAGTCCACCAATCAGCTCATAATTAATTAACTTACCAAAGTCCAACAAGTCCCTAATTGACACTGGCGATGGACTGAATGATGCGTATTTGTCAAACGCCCGTTTGTTTGCCATAAAACATCTTGCAGACAGACGCATTTTGGAAAGAACTTTAACAAATGTTATATTTACAAAATACGTAGCTGCTCAACATCTATTTCCGTATTTATGGTTTCCATGATTCAGCAGCTGTAAGCAGTGTCTGATAATTACATCCAAATATGAAAGTTTTCTATCCAGATTCTCATCATCACACATTCCATTCTAAAGTTAAACTGTTCACTGCACGTAGACCTTCTCAGGAAATTCGCGTAAACATCAAAACATCCGTGTAATGCTCATCGAGATGTTCACCTCTGTACTGGAATATTGTGTATTTTGTGTCTATGCAATAAAATACCTGGCAAATATTGCCCGTCTTACAAATGTATTTTTTATACAAGAATGAAACTATCAGAAAACATACAGTAGTTGGAATAAAGTTTGTGTAGAAACTTTCGCTCTACTTTTAATGCTGACCAAGTATTTAAAACGGTAAGGGATTATAGCAGCTGATACTGGCTAGGCCTACACTGGAAATGTTTTTGTTGTTGAAGTTAGATAACGGCGAATCCCCGTAAACCAATGAAAATATCGTAAACAGACACACCCCCTCTATGGAAAAATAATGCGCTTTCAAATCAAACTGCAAATAAAAACACCTTTTCATATACACAATAACATATCACAAATATCAATATAAATTCATAATGTATTCAAAATACGATCATCCATCAGGCCTATCTTATCAGCTGAGTATGCTATGAAGCCGCAAGGTTTCCATTGCGAACCAAAGCCAAGTCACGCAAGCACGATTACGATCGTAAACATTGGGGTTTACTTACCGAAATCGACAAATAATTTCATAGACACTGGCTGTGGAGTGTATTGTGAATACAAATCCAAGTACTTTTTACTCCTTGTGATATTTTTTACAGTCTTCATTTTCGTTGCCATGTTTTTCTTCAGGAATAATAATACACACGTCAAGCCATTCCCGATTCAGATGGTGTTCTGAAAGGTGACGTCACGACGAAAAACTAACCACGTGATCACTTATGGAATTTTTCGTGGTTTGGTTGAGTCTGGTTAGATTTGGTTTTATTCCGCTTTTGCGAGTTGACCCAGTGGTTTGAATAACATAGCAGGATTATAATAGGTTTCTAAAAAGTACCAGAGAAACATGGAATGCTTGGATCAACCAGGAAATTTTTACAAACATCAGTCGTTATTAATTTGTGAGACTTGAAATTTTACAGTCAAGGACGTATGAGTCCTTATAAACTGCTTGATACAAGATTATTAATTTGGGTTTTAAATATTATAGAACGCGATTTAAGTAAAATTTTGTTTTGATGCCACATCAGGCTAATTCTTTTACGTAACCAAGAGGCAAAATATGGCATAAATGTATTGTTCTATATTTCTTATGAAACATATAACATATAATGTCGACAAATTCCACGTCATTGTTTAGTATTTTAATTGATATCGTGCCATTACAAATCGTTGATCAATATTACAAATCGTTGATCAATACGATTAAGCAGGTACAATATATATATGTACGCTGTACCCATACCCGAGCCAAAATCATACACGTTAAACAAATGATATTGAATTACATAACTACTGAGGAGTTGATAAAATGGTTTTTAGGCAAGACAATTCACATAATAAGGTAAACACACTACTGTCATAGTGATTTGAGCAGTTCTATACAAAAGTAGCATTACTCTACGAGCAAGGGACAAGGTTCAGTATACAAGATGTTCACCACAATATGTAATGGCGGACAGCGAGCGAGTTTGAACATTTCACACATATTTCACTACAGTGGGCTTTTCTGGCATATCACAGTAAAACCGACTGATCTAATTTCCATTAGAAATGGGGTTTTCCGATATATGTACAGATTCTAATGTTCTCTTAGATTCATTTGTCCCTTTAAAGTGGATTTATTTTCTTTCAATTATACTGACCTTTTATGATTTATTTTTTATCATTATTATTTGGGAAACTTATGGTGTCACTTATCATTTATATACTTATATAGCCTACATCAAGGATTTATAAGTGAATCCTTGCCTACTTCTATACGATATATACTGTGGCCCTGCAGCTAGGTAGGGCGTTAGAATTGTACATGCTGCCCCTATTGCATGATCTTAAAAGGCGACTAAATTTAGTATCTTATCTTTTCTCTTCTTCCTAACCGACTTTATGTTTCCTAATGCCTCCCTTGGCACCGCCTCACTTTTGGCCTTGAGTTGAGCGTTCGCCCCTTTGAGGTCCAAGTCTCTGGGTTCTGTCCCCTGGCCGAGACAAACTAAAGTCTACAAAAGTGGTAGTATCTGCTCCTGCTTGGCGCTCAGCATCCAGGGAGTGGGACGACGTGTTCGCCCGTTGTGAGTGTAGAGTGTGTTGCTTGGTGTCTTCGGCGGCATGCTTCTGTGATATAGCACTATAAAAAGGACAACAGTTCCACTATACAAGAAGACACAACATGAATATACGCAATTGTACAGCAGCCTCCCAAAACACGCTCATCGCACAACATACACGCAACACACCGCATACATGGGAGGCCGTCCTTACATGGCCATAGCTTTTAATAGGACGTTAATTAATAAAAAAAAAAAACGCGTAGCATTATTGTTTCGACAATATGAATAATTTTAGAAGTGCATTGAAATTTCAAATATTATTTAAAAAACACTACCATCATATTTTCCTTATCTTTCTTGATTTTTGGGGTGTTTTTGTGTGATTTTTCTATTCAATCTACTGGCCAACTGATGGTCACCAACGATGCGTACCAAGGGAGATAACTCCCATAGGAGTTAGAATTTTTCTATTATCTCATGTCATAGCAAAACTGAAGACCAGTTCGGGAGAAAAAATGATCAATCACATGCCTACAAAATTTTAAAACTACACAGTCAACCAACGTGTACCAATATTCATTTTTAATCATGGTATATCAAATGTCTCAACTGTTGTCGACCATCAGATTTAGTTCATGGGTGGAATATTGATCGATGATGTGCCGAACATCTACTAACAAAACGTACAGTATCCCTGTATTCTACGGTGGCTGATTTGTGCCATTTCGTCTTTTCGCCCCGAAAAGACGAGAATTAAGTAACCTTAAATTCTCGTCTTTTCGGGGTGAAAAGATGCAAAGACAAAATGGCACAAATCAGCCACCGTAGTATTCTCTACAATCGATGTACATTTTAATTCACCGCCGTCAGGTCACCATGGCACTGACCATGAGGTCAGACATAAAGACAGCTATGGTGGCATATTTCTGCCATCGAGTTGCCGACTTACGACTTAAAGTGAATAGTCGGGCAAAGAAAATCAGTCTAAATGCGTTTATTGGCCTTCCAAAAGTTCTCACATATTAATACGACGGTATTAAAAGTTGAAAGCATTGACAGCGAGGCTGCGTGGAAATGTAACCACGGACATAGTCTTCGTACGCAGACAGATTTTGACGAGAGATTTTATTTTTCTATTTCATAAGAAATTATACTGGATACATTCACACCATTTTTACCGACTTTAGGCATCCTTGCCCGACTGTTCACTTTAATGATGTCGACATAATTAAGGCATTATGTCGACATCATATAGAGAGATGTCGACATAAACAGAAGAATATATCGACTTACCACATTCACCTGCCCATACAATGATTCCAAGATAATTATGTAGAAAGTCGGTAACTCGGGTGTGACTTGTCAGTTATTGATGTCGACATCTAAACTAAAAGATGTCGACATCTGGTCTTGAAAGTGGAAATCAAAGGCCATCCTTTCATAAAGGACGGTGTAAAGCACCATACAACACATCCTCGATACTCCAGGGGTTCCGATCACTTACGATCTCTACACCCCTTGACTATCTCATAGTAAAACTGGAGGCAACAGAACAGAACAGGTAATTCAGTCATTTGATGTACATCAAAAGAGCCGTATAACGATACACTGTGGTTGACGGTGTGGCTTTGATGGTACAGTAGGTGTCGCTCTCTCGGTAGTCCTCAAAGGAAATCTTTGCTAGACTGTGATTGGTCAAATGTTGCCACTGAGCTGCCTTCAATTTCACTATGAGATAGTCCAGGGGTGTGTGTAGAGATCGTAACTGATCGGAACCCCTGGAGAATCGAGGATGCATATAGCAGGGGTCGACGTTGATTTTGTTAATTCAGGTTTTTATTGTGATCCTGCACATCCCGGCCACGCAGCTGTAGTCTGCGTGTACCTAGCTGTTAGTCCGAGCTGAGGAAGTAAGGAGTGCAGAAGGACACTTTTTTTACAACCAATTTCCATCCTCTTGGCCATAATCATTTATTGATACATATATAACCGTGGATTGAAAATTCATTTAAAATCTGTGTGTGTGTTTTGTGGATTAGCATTCGTACCAAGTCCATATGCAAAACAATGATTTTTTTTCATGTTTTATTTTCTTGCGAATCACGAAAAATACCAGTTACGTAATTTAAAAAGCCATAAAGGTCACATTACAGGTACACAATACACATTGGGAAACCAGCTTTACTTGTTAGCTTGCCCTGTCCATATATATACATAAATATTTACATCCCTCGATACACTTTTATAAAGGCACAACGAATATTTGTTACGGTCTTAATGGCCAGATTCAACCTTTGGACTAATTAATCCTCCTGGGACGCGGTTTTAGCTCCAAACTCGGGATATATCTGCATCTATTTTTTGTAGTAAAAACGTAGTAAAAAAGGTCACGTGCTTATACCTCATTCACGCCATTGGCCGGAATATACTATTGTATTATGGGTAACTAGTGATCACGTGATTTGTGTGTTTACTTCCAAATATGGTGATAGTGTGCTTGCCATTTCGTCGGAAAAAAATTTTATTTATTTGAAAATATTTAGACTCCAAAATGTTATTAATATTGCATACATATCATTTTGACTTGCACATATGTACTGTTTTATTATAAATAATGAACTGAAATGAGCTATAAAACTGCCATTCCCACGTCTTGTAAATAAATGATATAATGCGAATTGACCAATTCAATAGGTCTAACCATCTAATCTAGGATCAGCGAAGATCGGCTACTCCCGCCTAAATTCGTAGAATTTTAAATTTATAACATGCTTTAGGTTTCATAACAGATACATATAACACAGAGAAAATAAGATCTTCGTCAAAAGGCCAAATTATATATACTAAATACCAGGTCAGAGAAATCACTATATTTCGAAGTAAACACATACTCATGTGATCACTAGTTACCCATAATACAATTCCATATTTCTTTCGGCCAATGGCATGAATGAGGTATAAGCACGTGACTTGTTTTACTACACGTTTGACTACAAAGAAGCGTGTTTTGTACCTTTATGGGGAAAATCCCCAACGGATCATGGTTTCATATCCACCATTTGAAATTGCTAAGCAATACTATCATATCATTGTTTTATTTCCAAATTCTTTCCAAACCAATGGTTAAGCTTCCGCGTAGCCCACTTAGCTTTTTTGGAATCTAATACATGTACTTGTACACATACTGAGGAAAACGACCTACATAATATATAGATATGTATGACCTTACTCATTATGCTTCAGTAAGGTTCCGTACGAAAATGCCTAGATACTACTGGTTATTAGTACAAAAATCCTAAGAATCATACAAATTCCCATTTATTTTGTAGCATGATATGGAAAAAAAATCTTTTTAATACCAGGAATAATTTTAAAAAAAATGATATAAAATAATTGAAATAAATGGAACATAAATATTCACAATAAATTAAATAATGCCATACCTATGATCTTAATACCAACTACCACACAAAATACATTGTTTGCTATAAAACTCGCCGAGAACCACATTATTATATGAATAAATTACTGGAATGATATTTTTTAGATTTGTTAACATCAAAAACAAAATTATACTTATTTTATAATATTTTATAAATGATTTTAATACACTGCATTATATTTTATATGTGAAGGGTGAATGGCAACTCCTATTATAAATCATAAAACCACATAATGTAACTATATATCCTCCTTAGTTCAAGTTCAAGTTTTATTTACTTTGAGTATGCTGACTCATCAGTTGGATATACATACATACATTAATACATGGCATTCAAATGGATATCATAATACATATTGTACAAAGATACAGGTAGACAATACTACATTCGGAAGAGTATAACTAATTGATTAATAAAGATCGTTTTGCGTTTGCAGCTTTAAAGTTGTATTTCTGGTAATTTTCACTGTAACGATATATTGCTTAAACATTTGATATTTGAACATGCACATGTAACTTATTGATTAAGCTCCCCAAAAGAATATGTCGGCCTATAAGAGCGCCGAAATCTAGGGATCATATATTCCTGGTTTTGAATACAGCGCCTTCAATCACCGCCATGTTCAGTACCTTCGGCTTTTGTCGGCATTCCAAATCGTACCGCGTGACTTGTGTCCACACGTCCTGCACGTGGTGATCCAGGTAACTAGCGTAAGCGCACATGTGTTTGTTTACGTTTTCCTTCTGGCTAATATGAGCAAATCGTGCTTGTTTATGTCCACAGAGCGAGTATTTGAAACATCTAATTCACACATTGCCGTAATTCAATATTGTGTGTATTAAATATTGTAATGTACAAGCATTATTTTCTTTGTAGATCCAGTCTGCTGAGGTCGACCGCATATTTTGTTTATGAGAAAAAAAAATGTTGACATTTGGTTTCACAACTCTCGTGTTACTTCGAGATTGTCGCGACGATGTTCGGAAGAGTTCGGAATGATTCGGCATCTTTCGAGCTTATTTTTGACGTGTACACGTTAAAAAGATTTTTTACTTCTATAATTAAAAATACTTCCAGTGCTGCAACTTTATAAAAAGTGGTAAAAATAGAAAGTTTAAACCTCGGACAGACGGGGAAAAATATGTATAACACTTAAACAGTTTTTACTATGACAAAAAGAGCGAAAGTGATAGACCATACAACTTTAATGTATTTTGCTAAGTTCTGTAATTCTTTCATATATGTTACATTAAAAAGTTGTATTAGTTTATACATACTTGGTTTTTTAAAATAATAGTTTTTCATGAATTTTTGACGGATATCAGAGTACATGTAACATGGACATTTCAAAACAAAATGAAATTCATCTTCAACATCATTTAAATTACACAAAGTACATATTCTTAAATGTTGTGGTATATTCTGGTATCGACCCTTTTCTACATTAAGACTATGTGCAGAGATTCTTATTTTGGTAATTTCTTTGAGACGATCTTTTAAGATTGGTTTTCTTAAATAGTTTTGTAAACCAAAATCGCGGTCAAGATACGAGTAAAATAATCCTTTTGAAGATGTTCTTATCTGTTCAAGGAAATCTTGTTTATATATATCCATTAACCTTTGTTTAATTATACAATAAGTACTGTTATCTATATTATCTGTTTGCCAAAGGTAACCTAAACCTATTCTATACAATTCATTTTTTATATTCATCACACATACATCATTGTCTTGGCCATAATCATTTATAAATATATATAACCATGGGTTGAAAATTCATTTAAAAGCTGTGTGTGTTTTGTGTATTAGCATTCGTACCAAGTCCATATGCAAAATAATGATTTTTTTCATGTTTTATTTTCTTGCGAATCACGAAAAATACCAGTTACGTAATTTAAAAGCCATAAAGGTCACATTACAGGTACACAATACACATTGGGAAACCAGCTTTACTTGTTAGCTTGCCCTGTCCATATATATTATACAATTATCGACCTATTTTCAGGTGGATACGGTGAGTTATCAACTCGAGTAAGTGATATAATCATTTTCGAGGGTTGATAACTCACCGTATCCACCTGAAAATAGGTCGATAACTGTTTTATTATGACATTTACAGGATATTAACCCGGTTCTTCAAAAAGACTTAACTATAATAAACAGGGTGATATTTGCAAATGATCCTCTTACAAAACTTGCTGCCTTCCGCCAAATATGTTGCCGGCTGTTTATAATGATGTCACAAAAGATTAACCCGACGTCTTTGAATAAGGAAACTCCCGTAATGCTATATTTGGGTACGACTCGACGTCAAAAGTGATTATGACGTCATGTCTAAAGGGAGTTTCCCTCGATCTATTTTTGACTCAGGTTACTGGACTCGCGAGAGGTATCTGGACTGAGTCCAGTAACCTCGCATGCTTTTTGCCGCCGATTTCGAGGTTGATAGCGCAGTTGATGAATACTTCTGAGAATCGTATCGGCCAATCAAAATGCAGCAAAAACACCAGTCATATAATAAACATAAATATTTACATCCCTCGATACACTTTTATAAAGGCACAACGAATATTTGTTACGGTCTTAATGGCCAGATTCAACCTTTTGACTAATAAATCCTCCTAAGACGCGGTTTTAGCTCCAAACTCGGGATATATCTGCATCTATTTTTTTGTAGTAAAAACGTAGTAAAAAAGGTCACGTGCTTATACCTCATTCACGCCATTGGCCGGAATATACTATTGTATTATGGGTAACTAGTGATCACGTGATTTGTGTGTTTACTTCCAAATATGGTGATAGCGTGCTTGCCATTTCGTCGGAAAAAAATATTTATTTGAAAATATTTAGACTCCAAAATGTTATTAATATTACATACATATCATTTTGACTTGCACATATGTACTGTTTTATTATAAATAATGAACTGAAATGAGCTATAAAACTGCCATTCCCACGTCTTGTAAATAAATGATATAATGCGAATTGACCAATTCAATAGGTCTAACCATCTAATCTAGGATCAGCGAAGATCGGCTACTCCCGCCTAAATTCGTAGAATTCTAAATTTATAACATGCTTTAGGTTTCATAACAGATACATATAACACAGAGAAAATAAGATCTTCGTCAAAAGGCCAAATTATATATACTAAATACCAGGTCAGAGAAATCACTATATTTCGAAGTAAACACATACTCATGTGATCACTAGTTACCCATAATACAATTCCATATTTATTTCAACCAATGGCATGAATGAGGTAAAAGCACGTGACTTGTTTTACTACACGTTTGACTACAAAGAAGCGTGTTTTGTACCTTTATGGGGAAAATCCCCAACGGATCATGGTTTCATTTCCACCATTTGAAATTGCTAAGCAATACTACCATATCATTGTTTTATTTCCAAATTCTTTCCAAACCAATGGTTAAGCTTCCGCGTAGCCCACTTAGCTTTTTTGGAATCTAATATATATACTTGTACACATACTGAGGAAAACGACCTACATAATATATAGATATGTAGGACCTTACTCATTATGCTTCAGTAAGGTTCCGTACGAAAATGCCTAGATACTACTGGTTATTAGTACAAAAAATCCTAAGAATCATACAAATTCCCATTTATTTTGTAGCATGATATGACAAAAAAGTTCTTTTTAAACCCAGGAATAATTTAAAAAAAAAAATATAAAATAATTGAAATAAATGGAACATAAATATTTACAATAAATTAAATAATGCCATACCTATGATCTTTACACCACCTACCACACAAAATACATTGTTTGCTATAAAACTCGCCGAGAACCACATTATTATATGAATAAATTACTGGAATGATCTTTTTTAGATTTGTTAAAATCAAAAACAAAATTATACTTATTTTATAATATTTTATAAATGATTTTAATACACTGCATTATATTTTATATGTGAAGGGTGAATGGCAACTCCTATTATAAATCATAAAACCACATAATGTAACTATATATCCTCCTTAGTTCAAGTTCAAGTTTTATTTACTTTGAGTATGCTGACTCATCAGTTGGATATACATACATACATTAATACATGGCATTCAAATGGATATCATAATACATATTGTACATAGATACAGGTAGACAATACTACATTCGGAAGAGTATAACTAATTGATTAATAAAGATCGTTTTGCTTTTGCAGCTTTAAAGTTGTATTTCTGGTAATTTTCGCTGTAACGATATATTGCTTAAACATTTGATATTTGAACATGCACATGTAACTTAATTATTGATTAAGCTCCCCAAAATAATATGTCGGCCTATAAGAGCGCCGAAATCTAGGGATAATATATTCCTGGTTTTGAATACAGCGCCTTCAATCACCGCCATGTTCAGTACCTTCGGCTTTTGTCGGCATTCCAAATCGTACCGCGTGACTTGTGTCCACACGTCCTGCACGTGGTGATCCAGGTAACTAGCGTAAGCGCACATGTGTTTGTTTACGTTTTCCTTCTGGCTAATATGAGCAAATCGTGCTTGTTTATGTCCACAGAGCGAGTATTTGAAACATCTAATTCACACATTGCCGTAATTCAATATTGTGTGTATTAAATATTGTAATGTACAAGCATTATTTTCTTTGTAGATCCAGTCTGCTGAGGTCGACCGCATGTTTTGTTGATGAAAAAAAAATTGTTGACATTTGGTTTCACAACTCTCGTGTTACTTCGAGATTGTAGCGACGATGTTCGAAAGAGTTCGGAATGATTCGGCATCTTTCGAGCTTATTTTTGACGTGTACACGTTAAAATGATTTTTTACTTCTATAATTAAAAATACTTTCAGTGCTGCAACTTTATAAAAAGTGGTAAAAATAGAAAGTTTAAACCTCGGACAGACGGGGAAAAATGTGTATAACACTTAAACAGTTTTTACTATGACAAAAAGAGCGAAAGTGATAGACCATACAACTTTAATGTATTTTGCTAAGTTCCGTAATTCTTTCATATCTGTTACATTAAAAAGTTGTATTAGTTATACATACTTGGTTTTTTAAAATAATAGTTTTTCATGAATTTTTGACGGATATCAGAGTACATGTAACATGGATATTTCAAAACAAAATGAAATTCATCTTCAACATCATTTAAATTACACAAAGTACATATTCTTAAATGTTGTGGTATATTCTGGTATCGACCCTTTTCTACATTAAGACTATGTGCAGAGATTCTTATTTTGGTAATTTCTTTGAGACGATCTTTTAAGATTGGTTTTCTTAAATAGTTTTGTAAACCAAAATCGTGGTCAAGATACGAGTAAAATAATCCTTTTGAAGATGTTCTTATCTATTCA